>NC_141369.1:0-600000 GCF_963921425.1 Dryas octopetala | reverse complement strand
AGTCTGAGCAGAAAGTGGCCAGCCTTGGCCAGTTTGTCAACGAGCTCCAGCCTCGGCCGGGAGGGGCCGAGAGTCCGAGTTCGGCTCGGCATTGAAGTCGAACGTCTCCGCCCTCGGCCACCTGCCCGAATCAGCGATAGAGTCGAGCTCCTAGGAGTTCGGCAGTTGACCCTTATGCCTGATAGAGGTGGCGTAGCAAGATCGAGCCGAACACTGATCTCCCTGGATGACAATGCAGTCATCGCCCACCGGACACTTGATGAGGAGGTTGGCGTAGTGGACGATGCAATCGAGGTCGACCAGGGCCGGTCTGCCCAGGATGATGTTGTAAGCTGATGGTCGCTTGATAACGATGAAGTACGTCATGCAAGTTTTCTTGACTGGCCCCTTCCCGAGCGAAAGGGGAAGGTAGATGTGTCCGAGGAGTTGAACCACTTCTCCCCCGAACCCGATCAAGGCTGGTGTATCAGCTTCTAACTTGTCATCGCCGATGCCCATCTGCTCGAACGTAGAATGGTAGAGGATGTTGACTGAACTTCCCCCGTCGACGAAGGAACGCGCGATGGTGGTTCCGGCTACCTCAGCCACTATGACCACTAGATCATAGTGTGGGAAGATGATCCCGTTCGCCTCGTTTGGCTCAAAGGTGACCGGTGCCCAGTCCTTCCGTTGCCTTTTGGAAGTGCTGGGATGACCCGCTTGGATCGACAAGGACTCGTGAGCATGAGCCGCCTGTTTGACGTACTCCTTTTAGGATCGGTTCGAGCTTCCCACGAAGGTTGGGCCCCCGCCGATTGATCCGATGGTGGCGTCCCGGACGTCAATGGTGTTGGTGGGCTTCTTCAGCGCGGCCTTGGGTACCCTAGGCCCGCCCGCCAGGAATTGGTTGATCTCACCCGCCCTGACAAGAGTCTCAATTCCGTCGCGGAGGGCGTAGCAATCACCCGTGACATGGCCGTGGTTGGAATGGTACTTGCAGAAGACGCCCTCTTTGATCTGATCTGGGGTGGTCCCTTGATCTCCCTTGCAGCTGGGAGTTGATCCTTGATCTTGGAGAAGATTGTCTCCAGACCGGTGTTGAGAGGAGTGTACTCTGTGTACTGGACGAACTTGGGCCCCTTGCCCAGAAGTTGGCGCGGTTCCTCAATCCGGGACTTCTTGGTTTGGACCCGAGGCTTGGGGCTTGCGACTTCTCCTTCCTTCCGTTTGGCCGGGGTTGGCTTGGAATTCAGGGCCTCCACCTGAGCATCCCATTCTTCCGCTCGCACCCATTTGGTGGCTTCAGCAGAAAGCTCATCATAGGTGGAAGGAGGGTTCCTCATCAGATGAGAGCGAAGTCCCCCGGTGAGCAGACCTTGCATAGAGCATTCTTAGCTGATCTATCGTCGCAATCGTCACACTTTGTATACTCGATGTTGAAGCGGATCAGATAGGTCTTAAGACTCTCCCCTTCCTGCTGTTTGATGAGCGAAATATCGTTCAAGTTGTAGAGTCGTTCGGATACAACTCGATATCTCGTTAGGAAGGCCCTTCGGAGGTCGGAGAAAGAGTCGATGGAGTTCGGCTGGAGAGTTCGAAACCATCCCTAAGCCGATCCCTTCAAGGTTGAAGGGAAGATTCTGCACTTCGTGGCCTCAGATGCTTGGCGGGCCTCCATGGCGTATCTAAAGCTGTCAAGATGATCGTAGGGATCCTTAATCCCGTCGTACTGATCCATCTTGGGTGGTTTGGTATCCCTGGAGACCTCAACATCCATGATCCTGCTGGTGTATGGGAGGGGGAGCTCTTCCCCGTGGTCGGTTCTGCCGAGGTACCCCCTGGAGACCTCGACATGGCCGAGCCGATCGTGGACACTCCGAATTTGGTTTTGGACCAAAGTCCGGACCAGATTTTCCACATTGGGAGTGGTCGGCTTGGCTGCAGTCTCCCCCGAGCGCTCGATTCGGTCACCGAGCCTCTCGTTTACCGGTTGACAAGTGATCCTCTCGCTTACCGGACGTCGGTCGGACATGATCATGGTTGATCCCAGCCGATCACCTGTGGATCGTCTCCCCGAATGAGTTCCCAACGTGGAAGGGTCCTGGCTGACGGTAGGGCCGAGCCTGTTTCTGATTAAGACCCTGGGTTCGGTTGAACCAGTTGGACTGATAGCCCCCAATCTGGATCGGGCTGGAGGTCGTTGATTTGTGTTCAGGTCGGCGCGGTTTCCCCTCAAACCCTCAGGAGAGTGTTTCCTGAAGGCCGCCTACTTTTGCTGAAGGAGACGGTGGGCGCTCAGGAACTCGGCCTGTTCAGCCGGGGGCATGTCCTCGAAGCCCGGGAAGGTACAATCTGCATCCTGCAGAGCGGGCTGGTCGTCCGGCTCGGCCGGAGTACTCTGCCGAGAAGGAGACGGCGAAAGGGCCTCCTGCTCGGTTCGGGTTCGACGCGATCGGAAACCCGATCTGCCCCTGTTCTCGAGCTGAGCGCGATGACGTGCAAGTTCCTCGGCCAGTTCGGCTTGTTTTGCAAGCAGCTCATTATTCTGCTTGATAAGTGCATTCTCAGCGGCCAGATGTCGTTGGTTCTCCCTAAGGAGTTTGTGAGCAGCCCTGATCTTTGAAGGGCCTTTGGATTTTGGTGTTCTGAGAAGTTGTGTTCCCCTCGTCTTCTCAGGTGTCTCAGGCTAATGTTGTTCATCATTCTGGGACGCTCCTGAAGAAGAACTGCTGTCACGAAAGATGGTAGTCATGATGACTTGTTTGGAGGAAGAACTTAGCACTTGTGGTGATGAACACGACGGCTGAAGACGATCTTCCCACAGACGGCGCCAATCTGTTGATGCAAATTTCCGTAAGAGAGATGCAACAACTTAGAAATGGTGACTTGGCTGATCCGAAGTCTTGCTGGATGATGACGTGGGATCTTCTTGTAAGAGAAACAAGATCAAAGAAGATGGACCGGTGTGGTACCAGCCAAACACGCTCCGATGATGAAGTCAGTGATGTGTCTTTGATGGTGTTTGAAAATAGGTGAGGAAGAACAAAGGATGAACTTGGGAGAATGGAAATGTTCTGGGTTTATTCTCAGCAAGTTGGGTATGCTCTTAGGTGAGTGCAAGTTTTGTGTAAGTGTTTGTCTGGTGAGAGATTAATAGCTAGATCCTTGATTTTGCACATATAAGTTGGTATATATAGGCAAAGGAGATTGTGATGAGTAAGTTACCTGCATGTGGTTGGCTGGTTGAGAAAGATCCACGCGTTCGGTCGTGAACAGTGGCATGCACAGTTACCCACCTCATTTGCATTCAATGCTGCATTGAATGCAAGTATGGAAGATTCAGGTGAACTGCCTCAATAGTCATGAATGTGAGCTGGGAAGTCCCATTTGTCAGAAGATCTTGTCAGGTGCATTTAAGTGTGGCGGTTCGTCCCAACGTGATCTTCCTTGGAATGGCGGCGGGAAGCAGAGCCGACCCGAACGCATGTCCTTATGTGTATACATGAAGTCCATGTGTGATCGGATCGGACATGGAGTTCCCAACCGAGCCGATCCAGTAGGTAGTGCCCCCTCCGAGTCATAACCGGTCGTCGCTAGAACTCGAAAGGATGTTCCTTCGGCCCTGAGCCGAGCCGAGCCGGGATGACCATGGAAAGATGAACACTCAATCCTTTGGAAGATCATCGGTTCGGGTCAGACTGGGCACAAAGGACTCGGCGTGGCGATCCGATCTGAGTTCACAGAGGAAGTGCTGAGATGTGTGATGATGTGGAGGTCAAAGTTTGACCACTGAGAAGTCAAACACTGAAGTTGGGTCTGACCGGCCACGTGTCCAGCCATGGTTGGCTGTTGGATCGGTGTGGGTTTATCCACAAACACTTGCCTTAATCACCATTGTAGAGTGCTAAATCATCATCCTAGCTTGTCCTAATGCCATCAGCTGATTGTAGCTTACCTTAGTCAGGTTTCCCTAGGTTGCTGAGTGAGTATGGTCATGATTATGTTAGAAAGAGATTATAAGGATGAGAAGTTAATAAGAAGAGAGAGAAGCAGACAGGAGGAAGAAGATAATTTGCAGGTTTTGCAGGCAGTAACGTTCAATAATTTTTTGGCTGGGTTTTTGCTTTTGGGCTGTGATGGAAAGGCTATGACTTATGGGCTTTTAAGGAGATGGGCTAACATATAAATATATTCAACTCAAAACTTAAAAACCATAATAAAACAATTTAAAGTAATTTAAATTTTCTATCAAAAAAATAAATATGAATATATTTATAGGTCTGTACACTATGCTTGGGAGACATTGGTTAGATGAGACATTGTTGGTTCCAAGTTAAAGAGGTTGTTATTCAAGAAATGAAGTAATTAGATGGATACATATTGGGTTACTATGTGTTCAGGAAGATCTAGATGAGAGACCCACAATGTAAACCATAATTCTCATACCAAGCAATTACTTTGTTACTATGGTAGTACTTCAAAGGCCTGCATTTTTCCTTCATAGTAGAACATAATTAAACATGCCAATAACCTCTTAATCATCTCATCATCAACATTTTAGCAACTCTTTGTCATTTTATGTTAATCAATTACAAAATACCTACATTAACTATAGTGTGACTTTCAATTTCGTACATGAGTTTCAAAACCTGACAATTAGGTACATAACTTTTTCTCAATCTGACAATTGCATACATTATGTCACCCTTCCGTTAGATCTGTCGTTTTCTGCTTACATGTCCACGTTAAATGCCAAGTGACGAGCATGAAAAATAAGCGAAAATGTCTAGATTACCCATCTAATGGGTGGGAAAGAGTGAGTTGGAATCCAAAGCGTTAAAAGGATGGGTCGCACTAGTACCACGTGCCATTTAACGTGGAATCATAAGCATAAAATGACAGATATAACGGGAGGAGTGACGGAAGGTATTTAATTGTCAAACAGAAGAAAAATTGTGTACATAATTGTAAGATTTTGAAACTTATATACCAAATTGAAAGTGACACTATTGTTAATATAGGCATTTTGTAATTGATCCTAAAACAAACTTTTTCATAGTAGAACTTACGCCCCATGTTTCCATTTTCTTCAAACTTCTACTATCTTCATAAAAAAACTTTGTGAAAAAAGGGTAAGGAGGAATTTTCTGTGGCACCCAACTCCTAACCATTGCTTAAGTTGTGATACCAATTTTTTTGTGGAAGCAGTTGATGAGTCCGACCACACCTTTTATGAGCTCATTTACATTATCCTGATGATATCATCTCGATTTAAGAAAAAGGATGGCTTTCGATCCCCAGATGCCATCCACTGGAATCTAGATTTTTGCTTAAGGAAACTCTCCTCCCTATCAAGGCAATCAGAATGATTTTTAAGAAAATTTTTTTCCAAATCTCGGAGCTCAGGATCCGTAGGCGATAAATTCAAGTTGTTTTGGCAGGAATCGAGAGCAATCTTAGCGTGCTTGACAACATTAGAAACATCAGGAATTTTTCGATAGTTTAACTTCTTCAACTCAACTTTGATTAATTTCAATTTCCTGGAAACATGAAATTGAAAATAACCATGGACAATAGTGTTCCAAGCACGAGAAATAATAGGAATAAACTTCTCTCGATCAGCAAAGAAATTGAAGAATTTGAAGGGAGTCTTTCTGCCACCAAGAGGAACGCGTAGATGGACCAAAGCAAGAGAATGATCAGAAGCCCCCAGGCAGTAAGAAATTACCCATGCTATTGGGGAAATTAGAAATTCAAGCACCATTCACCAAGACCCTATCAAGTTTCCTAGCATTATAAACCCCATGCCAGCAAACTGCTTGTTACACCAAGTGAGTAACTGACCTAAAAATCTAAGATCATCAAGCTCAGCATCATGTAAGCACGGCCCAAATTCAACCATAGCAGAGGAGCGAGTAGAGCCACGTAGAATTTCATTTGTGAAATGAGCCACATTAAAATCACCAAGGACCATCCATGAATTATTCCCATAGGAGTTTGCAAAAGAACCCAAATTGGACCACAGGGAACGATGAGGAACCTCATCATTGAAAGCATAAACAAAGGAAACAAAAAATTCCTGCCGAGTATCAATAATTTGAACCTTGCAATGTAACTCTTGGTCAGCTTCACCAATAAGAGAAACATGCAGAATAAGAGGGTTCCATCCGACCCAAATACGACCAAAATCATGGCTAGAATAATTGTACATAACAGACCAATCCTTGAAAACTGATCTGGCAATGGCACTAGAGTTGGGTAACCTGACTTTGGTCTGAACAAGGCCCAACATACGAAGCTTATGGAGCTTAAAAAAGCTACAGACTTCCAAACGTTTAGGAGTAGCATTTAGACCCCTAATGTTCCAACAAACCAAGTTAATCATTGGGATTGGAAGACGATGGGACCTGGATAGAGCTACCCATACCAACAGCCTTACGTTTGTTCTTACCTTTCTTCTTTATTTTCTTGGAATTAAGGAATCTATTTACTCAAAGGAAGTCCATCAATATTCTTACCCTTAATGCCCCCAAGCCATTTAGAAGTATCAAGGAAAGCTGTGGTGAGGAAATCAGAATCAATGTGAGTTCTGTATAATTGCTTAACGTTCTCATTAATCATAACAAACTATTTATACAAGTACATGAAAAGAAACCTATTAACAAAAGGTTTACATGTGAATACAATAACTAACTAACACGCCCCCCCCCCCCCCGGTGCAAACTTGGCGGTCCTAAACGTACAAGTTTGGAGCAAAGCAACAAGTGTCGTTGCTTATAAAGGGCCTTGGTGAAAAGGTCGGTAGTTTGATCAGCTAAAGGAATAAAAAGCACTTTGTGGCTGCCTACTGCCACACTTTCACGAACAAAGTGATAATCAAGCTCTATGTGACGAGTACGCGCGTGAAAGACCGGGTTGGCAACCATGTAAGTTGCACTAAGGTTGTCACAATAGAGCATGATGGGAAACTTGACCAGAAATGCAAGTTCATGAAGAAGGTAGGAAAGCCAAACTGTTTCAGCGCAAGCATAGGAAAGAGACCGATATTCTGACTCGGCACAAGAACGAGAAACGGTAGGCTGTTTCTTGGAACACCACGAGATGATATTAGAGCCAAGGTAAATGAGATAACCTGTGGTGGAGCGCTGAGAGTATGGGCACCCAGCCCAATCCGCATTAGACATGGCCATGAGAGCAACAGGACCAGGTGCGCAAATAAAACCAATACCAAACCCGAGAGAGCCCTTTAAATAGCGTATGATCCTCTTAGCGGCAACTAAGTGAGCCGCACTATAAGCAGTGGTGCTGCAAGTAGGGCACCAAGGAGCAAGTGGAGGGTCAAGAAGACCCTGATCAATGGGACAAAAAGAAGGCATGCCAGGATAAGAGGGATAGAACGCCGGCTGGGGAGGATAATAGGGCGCTGGGGAGAAAGACGGAGAGTTGTACGGCTGGTATTGACCACCACAACCACCGCCACGATCGTAGCCGTGGCCACGACCACCACAGCCTCTACCGCAACCGTCGCGACTCCTGCCTTGCGAAAGAGATTGCTAATAGCCAGAGTAATTGGCGGAAGGAGCAGGTGAACTACCACGGGGCTGACTGTTGTTGGAGGCCAGAACAGTGTAGAGAGCAGTCTGAGTGTGGTCGGAGTTGACAGATTGACAAAGGAGCTGAGCCTCAAAGGAGAGAAGGCGCGACCGAAGATCTGAAAATGAAGGCAACATAGAAGAGTTTAAAAAGCAGTAACAAGCATCGAATAATCCGAGACCAAACCCCAAAGAACTGCAGTAACCAAATCAACATCCCAAACAGGTTCATTAATCGAGGCAATAGAGTAAGCCAAATGTTTGGCCTCCTGGAGATAGTCATAGATGGATTTTGTGTTCTTGGTGATGGCAAGCAGCTAAAAGTGAATATTTGCAAAATTGGCAATTGACTGTTGAGCGAAGTGTTGGCAGAAACACTCCCAAACAGCCCGAGAAGCAGAGAGTTCAACAGTGAGGGCAAGGATTGTAACGTCCCAATCTGGGATTGCCACAGCGGCACCAATCTTAAGAATTTTCGAGAATATAATACTTGTATCTCGTGCGCTATAATCCCAAGATTTCTTAAAACGAGTTAAGCCCTTTGTTTGATAGAATACGGGTTGGATCAAAGTTAAATTGCACATAGGATTTGATATAATTAAACATACTTCAAACCAGTTTATATTAAAAAGCCAACCCGTTAGGGTGACGAGTTCACAAAAGACCTTAAATGATATTTTACAAAAGATCTCAACCAACACACTATAGATGTTTGAAATATATTACAACTTTAACAGAAAGAAAATGACAACAACAAAAGAGAAAACAAGGTTCCAGTGGTAGTAGCAAAAGAACATGGTAAAGGACTTAGAGACCTTACAGAAGCCAACCAAGATGTAGAAGTGCCACGCCCAAACTGATCAATCGAGATCGTTAAACCCAGGAACAGCTGAACGAAAGCAGGTAGGGGTAAGCATCACATACGTTCATAGCTTCCCCTCGGGGACCCTGGCAAGATTTGAAAATAGTAAGTTAAAATAAACATATAGATATATGGCCAGATAGAAAAACAATTGGAAAATATTCACCACAAAAACCAGCAACAATAATGATAGTTGAATTTTCATAATCTTTGAGTATGAACATGCAGTCTTTCACAAACGTTTTGTGAGTACTCAATAATTGAAACTTTCCTGAGGATCGAACACATTAATGAACAACTACGCTTACCAAGCAAAAGTTTGGTACCGTAGCGATAGTAGCCATCTCTGATTAGTATCTCATAAGCTAGCCTCCCTATCGAACATTCAACTAGCTCGTCTGTACAAATCCCTTCCGGAAGTTTAAGGAATCGAACCTAAGGTTATAAAAATAAAACCCTTTACTCTCAGATCATCAATCAATTAACACACGAAAATCCATACGATATGACAAGCAAAAACAATGCATTTTTGCAAGCAACAGTATTTATTATCATACATACACACAATAAAAGTCTCATAGACAGGGTGTGAGGATTCCCCCTACTTGGAGTCCAAGCTTAACCTGATAATATGGTCCAACAGCACCAATGTCCTGACTTCTTCTTTGGGTAACTGGAAAGTCCAAGTCCGACAATAATTCAATCAAAAGTAATTTTTGACAGAATTTCAGCATGACCTTTCCTTTCAGTCATGTTCCTATAAAATTTCATAAACCAGTCTAGTAAGACCAATTTTTGTATTTGCTGGTTTTTTTTATCTAACATGACCCCACATCCCTAGGCAGACAGTCATGTCAGAATCTTTTGTTCAGGAACCGAGTAACGGCTCAATTCCTGAACCCTTATTTTGTTTCTACTCAAGTTCATTTTAATAAAGTCTTAGAAGTTGATAAGTTAATGTCTTACGATGTGCCTAGATAAGTACATGGGAGACTGGGGGATATCAAGCCCAGTGTCCAACGCCTGTTTGCTCATGGACTTGCCTAGATAGCACATCGTTTAGCATTAATATATCTTCCTCAATCCATTCTTAGGTTGATTAATTAACAAAAGTCGGGCAGCGTTTCGACTATAACTAAAACTTAAATAATTAGTAATTTAAATAAGCTAGGTTGTTGGGTTACCTGATTGAAGACTTCTCACGGGCAAAACCTCGATACTACTTTGGTTTTCTAATTTAAACATAACAAGAATCTAATTAACAGGAGAAAATTCTAACAACATTACAACAGAACTTCAACTAGGTTTAGAGCCTTACCTTAGCCTTTGAAAATGAAAGCCTAATTTTTGTAAAGTATCGGCCAAGAAACCATCTAGAAGGGTCGGGCTCAGCGTCACGATCGCGTGGTCGAAAATGGATCTCAAATCGGACATCGGATGAAGAAATTATGATGGAAACAAGTTGGAGAATTTTAGAGAGAGAAAGAGAGAAAATCTTTAGAGAGAGAAGCTCTCAAGGTGATGATGTGATTTGGAAATGAGAAATGGCTTCTTATTTATAGGCTTCAAGGTGTGTACACTTAGCAAAAGATGGTGGGTACAAAGAGCAAACAAGTGGGTGTAGTGAATAATTGAAGAAAAATGTGTCAACGTGAGACGATGACACGTGTCCAGGGATCCTTTGGCTATGACAAGTGGCTGATCCTTTACTTGGAAACGCAAAACCTTACTGAAATGTCTGAAATGAAAACGCAAAACCTTACTGAAACTGTCATTTAAAATGTTTACTAAATGAAAAATCATTTCTCAAAATACTCCACAACTGAAACCTCACGCCATACTAGTACTCAGGGAACTGTTGGTCATACACTGAGGTAATTAAGCTTACAGATAACTAGAATCGCCACTCCCGTGCAGAGTGATCTCGATGCACAAGTAGACAGAAATGCTCGCCACTTCCCGTGCAGAGCGAATCAATGCACGAGCAGGCAGGAATACTCGCCACTTCTCGTGCAGAGCGAATCTATACACGAGCAGGCAGGAACGCTCACCACTTCTCGTGCAGAGCGAATCTATAAACGAGCAGGCATGTAACTAGGCTCGCCACTTCCCGTGCAGAGTGATCTCGATGCACATGCAGGCAGAAATGCTCGCCACTTCTCGTGCAGAGCGAATCTATACACGAGCAGGCAAGAATGCTCGCCACTTCTCATGCAGAGCAAATCTATACACGAGCAGGCAGGAATTCTCGCACAACCTCAATCACAACATTCTCTAAACTAACTCATAACTATCATTGTTTAACAATATATTAATGCCTCTTGTATTTCTTTTCAGATTCATCTCTATATATGCTTCATCATCAACACTTGCTGTGAGAAAATTTAATGTTAAAACATTTATAAAACAAGGTTCACTCACTGTTTACTCCGAACTATACCGAATCCTCTCCGAAATTGATTCCTACTCACGACCCCTCACTTGTTTACCACTTAAATGATATTAATACTTCCTCAATAAGTAACTTGATTATTCTGTAAAATAATTGTCTAATCATCAATCATTAATCCTCGATAATAAGCATTTCTTCTCTAATTCAGCAATTATTCTCAGGGCAACTCTAAAATTCCCAATTAATTCCTTAGCCTCAAATCCTCGTCAATTCATTCTCATGATCCAAATCCTACACTTAGCCTTCCTAACATATAACAACAAACACACAAAACAGACAATTTACTAACAGTACTCTACATTACAATCTGAAAAATTTCACTCACTGTGTAATCACGTCAAAAGACTGAAATGCCCTTGAACAGTAACACGCTCGGATAACAAATCCGACAGCATAACAGCATCGGGAATAAGATTTCCGGAGCTCGTGCACCTGTTAAGACCAGACAACCAATCAATTACAATCTAAATTCACAAATTGGCTGTTCAACGGTCGGATTGGGCGGCAATACCACACCCGGTGGCTGCCCGGCCATAATCAACACCCAAACACTCACCAAAACTTTACGGGAACCTGGAATTGGCCTCTAGGATTTCAATTGGGTAGAACAGGGACAAGTAACCATCAACCCACCGCCACCAGTGGTAGAGCTGGCTGTGGCAGCGGTGAAACATGACCTGGGCAGAGAAATGCAATCCAAAACAAGCCCAAATTCAGTCCAACAACTCACAAGCAACAAATAAATGGAAATATGACAGAAATTGAGTGAGAACAGCTCAACCCGGCCACCACACGCGGAGGAACCCGCGGTGGCTGTGAGCTTCAAACACGGTTTTTCTATTCTAGTGGTAATTGAGTCAAACAAAGTACAGAAACATGTAGAGGAGAGAGAGAAGATCAATTTGAGTACCTCACTCGATGGAAACGGGTGTCGGATTCGCAGGAGAACTGGTTGGAAGCCGCCAGCCTTTGTGGCTTCGCTCTGCCACGCACGGTGGTCATCGGCGTAAGGGAAGTACACTGGAAGGCTCGCCGCAACGAGGGGAAGATAACCCAGGTGGTCCGGAGTTGCGTCATGGCCGGAAAAGCAAGATCGCCGGAGAGAGCTTATCTCCGTCATCGCGTCGATTCGTCGCGGTGGTGGCTCGAATGAAAGATCGGTGACCAGAGGTAGATAGAGGAGGAAGAGGTGAGGCTCGTGGGCCAGAAACCCAGCTCATCCGCTGCCGGACGCAACGCCACGCGCCGATGGCAGATCGGTGAAGGTGAAGGGGCGAAAGAGAGAGACGCGGAGAGAGAGAGAGAGAGAGAGAGAGAGAATGAGAGATAAAACTGACTTTTGGGTTATTAAAACCCTTTCATGCAATTTTATAAAAATGCCCCTCACTTTGAACGTCCGTAATTTTCAAACTGTAACTCCAATTTACGTGTGCTTCGTGTCTACGAACTCATGGACTCGAGACCTATCCAACGTGCCTAAAGTCAAAGACGAAAGCCCACTAAATTTAAAAGTCAACTTTTGGGTCAAGCCCAATTTAAAACAAAAATTAAACCAAAACCTTTTTATTTCTCAAATAAATTCTCAAAATAAATTTTCAAAATATTTAAAATAAAACTTTGAAAAATACGATGTCTCACACGTTGCACCAGTATCAATCCACCAATCTTTGGTATCAATCACCAAATTCACTACAGAAACAACTGCAACAAAATTTTCAACCATGTTTGCTTGATTGTTGTTGTTGTTTGAATTGACAGCAAATCGGTCCTTCTTGTGTCCATTCTTCCCACACACCCAACATGCTCCTTTAGTTTTCTTAAAGTTTTTGGCCATTGGTGCAAGTTTGGCAGCATTCTTGTTGGCCTTGTTTTTCTAGAAATTAAACTTTGGCTTGGGCGTTCCTTCCTCAACAATATTAGCCTTGGCTTCAAAGGTACAAGCATTCATCTTCTCATTTTTCATGTGGTCTTCTTGAACTCGAAGCTTCCAAACCAGATCTTCCATTGTCATTTCAGTCTTCTTATGCTTCAGATATATCTTAAAATCTTTCCAAAAGGGTGGTAATTTTTCCATGATAGACCCTACTTGAAAATTTTCATTGATCACCATTCCTTCAGCATGAAGTTCATGAATTAGAATCTGGACTTCTTCAACTTGATTGACAACAGTTTTGGTGTCCACCATTTTGTAGTTCAGAAACTTCCCAATGATGAATTTCTTTGAACCTGCACCCTCAATTTTATATTTTTTCTCCAGGGATTCCCAGAGTTCCTTAGCAGTATTATATGATCTATACACATCATATAGATTGTCATCCAAACCATTGAGAATGTAATTTCTACATAAAAACTCACATTGTTTCCATGCCTCAATAGCATTTAACTTATCTACAGGAATTTCATCTCCTTCTGCCAGAGGAACTTCTTCCTTGATAACATGGGCCAGGTTCAATGTTGTCAAATAAAACAACATTTTTTGTTGCCAGTGTTTAAAGTCCACTCCCTTAAACTTTTCTGGTTTCTCCACATGAGGTGTTTTGATGCCATTCACTGATTGATCCATTGAAAAATTCTGTCTAAAGATTGTTGTATGTCAATCAGTAAATTCTCATATAAACCACAAAGATACTGATGTATTAACAAATAAAAACAGACTTACAGATAGAATAAAGAAACACAAAATTCTGTAAAAATTACTAACTTGGTGTAATGCCCCGAACCTCGAGCCCATAAACACACTGAAACCTTGCCATTTAAACCCCTTTTTCAAACAATGAGTCATGCACTTAACATAATAAATAAATACATATAATAAATCAGAGTGTATGCCAAAAAACATTTATGTAAAATCACTGTATAAAAACAATTACATAAATCAAAATGAGTCTCACTGCGTCGTCTTCTCCCCACTGCCTCCTCAACATGCTTAACCTGCAAACATCAACCACACTGCACCATATGCATAGTACACCGGGTCATTCAAACAAACAACCCGGTAAGCTCACTAGAACTCGTATGAGTGAAATGACTTAAACAATTATCCTCAATAATTCTTCAATTTCCATACTCAAGAATAATCCACAATAATATCCATAATTACTCAATCACATAATATTTCATCACCAATGATCCAAGCATCAAGATAATCATAATTCCTCATATTCACATCAAATCCCACTAATAATTATTATTATTATTATTCTGGCAAGTCAATTGCCTAATCGTCAACTATTGACCTCAATCTCAAATCATTCACGTCTTAATTAATAACCTCAAAGCATAATCACCATCATTTCCACCTTCATGATTTAAGCCTAAACTTTACCAAATCCTAGCAAACAATGCATACAAGCAACCAAACAAACAATCAAACTATCTAATTTCACTCACAGTGCAACCATGTGAAAATACTGAAATGCCTTTCACGGCGCCTTTTCTCGGCTATCAAATCCGGCAGCATAATAGCATCAGGAATAGAATTCTCGAGCCAGGTACCTGTTAAGACCAGACAATGCAATCCAATTTCAGATTTCACAAATTTTGACCGTTCACGACCGAGTCGGGCGGCCAACCACCACACACGGTGGCTGCCCGGCCCTAATTTTCACATAAAAATTCCAAGAAATTCACAGAAACTCACCAACACTCACCAAAATGTCAAGGGATTCTGGAATTTGTCTCAGGGAATCCCAGGAAGACTAATTGACAATGGAAACCATCCAACCCACCACCACGAGTGGCGGAACGGGCGGTGGCAGTGATGGCACGACCTGGAAAATTACCCAATTCAATCCCAAATAGTCCTAATTCCACAAAGGAACACACAATTGCACAAAAATAACTCGAATTCAAGTCCAATTTCAGGAAATTCGAAATAGGCATAAACCCTAAAATCGAATTCCTAAAACTTCAAAATTGGACAACCATACCTTACGGAAAAGATTACCCATACCTCAAGGATCATTTTTCATAACTAGGTCGACGACCAAATCTTGCCAAAAATGGCCGAAATCGGTGGTAGAAGCCGCCGGCCTTTAAATCATCAATTTGCCCTTGTGAGCAGTCGCCGGAGCACGGGAATGGCACGGCTGAACTCGCCGTGGACTGGGGAAGAACACCCAAGTGGTTGACGCCCTCGAACCCGCCGAAAAAGTCGAATCGTCATCGGAGAGTTTCATTCAGAAATCGAGTCGATGCGCCGCCGTAGCGGCTTGGTTGGCTGATCAGAACCAACTAGGAGTTCGACGGGGCGAAGACGAGTCCAACGCCGGTCGGATTGTTGAAATCTGACGTTGGACAGCCGAGAATCAAAGAGAGAGAGAGAGAGAGAGAGAGAGAGAGATCACGGGAAGAGAGAGTATCGCGGGAGATAGAGAGAACCGGGGAGAAAGAAAGAGAGAGCCCAATTTAAAACCAAAATTAAAAATTAAACCAAAACCTTTTTATTTTCCAAATAAATTCCCAAAATGATCAAAATAAATTCTCAAAATAATTAAAATAAATCTTTGGAAAATATGGGTCTCACACTTGGATCTTGATAGAAGCTTGCAAATTGCAATTTCCTTTAGACAGAATTTCGCCCATACTCAGTGCTTGTAGTTCGTAAGGCGTCTGACCACCAGGATACAACTATCAAACTCAAGGTCCTAGCACCAGGACCTTGAATTCTAACAAACGTACTGAGTGTTTCTCTCCAAAGAATAAGGAAGATGTAAAACATGCTTCTGAAACTGATGTATGTTTTAAAACAAGAGTCTGGCAATATAAAGAGTTTTGTTTGGGCAGTTGTGACTGTCCAAGCAGTTACTTCAATTTAAAATTCAAGGTTGGACAGGTATATTGATCAAATATGTCTGTTCAATTAAACTTCAAATTCAAACTCTTAAAATTTGACAATAAAATAAAATTTAAGTTTTGCTAAACAGAGGCAAATCACGTTTTGCTTCAGTGGGGTTATTTTCCTTATACAAACTCTAACACCCTTGTCTATGGTTGGTAATAGAGCGATGAATCTTAAAAATACGAGGAGCGATTTTCTAGGAAAAACGATCACGAAGATCGTTCCATACTTCTCGAGCAATGTCTGTATAAATCACACTATTTGAAATCTCAGAGGAAAGACTGTTCACGATCCAAGAAATGACCATACTATTGCAGCATGTCCATTGAGAGAGATCAGGTGAGGTAGCTTCTGGTTTATTGACGGTCCCATTTGATAAAACCAAGTTTGTTCTTGGCTTTAAGGGCCACACGCATGGCTCTACTCCAGGTAGGATAATTGTCTCCATGTAGTGGCGGGAAACATGAACAGTACCAGGATTGTCTTAATGGTGCAAATAAAATGGTGACGAAACTTCATAGTCGGTGAGATCGGTTTTGACGTTTTTGGCTTTGACATCTTTGCTATCACCCATGGTGATTGGAAAGGTGAGAGGAAAAAAGAAGGGTGCAAATTAAAGAGCAATTGAAGAGGATCAGGTAAGCTCTGATACCACGAGAAATTTTGATATGATAAATTGTATTGAAGTGAAATTTACATGAGTGTACAGCACTAATATACAACAAGAGTAAACTTGGCTAGCAAGAATACGATCCTAAATCTAAGGATTATGATCCGAAGTCTAAGGGATTTCCATACAAGAAAGGAAATATTTACAATAGACATAATTATCAAATCATATCTCTGAGATTTCTCAATATCTCCCCTTCTCTCTCAACCCAAATATAAAAAATAAAAAAATAAAAATAAAAAGAAGCTTTTTTTTCCCAAATCTGGGTGTTTTCTCTAAGTAGGTTGGGAGGGAAGGGGAGAGAGAGAGAGAGAGAGAGAGAGAGAGAGAGAGAGAGATAAAGAGAGACAAATATGAGAGGTCAGTGGGGGAGGTGGAGGATAGTGGTGGGTTGAATCTGCTCGGATGGTGGTGGTAGGTATTTTTGCCATGAAAAAAAATTGTCGTCTAGATTCGAAAACCTAAAACCCCCTTGAACTTGAACAACCTTTTCTTGCTCTTTGTCGTCTTATTCAACCTCTATCTTCATTTTGTGATCAGCTGTGGCCGTCATCACCGTACGATCGTCGCCGAAAGAGGAGAAGCAACTGATCAATTTTCTGGTCCAGTTGTGAAATGCACAGTCGCCGAAAGAAGAGCAGAAGATGGTCTAGTCGAATTTCTTGTCTAGTGCGTTGTGGGATGTGCGGTCTACATAAGGTCAAAATTTTTATTGCGAGGGTAAATTTGACATTTTACAGATTAAAGGGTTAAAAAAGTAAATATTGAAAAGAAATCGTCAAAAAAGTTTATTGTATATTAAAATGGGTTATTTAATCTTTCTTTCAAACCCACTTTGATCGGTGCCCATATGACATTTACTGTTGGTGGTTTGATTCATACTACATGTACTTCTAGTCCATACAAATTGATATAATAACTATCTGATTCTGTCTCCGAGCCTTGAGTCCCATTTACAAATGTACAAAATATTCAACCCCAGCCGAATAGTTTTGCTTTGACTTGATCCCCATGTGCACTTCATCGATCTAGATCAGACCTCAACTTTTTAATTGAGAATTGGCAGAATGCAGATGAGGTTATGACTGATGACTCACAAAAAGACTACCAACCAAAAGTAACTTCCATTCACGAGTCAGACACATATCAAAGACCCCAATTATGTCAAACTTCTAGAACAACCACAGAATATATATTAAATTAATTATGGAGTTTCATTTTTTAAATAATTGTTGTTCACATGAACAGGATAAGTGTGACGCTTCAAGTGGGTGACTGTGACTCTTTTGTATTCAAATAAAGTAACGGTTTTGGTGGAGTAAGAAATGTGTAGCCAATTATATATTAAGCATGACCAATCAACAGTTACAGGGCAAATTAGCTTTTGATCCGCCAATAATGGAGGCTGTTAATTACTCACTCTTTCCTTCTCTTGCTACCTCTTTCTTTCAAGATTGATAGTAGAAATAAAGGAAAAAGAAAAGGAGCGAATATATTACTAGAACCATCAAATCATAGAGAGAGAGAGAGAGAGAGAGAGAAGAAATCCTCTCACTAGTTTTTGTGTATGTGATAGAGACGGGAGACACTAAGCCACCCTTAATTATAATTCCTTTTTACTGATTGTTTTTTTTTTTTTTTTTTCATTAAAGAAGGGAGAATGATGCAAGGGAAATAATTTTATGGCATTTTTAATTGGCTACTTCAACAATTGCAACTACCATTAATCTTAAACGGTGGTCCAACATAAAAATAAAAAAACATGGACCAAATGATATCCCCACATATATTATCCTTGATGGGTCTTGACTATACATATATGGACAGGGTTCAACCTTAATATAAGAATAAAATTTTATATTGGTGTATATATTTTGTGCGATTTTTCTCTAAGACGAACGCGTATTTTTTTTTTTTTTTGAATATCCATTACCGAGCGCTCAACGGCAGGTTTTTTTTATAACAACCACGAGTTGCAACAAGAGCTCGGTGTACCACCCTGAATTTTTGGCTTATGTTAATTTTGTTACTTAAGCTTTTTAACTTTGTTCTTAAGGTTGTTTAAAGGAATTGAAATTTTCCTTAATTTTGTTTTGACTAACCAAGATCTTTGATTGTGGTTCTAGAGTTTAGTTGTATGAAAGTGAAGTTTGGAGAAAGAAAATTCAAGAGTGTGGTGATTATTTTATTTATATTCATTTTTCAGAATTAAATTATGAGAGGAAGATTTTTCATAATTTTTCTAGAAGTGATTTAACTATTTTGAGGCTATAGGAAATTAGTACTCATTGTTACGAGTCCGTAGGATTTTTGGAGTCCTGAGCTATTTTTGGTGAATTTACGAAGTTTTGAGAAATAAAAAAAATGAAAATAAAAGAATTGAAAAGTTGCTGACTGGACTGACGAAGTGACGCGTGGCATGTGCGCATTGGCTGGAGGCGTTGACACAACGGTGACTGAGCGCTGACGAGGCGTCATGCTGGAGTTAAGATCCGCGTGCACCAAGAGCCTCTGTACCCTGCATTACACGCAAGGAAGTCTTGTGTTTTAATCACATCCGCTCAACTTCATTAAAGCTCCTTCAATCTGAGTCGTTGATCTCACTTAAGAACCAGTCAACCCAGCCCAGCCCTCTTTGACCCGCATGCATGTACTGTAGCCGGATCGACCCGGCCCGTTTTATCTCTATAAACGGGTAGTTTGGCCATGTTTTTTGACCCAATTCATGTATTTTGTGTGTTTTTCACACTTTTGTGCATCTTATCCCACATTGGAAAATTAGAAAAACTTCTCACTCTCAAGTGCCTATAAATAGAGACCCTTATACCTCATTTTCACTTGCACCGCCACCAAGTGAAGTTTGAGATGCTCACTCATTGGTTCTTTGGAAGTCTCTCTAAGAAGAGACATACCAAAAGGAAAGAAAATTCTAATAGTTTAAAAGTTTTCTTTTTGAGAGATTGCCAAGGAAAAGAAGCCCTTAGGAGTGGAGTCTAACTTTGAAGGTCTACAACCGGGTAAGTCTTTTATTTATTAATTTTTATTTGTTTATTTTTCTTAGGCTTTAATATTAGGTTGTATGCTTAGATTAATTAAGTAGAATTTATTTATTAATTAAGCATGCCTAGGTTATTTTGAAGATTTAATTGCTTAATTTATTTGGTTAATTAAGCATGATTAGTTGTAACCTTATTTTGGAGATTTAATTAAAGGTTATTAAATTGGATTTAAGCTATTATTCAAGTTTGATTAATTAGTGGAATATTTTGGAGAAATACTAATTAATTAAATACTTGGATAATACTTAGGTTTGATTTATTCTAACCTAAATTAATTTGTAGAATTGCTTTAAACCAAGGCAATTAGTCAAGTGGTTTGACTTTAAAATTAACTTGAAACTTAGAAACCCTAAAGAGTAGAGTTTAGTCTACTTAAAACTAGAGTTTTTAGGGACGTGTGACCTAAAAGGATGGGTCATAACGACCTTGTGTTAAACTTAACTTTTGACTATGTTGTCGTATTTTCAGACACTATGAACACCAGTTACCGAAGGATTTCTTTTTGATGTGACAAGAAAGCGATGCATTTGAGACGGATGAGAATGCATAGGCTATGTAAGAGAATACATGAAGAGCATTGGATTCCAGGTAGGGGGATTTATCCTACATTCCTAACTATGGACTTTGTGTGTGTTTGTGTTTTTAAATTATTATAACATGCTATGATCTGTGAGTATGGGTAGCGTTGTTTACACATGACCTTGGGTGCAAGTCCCTAAACTTTCTAGAAGTTATCAGTCAAAGTTATGGGGTGTCTAGCCAAGCTAATACGTGTAACGTGTGCTTGTGTGAAGCCAGGGCTCATAACCGATTATTGGCAGATGGTACGGTTCTCAAATTCCTACCTCTGTGGTTTTATTCTCACTATGAATGATTATTGTGAATTTGCATGTTTATAATCATAATTACTATACAGTCAAGTCATAAATGTTTTGAAAGGATTTCAAAGGAAAGGTTTGAAGAACTTATTTTGTTGATTCAAGGACAAGAAAATGATTTCCACTATGATTTACACTGAAAAGACTTTGTGGTTTTCAAACTAGTCAGGGTCCCCTGAGGGGAAGCTATGATCGTATGAGATTCTTACCCCCTACATTATTTTTGTTGTTCCTTGTTTATTAGATGTTTTTATAGGTATGAGCATGGTAAAGAGACAAACTTGGACGAGGGTCGAGCAGAGCAGCATCTTGAGACTTGTCAACTATCAAGATTTATTTGGTGATGTCATTTGATTATTTTCTTGTTTCGAGTATGTCTTGAATAATTTTACCTTCATTGTTTGGAGATGGTTTTAAGTCATTTACTTTGATTATACGTTTGCGTAGTTTTGAAACCTTTATTTTTCATGTATTTCAAATTTATGTAATTTTTCAAAGTTGCAATGAAATACCATAACCTTGGGGGTTGGTTTTATAAAGAAGTCTTATTTTTACTTCACATGTTTTCTGCTATTTATTATCTCTGATTCAACCCAGTCCATTTAATTCAAAATGCTTAACCCGCCTTGGGTGTCTTGGGGGATTAATGCTTGAGTAGTGGCATTAATCTCTTAGGATATTCAAGATGGGTGCATCTGTTTAATACCCGAGGTTCGGGTGTGACATTAATTGGACACTGCTTCCTCCGCCCTGTTTTTTAGGGTATAGAGTACGGGTTCACCCTATACCTTACTTAGGTGTAGAATGAGGCTTGTGAAGGCTGCATGTTAGGTTTTTAACTCAAACAGTGCCGAGTGCTTGAGGAAGAAGAAAAAATGTACTACTGAGCACTCGGCACCTGGCGTCCGTAAAAAATTAGAATGCGGGCGTCCGTCTAAGAGAATTACTGATATCTTGTGTGTACATTTTTCTTATCTCCTTTATCTTTCTTGTGCGTGTATACCCAAAACAATGTTTTCTTATTATCATTTAGACTTGTAGATGCTCTGAACTTTAATTCCAATTCAATGTAATTAAACATCGGTGGATTGCAATTTCCTTCCATAATCTAATTATAATCTGGAGTTTGACAATCCATTCATTTAACAAATTAAATATAGATTATAGCTAATCTAATATGACTTAATATAATATTTAACTTATTCATTTACATTTTTTACAAATAATATATACATGTGTAAGAGTAATTTTATATATCTATAATAGAAAAATACTCCAAAACTAATTGGTTACCAAATCAATACGAAGCTAATTAACCACCTTTTTGGCCCCATCATACAATGTAATCTCATAAATTAAACCGTTTATTTTGTAGGCATTACTTCAAATATCATCTTTGTAAAATATTTTCAAAATCGAAAACTATTTAGCCATTTTAATAACAACCATTTATATATTTTAATTGAAAAAAATGTTCGTCTATTTATTTGATCACAATTAGATGAGTGAATGATTTCCAATTTATTTGATGTTTTGCAATAATGATCTTTGAAGTAGAGCTTTAAAAATGAATAGTTCAATTATGAGATTAGTAATGTAGTTAGATGTTTATAATGTGGGTATTTTTTACATTCTAAAAATAATAGGTGGACCTGTTTAACATCTAACACTTTAGGTGGGTTATTTTATTATGGGGTCTCCAAAGTGAATTAATTTATCATTTAATGCTTAAATTATTGTGCTTATTGATATGTTTGAGATGCAAAATGAAAAGTAGAAGAATACACAAACATAATATTGTTTGTTGTATCTAATACTAATTAAATTTAATCATTTTTAGCTCGAATTTAGAATTTTTTTCATTGAAAGAGAAATATTACTTGAGAAATAACTAATTTGTGATTAATTAAATCTAACAATCTAAATATATTCCCAATATGATTACCCGATCATAAATAGAATTCAAGGTCTATTTTTATCTCATGCAAATTTTTTGGTAACAAAATCAAGTGAAAAGAAAAATAAATGATTCGAGGGATAAGAAGACCACGGTCATATCTTGGGCTCTTGTCCGGAACTTGGGCTTGTAACGGACGAAGGAGACATTTCGCAACAAAACAAAGAGTATTTATTTAATTTGTATTATATTTGTTTGTTTGTTTGTTTTGTCTGTTTTTGAGCAGCTCCCAGACGTATCCAAGAAGCAACACTAGTCAACACAGTCACTGTCATTTATAATAATGATATCATATAAACAATTTTATATAACTACAATAATAAAAAAATAAAAGACATGCATCTCCCACTAATGAAGACACAAAATCTATATGATGATAGAACGCAGTATCTCGAAAGCGTATATTATAAGAAATCCAAAATATTCCAAAACCGCGTAAAGATTTCATGTAGATGAATGCCACTTACCTTTTTACTTTCGTAGGATGAGTGTTTTTCTCTGTCCGTAGCAGAATAAGTTATTTGAAAATATCATTTGTTTCTTGAAAATATAGGTCAATCTTAACCGATTAAACTGATACGTACAAACCATCCGCAGCAGTTTGCATGGTTCATCTTTTGCATACCATAAAAGGTTACCAGTTTTTAAAATCGAGCCAAACCATTATTTACGATACTGTAAGCAATTTGAATTTTTTATAAATTGTCTAAACTGAATTAAACCGAATAGATCGAATTTTTTGTGATTTTATATATCATATTCATTGTATATTTATTTCCTCTCATCTCAATTTCTCTCCGTCTTCTTCTTTAATTCAATAATACTTTTCTTCATTTCATCATCTCTCCATTATTTTTTTCTTTGTTTTTTTTTTTTTACCTCTCTCCCAAAATTGTTCAAATTGGCCAAACCAAATCGACGATGAATGAATTTGATTAGTTCAATTTAGTATATGGTTTGGTTGTTTTTTGGTTCGGATGCACTCCAGTGAAAAATAATGAAAACTCGAGAGGGAGGGATCATGGGTTTTACATTTCCTGGGTATCTCATTTTCATGTAAAAAGTAACCCACTATCTAAATCTGCTTACCTAACATGGGAAGTGAATCTCATACTCATTCCCACAAAACAAAAACTTTCTTCTCTTTCTACAATATTTTTTAAATGTCATTAATTTTTTTAAAGTATTTAGAATAAAAAAAAAATCCTTCTTTTTCAATACTCCCCTTGAAATTGTGAACTTTTTTCTTAAAGCCCGTTTGGTTCAAATTTTGGAGGCTTGAGAATGATAAATTAATTTTATTCCCATATTTGGTGGTGCGGGGATGAAAATGGTTTCATTTCCCATGGGAATCTGATGCACCCAAAAAGGGGAAAAATGAATCTCTCCTTCCAGCTTGGGTTTTGTTTCACTCCTCTTGGGAAAGCATTTATTACACTTCTTTTAGACAAATTTACCACTTATAATATTTGAAATTACCAATTATAATACTTTAATTTATTACATACATTAATTCATTATATATATATAATAGATGAGGGTATAATTGAAAAATTAGACATTTTTATTTCCTATTCCTACATAGGAATGGAAATAAAAAGATAATTCTTAGTCTACTTTCCTAGCATTACTGTTGATGCAAAAATCGGTCAGTCAATGCACAACTTCAAACAGTTGACCAAGGTTTCTGTTTGGTCTTCTTTGAGGATGATCTGAAGTGTTTTGGATGAACTGGCTCGTTGATGTGTCTTGATTGAGATTACATGCATGAACGAAGATCAACATAAGTAGCACCAGTGTAGTACCAGCTAACTACACTTTGATGATTAATTCAATGATGAACAAGTATGGTGGAACTAGCAAGAACAATCAAGAACAAGGTAAGAACTTGGGAGAATCATGAAGAACAAGGTAAGAACTTCTGGGTTATTTTCTCAAGGGGTGTGTGTAAGTGTTTTGAGTAGTGAACCCTTCTTCAGTGTTAGAAAGGTTGCATGTTGATGGGTAATGGAGATGAGGTCACGTCACAAGTTCAGAACAGTAGCATGCACAATTACCCAGCAAAGTAGCATTAAATGCAAGCTAGCATGGCTTTGTGATAGTTGGCAACCCTAGAAGTCTCATATAAAACTAGTGTGTTAGGGTTCATAGAGTCCCAGGTCATAGACACTTGAGTGCAATCAGAGATAATATCCAGATCTTCTATATGGGCGGTGGAGCTAAGACATCTGAACCAAACCACATACATTAATATAGACCATCCAAGTGTAAGGTGAAACTACTATAGCTGGTCAAATCAAGGAGATGATGCACATCATCGAGCTGAGCCAAGTAGCTTCGAGTTTGATTACTCGTTCGACTGGATGTCTAGTGAGTCGAGGTATGCTTGGCTCGGTATAGTACAATACATGTTGAGCAACAACGACCGGTCAACTCAAGACGTTGCTGAGCTGAAGTGATGATATGGGCAAGGAGTTTGACCAAGTCAACCATTGAAAGGTCAACATGCCACACAAGACTTTGTCAAGCCATGTGTAAGAATATGATTCATTCGAAAAATCCAGGTGGATTTATCCCCAAACAGAAGTCCCCTAACTTCTGATCTGAGCACAAGGGACTTGGATTTGGAGTTGATAGTTTTCTCGAGATAGTAGGCTTTGGATCGAGCCTGAGCTCTTTTGAATTTCAAATAGGCTGACATTCTCACCTAATCAGGCACATGGCGAGATATGAGAGGTTAGAGTCTCTCGGGAATGCGTGATGACGTCACGCCAATGATGGCGCCTCCATGGGTTCTAGTGAACGTCTTTTCAGATGTAAGCCTTTAAAACACGTCCACATGGCATCATCTCGTGAGGAGAGCGCCAAAAACAAACGACCTGGATCTCTCGAGCTCAGGGGTATTTAAACCTCCCATTTTCCTTCTCTTCCCTTCCTTCTGCACTTTCGAATTCCCATTTTCCTTCAACCTTCAAACTCTCTCAACCCTCTCTATGAATTCCAGAGAACTCTAGTGGTCAAACCAGCTAGGGTTTCGACATCTTACAACAGTTCTAAAGTTGAGAAGGGAAGACTTCGTGGTTGTCGAAAATCAGTAATTGATCTCAACCTCTTTGAGTTTTTTTGGTTGTGTTTTCTGGGTTTTCGGTTTTAAGAGTCAGTGTGTTCTTGGCTTTCCTAGGTTTGGGGGTACTTTCCAATCCAAAAATTTAGGATCTTTTTAGAAAAAAGGCATTGTGAACTATGTCGTCTGATTCTAGGAACGAGTTCGGATTGAAGGAAGCTTTTGATGGAGATAACGAGATGGGGTCATCTCGGACTCCTTCTGTGAATGAGATAGACTAGGACAAGCTACCTCTAGAAGTAGATGCACTAGGTCCTGTAGGTAGGCACCCTGGCAGATTGGTGGTTTTTTCAGATCCTGAGCCTGAAACACTTGAAGACCAAAGTGTTCCAATCGTAGATTTAGGCTTAAGCACAGAACAGGAAGAAGGATCGTCCAGGGTTCAACAAAACTCTAAGGAACATGAGGGAGGTCGCTGCTCAACTGGCAGATGGTGAGGGGTGAAGGTGAAGAAGAGGACATGCAGAGGATGAACCCAACGAGGAATATCAGGGAGAGGAGGACGAGTTGAGCTCGAGTTACCCACTTGTCGCCGTAGCGGGGGCCAACGAACGAGATCGGGGGTCGGAAGCTTCGAACTCGGCTCAAGTTACCTCAATCAACCCCGAGTTCTACAAGGATCTGCCACGGAAGGTAGACTTCATCCCCAACCAGATGAGGGAGTGGGAATTGGTAGATTTGAGGGTTAAGTTTAAGATACCGCTTTCAGTGTTGATGACGTTGCTGACAAACAAAGAGAAACCGAGCAGACCGCCCAACAGATAGGTAACACTTTACCCAAAAATGCTGGAGAATGGAATAAGGCTCCTTCTTCCTTCCTTCATCCAAGATTGGATGAGTCTTGTAGGGGCTGCTCCACATCAGATGAACCTTACCATTTATAGGGACATGGTATCCATGCATATTCTATGGCACCATGTGAACAAGTGTGCACCCCATAAAGAACATCTTTTCCACTGCTTGGGGTTTAAGAGCAAAGAAAAAACTGAGCTTAGGTTTTACAACTTCCAAGCCTTCGGGAACAAGCTGATTACTGATAACCCAACATCCCAAAAAACTTGGAAGAAGAAATACTTCTTCGCTTTGGGAAATTGGGAATATTTTGATCTGGAGAATTCTCATCAGGCTCGGGTCGCTAGAGCATTTAGGAGAACAAATGAGATACTTGTGAGATTTGCTGAGCCAATTGATCGATGCGATTCTGGTTTTTGCTAATTGCTTTTTATCTTGCATGTTTGCAGCGACCTGGAAGAAGTATAGACTGAGGGGTGAACTTCAAACCCAGCTTGATAGAGTCAAGGTGCTATCTCTAGAAGCTCGGTCATCTGTCAAGCTCCTCGGCTTGGATTACATTGATCTAAGCGGAGTTTCATTTTCAGCCCCAAGGAGAGATCCAACATTAACTAGAAAGATGATTGATCGAAATGACCCCGAATGGATTGCAAGAATGGAGAGGAGGGCGGCCAAAGGCCTGAAGAAAAGGCCCCAGAACCGAACGAAGCAGCCTCAAACTAGGGTTTCTCATGGTTTGCCTCCACCCGGAACACTGCATGCTCAATTGGCTCATCCTCCTACTTCGAAGAAGATAAAAGCTTCCGAGGTAGAGACCGGAAGGAGTAAGAGGCCAAGAAACGAGCCTCATAATGCTGCCAAACACTCAGTGGCATCTTACTTGGAATGGTTTTTTAAGGGTTGCAACAACATCCTCAATCCAAACTTCATGTCGAAGATTTGGAGTGGTGAGCTGAACTTCGACGACATGGCCCTGCAAGCATCTCAGCAGGCCATTATGGTAAGAGAGCTTTAGTCTGCTTTACAGTTTATTTGTAGTCGAGCCTGACTCGTTTGTTCTGTTTCAGCTCACCTTGCTGCAGTATGAAGCAGCTCAAGAGGCGGTTGATGTGGTCAAGAAGCTGAAGGCATACAAGGAGAGGCTGCAGGAAGTAAAAAAAGACCTTTCCATCGAGAAAAAAAAGGTTGAGGACAAGCATAAGAGGGCGATCGACTTGCAAGCCTAAGTTACCACTCTAATGAGCGAGAAAGTTCTGCTTGCCAAGAATTTGGGGGAGGTAGAAAAAAGAGTGGCTGGTCTGATGAATCTAAACTTGGACTTGTAGAATAAAGTCATCGAAGCTGAGCGGAGGCTGGTGGAGGTGAGGAAGTCTTGTGATGCTAAGGCCATAAAAACGGCGAGGGCTGACGGGTACCTTGATTGTACCAACAAAATTCAGGCCAAGCATCTAGATTGGGACCTGACCTTCCTGGGTGATATATGATTCTGAAGATGAAGATATCTAGGAGGTTCAAGTGTAAAATCAAGATCTGCCACAGGTCATCTATGAGAACCAGCAAGGCCCATCACTTGCTGACCCGAACCCGAATATAACTTTAGGAAGTGAGCCAAATGTCGAGCCATTCGCAGAGCAAGTAATTGATGTCCCTCGTGCTTAGCACTATTATTATTATTATTATTATTATTATTATTATTATTATGTAGTTTTTTTTTTGTTACCCCGAACTGAGGTGTGGTTCGGGGTTTAATGTTTTATTGGACAAATTTAATATGCTTTTTTATTTTGAAACAATTATTTTAATTGCTAATTAATCATGTTTAAATTATTCATTTGTTTTTGAACTGTGAGTGGATGCCTATTTTGCTTGACAAGTACCCTCAGCTCGGCCAGAGTGGTGAGTCAAATATGATTAATTAATAAAATGAAACAAGTATTCTCGACTCGGCAAGCATGATGAGCATCAAATTAACTAATAATGAAGCAAGTACTCTCAGCTCAGCAAGCATAATCAGTACAGCAAATAATTAATTGTCAATGAACCAAGTACTCTCAGCTCGAGGAACATGATGAGTACATGACATTAATTAACAAATAACTAAGTACTCTCAGCTCGACGAGCGTGATGACTGGGTACATAGGCCTTTGGGGTCCGTTATCTTGTCAAGCGCCAGGATCGCTGGGGGTCTCTCCGGCTCGGATAGGTGTATTTAAAGACCTTTGGGGTCTGTCATCCTGTCGAGCACCAGGACCACTGAAGGTCTCTCCAACTCGGCCATGTATATTTATAAACATTTGGAGTTCGTTCTCTTATCAAGCAACGGGACTGTAGAGGTCTCTCCAGCTCGACTAAGGGTATTTATAGACCTTTGGGGTCTGTTATCCTGTCGCAGGACCATAGAGTGTTTATCCAACTCGACTAAGGGTATTTATAGACCTTTGGGGTCTGTCAGTGTTTTGAAGTAAACACTCGATCAGGTGGTTTCCCTTCTTTCTTCGATTAGGTCTCGGCTGAGTTTGAGCCTAGCATTATTAATTCAAGTCTAGGTTGTACATTTCGGTTCAAAATGAATAAGTCTCCATTTCAACCGGTACAACCGCCTCAACCCCGAAGGCACTATGCATAGGGCCTTTCTCTGGTAGATGTCCTGTAGGACCATAGTACTTCAAATAGTAGCTTAATTAGGTCATTGGTTATACCATGTAACGGGTATCATAGTTATATAAAATAAATTTTTCTAAATGAGAGGCCGGAAAAAATAAAATAAAAAACTATATGAACAGAAGCATATAGCTAGCTAGCGCTTGTTGCATTGCAATGATGGTTTCTTGCAATAACATTGCTCACATAAAGCAGTGACCTCAGCATGGTTGAGTGCATCAGTATGAAATGATATTATTGGGATGATGAACAGCCACAACCTTTGTAGAGAGAGAGAGAGAGAGAGAGAGAGAGAGAGAGCAGCCCAATGATACATATCAAAAAGATTACCAAGGCATTCAATGATCGATTTGTTTTTTTTCTTTGATTTGGATATATGAAGATGAATATTGGGGTTCAATGAAATTGTAGAGGCAAGTATATCAAATGCTATCAACTACTTTACCCAAAATGTGGTCCTCAAGAAGAAGTGATTAATTGTTTTACCAAGAAAAGTTGGGAACAACATAATTAGAGGCATGCAAAAGTGAGTTGGGGTTACACGGAAATTGTGTCAGCATGTTATCTTTGTGTCTCGTGTGTACGCCACACGTGCGTGAACTTTTGCATACACAAAAGAGAAAAGAGAAGTAGGAAGGCGATTGTGTCTTGAGCTTTTGAGTTTTGATCACGATCGATCGATCGATCCCTTTTGCTTTTCTCTTTTTATTGATTTTCATTCGGTGCAAGATAAAAAAAGCAAAGCAAAGCTTCCATTACCACCGACTAAGAGGAAGACATGCATACATATATGGAACCATGCATTTTTAAAACACATGGTTTCACACCCTAAAAAGTGTTTGATACTCTTTTCATGTATTTGGTACAAACATTCCAATTCAATGAATTGAAGAACCCTCATCATATATCTCCTACCCTAAACTTTGTCCTGTCCACTCATTTTTTTATGTGAGAGGGAATATATTGATCGATCATTGTTTGAATTAGGCCAGTAACTCTCTTATTCTGGTGGTGTATATTTTCTTATTTTAACATTCTTGAATCAGTCAAAAGGGTGGTCTCTGCATAGTATTTTAGAGTTATATAGAGCTAGCTAGCTAGTAGTGTTCAACAAGTGGGAAACAATTTCTCAAGAAAACAAATATATACCCTTTTGCTGTGAAGTGTGAAACTATCTCTCCGTATCTCTTATCTTCAAGTAAAGTAGTAATATTATATAATTAAGTCGATTCCATTGATAATATTCTAGTTAATTATTTCGAAGAAGAATATAACATATCCTGATCATGTGTACTTCACCTGCAGCACCAATTATAAGATGCCACTGCATTCCCATATTGATTATTAAAAATTTAATTTAATATTGTTTGGCATTGACTTTCAGTACGTAATGAGTTGAACAAATTAATTAGGCCACACCCCCACACAGTGCTAGAATATAAAGTTATTACAATAAGGAAAAAGAGAGGCCAGGAAAAAATGCACAAAATAAATATGAAAACCAAAGAAGAGGAATATCTTTGGAGGATTCACTTACTTGTTCCGAGTTCAGTTCACATGCACACAAGAGAGGTTCATATATTCAAGTGTGAACATTCACATTTAAGATATATGTGGATGTTATATCCTCAACATGCAGTTTGATGACCGACGTAATTCATTAATTTTTTAGGTCATCTTTCAAGGTTCATTCCAGCCCGTAAAAAGTTGATTAAATTAAGAATCATTGTGTAGTTATTTGATTATCATTTTATTTTTATCTAATAAATTGTATTTATGAAGATGTCTACATTCAAGAAGGCCCAATACTAACATTTGCATTTAGGTCATTCTGTATATAAACATTGGGTGTTTGAATGCTTCACAATGCTAACCGGCTTGTAAACATATAGCTTTTATTAAGGGATTCACAAAATAAGCTTATTTAAGAAATTTATTGGGTTGCTTACTCTCTGTAGTTTAGTTTGATGATTGAAATGTCCTTATTTTTTTAAGTCTCAATTTAAAGATTATTCTTGGCAAATATTAAACAAATTAAAGACTCTTTAACCATTAATCTAATAGTAATAATTCTTGTGTATTATTTTGTCACAATTAAATATTTTAATGGTTTCTTATTTGTCTAAAAAATGAACTCATAAATTATTTTGTAAAATTAACCTTTAAATAAAGGCTTAAAAAGTGAACGATTTTGAAAAAAATTCCTTAAAGATATGTAAGGGTAAGGGCTCCCTAATTCCCTATATACATTATTTACGTATTAAGAATTAATAGGGAGGTTGATATACATGTAGTATTTAAATTAAGAGTGAAACTTACCTGCCCCCGTTTTAGGGGGACAGGTGGTGTCACAAGAGAGAAAAAAGGGAGAAAGAGAGAGAGGGAAAGAGAGAGAGAGAGGAGAGAGATAGAGAGAGAGGGATGCCAGCTGGTGAAACAGGGGGTGCAGGCAAGTTTTATTCTTAAATTAAAGGCGTAAGAAGGACGTTAGGTGGTAATGGTAAACCCAAATCCTGTTCACAGTATAAACGGGTTCAGCGGTCAAATATGCAAGTATGAAAGCATCGACCAGTTTGTCGGAAGTCGGAACCATGCATTCAATTTGCCACTCCCTCTCTCTTTATCTGCCTCTCTTTGTCTGTCAACTCCGTACAAAACCTTGACCTGCAATTGCCGGTCAATTTTTGAGGCCCCAACCTCTTAATCCTCACCCATCCCTAACCCCCAAAACAGCAACCCAACACTCACTTTCTTTTCAATTCTTCCAACCCAAAACTCACTCTCTCTCTCTCTCTCTCTCTCTCTCTCTCTCTCCCTCTTTTTTGTCTCTCAAACTTTATAAGCCCATCAGATCAACCCTACCCTACTCTCTCTTTAAGACAAAAATTGCCCACTCTCTATCTCTAGAGTATATAGCTAGGCTTTGATGAAGAGTGAGCAATGGAGAAGAAAGATCAACATATGTTAATGATGGAGGATAACAGCAATATTGGCATATTTGACTTCTATGGAGGTGAAGATCAAAAGAGCTCCCTAGGGTTTATGGAGCTTTTGGGTGTCGGCGGCCATGACTACTTTGTTGGTCCTAACATTAGCAACAATTCCCTGTTTGACTATTTGCCTCAGACACCATCTAATTCTATACAGCCTGTGCTTCCAAACAATAATATTTCAACTTGTTCCATAATGGCAACACACGGCTCTGACTATTCTTTGAGTCAACATCAGCATCAACTGCAGCCTGCAACACCAAACTCTTCGTCGATTTCATCGGCATCTAGTGAGGCAGTGAACGAGGAACACACTGATAAAGCTGCAGCAGACCATGAAGAAGAAGAAGAACAACAACAACAACAACAACAGGAGGAGGAGGAGGAGGAAGAGCAACAAAAGACCAAGAAAGGGTGAGTACTTCTCATTTCTTGCTTTTTTAGTATTTTTGTGTTCTGAGAGAGACCCATTCCATACCAGATCAAGAAAAATATGGGTCTTTTTGTCATTTTGGGTTTTATAGGTCAGAGACCATGAAACCCAATATGACCCAATATGATGATAACTGATTCAGAAATTGATGAAAAATTGGGATTTTTGTAAAATGAATTAGTTTCTTGTGTGTGTATGGTGATGGATTAATTAGGGTGAAAACTAAGAAGACAAATCAGAAGAGACAGAGAGAGCCAAGATTTGCGTTCATGACAAAGAGCGAGGTTGATCATCTGGAAGATGGATACAGATGGAGAAAGTACGGCCAAAAAGCTGTCAAAAACAGCCCCTTTCCCAGGTACTTAATTAAATGACATATGGCATTGCTAGCTAGCTAGCTCTTGTTAATTAATAGTGGGTTTAATTAATTAATTAAATTACTGATCTTATATTATTCCATAATGGAAAGATGATTTGCTGTTGTTGTTGTTGTTGTTGTTGTAGGAGTTACTATCGATGCACCAGTGCATCATGTAATGTGAAGAAGCGAGTGGAGCGATCTTTCAATGATCCGAGCATTGTTGTGACTACATACGAAGGGCAACACACACACCCAAGCCCCCTCATGCCTCGTCCAGTACCCATCTCCACAAACACCACCTTTGCCATGCCAATGCCCATCAGATCATCAACCCTACCTCACTATCAACACCATCAACAACCATTTCTGGATAACTCATTTTCACCAGCAGGACCTTACTTCAATTTTGCTTCTTCTTCATCAACACCAGTTATCAGCAGCAGCTTTCTTCATCATGAGAGGCGGTTTTGCAGCCCAGCAGCAGCTTCTGCTTTGTTGACAGTGGACCATGGCCTTCTTCAAGACATAGTCCCTTCCCATATGCTCAAGCAAGAGTAGATATAATGTAATATATATATGTAGATGATCATCAGATGAGATCAGATCCCTGATTCCATTGCTACTTAATTATAATGTACTGATTTAGCTTACTGACTACTTTTTGTTTAAAGAGGTGCAGATGCTAAGAGTCTAAGACATGGTCCTGATGATGATGATCATTACTGCTCATGTAACATGGACTTCTTTTTTTAATTCAATTAATGCAGGTACTAGGTCTATCTACTTTTTTACTTCATCATCTATATATTATTATTATTTTTATTATTCTGTTTTTATTTTTTCTTTTGTGGGTGTGGGGTTTGGAAGAGGAGAGAAGGTGGGGTTGGGTATGTAAATAAAGATTGGATGGTGTACAGAAAAATGGGATCCTTAATTTTTCTGACTGACCCCGGTTTTTGTCCTACATCTTTGTTTTTGTTGTTGAAGGAATGTGCATTGATTTCACTATTTTGAAGCAAGAGAGTACTACTGCCTACTAGTCACGATTTTGAGGGTTAGGGTTTCCCCAAAATCCAGACCACATTTAATGTGGGAGCCTCTTGTTGGCTTTTGCTTTTCCTTTTCCTGGGAATCCCACACATATATAAAAAAGCCATTTCTAGAAAAAGGGGCTGCAATTTTGCAGATTTGGTGGCAAAATCTAATGCCATGTCTCAAATATTTATGCATGCGTATAGTACAAGATAAAACAACTCCAAAATCAAAATCACTGCCGACCAACCTTAAGCCTGTTGACCATAAATGCCTTTTTTTCTCCTGTACGCCATTAAATTCACCCTCCATATTTGATTCATTGAACTGGAATGATGGGTGGGATATGTTCTGCGATATGTCACATGCACCACATATGGTTTGAGATTCTTTGTTCTTAATGATGGAATAACATTCAGAGACTCATGTTCTCTACAAGCTTTATCGGCCCATGGCTGAGTTATAGAGCCAATTAAAAACTGGTAAACTACAAAGTAAATGTGAGACCGGAAAAAAAAAAAAAAAAAAAAAAAAAAAAAAAAAAAAAAGTTACAAAGTAAATGGAGTGGCCACAAAAATTGCAAGCCAAATTGTGATATTGGGTTTGGGTATAAAGTGTAAACCTCAAAGGTTGACCAAACAGATGATATAACATCACAAGTGTTAAATGGCTGCGTGTAACTTCCTGATTATTGATTTAAATCCAGCATTAGAACTCCATCTGAATCATTATACATCAAACCTGTAGAGCACAACAGTTCCACAAAATATGGTATGAAAGATTTTGTGTCAACTACTGTCATGTAGTTTCCACCAACTGCAGTCAGTGCGCCAAAGATACAACATTCTGTTTTGAAACAAATACATCTTTACATAATATGTAAATAACTGGTCCAGGGTACAACTTCGGGCAGTAAACAAGCTGATTGCATAACACTAAACACTACATCACAAAGCATATCAGGCCACCTTTCATTACTTGTGTCGAATATATTACATGCTTTGCTAAGCTTCACTGACTATTCTATGCTCATGCTTCTCGAATACCCTTTTCTATGCTTCTTGAATGTGCTTTCCTCCACAAGCAACAAAAGATACACATAAAATGAAATGAGAAAAAAGTACCATCTCTTCACAGAAGTTTTGCACGTTGACTTGAGAGAGGGGAAAAGGTGTGTCCACACAATATGGTTTCACATTGGGACCCCTGCGCAGAATTGCATTCATTGCACAGTAGTCACCTTCAGTTAGCAGTAGCCATTCTTCAATCTAAGTCTATCACTGGGACTTACAAAATAAACTAAATTGAGAGAAAAAAGAGCATAGGGACTGAACCAACAGCCAACTGATGGTTCAAAACCTCCCAAGGACTGGGGATGGGTTGCATGAAATTTTTTGTTTAAAACAGGAAATTGACCATTGTGCATATGGAACAAGAAAAATAAATGACTAGAACTTCGTTAATTACTTTAAAAGACACTCCTAAGCAGACACATTCCGACAATTGCCTCAGTAAATTGTACATTACATAATCAATACCTATCAGACACAGGTTGGGCCAACAAAAGGACGTGTCTCTGACTGCATTTGCACATGATCCAGTTCCTACAAAATCACAGCATGTTACTGACAATTCCATGTTAGTCTATATTCTAATGGAGTGCTTCCAGAATTTCTAAACAGGACCTATATTCCTACATAATTAGCAAATGATATAAATAAAACTGCTCACGTGAAACATACCCAAATTGAATTTTGCACTCAAAGCTAGTATATGGTTTTGACCAAATAAAAAAAGCTGGTAAAGTAGTTTTGACCATATAAAAAATGCTGATATAGTGGTCACACATTTCTTTTTGGGTAATTCTTAGACTAGCTGCAAATTTGTATAGGCAAGGTGCTTAAGCTAGATATTACCTAATACAACATCATAAATTACAAATAGTAAACAGTCACATAACATAGACAATGTACCAAACTATTCCAAAAGCAACAAAGCGAGACACCTGATTGATACTACAATGGAAAAACCAAAATCTTAAAAATAAATTATTAAGTGAAAATGAATACAAACCGATGCGTATAAGGAAGGATTCTGAAGTTGGAGTGTCTGATGGACGGCAGGTGTCTGAATCTGTACCAGCTGTGTTTGAGCAACTTGTTGCATAGAAAGAACCGACGACATAGATTGAAGATGGTGAGAAGGATTTTGCAGCTGTGTCTGCGTCTGGAATTGTTGCTCAAATAAAGCAAACTCCTCAGGCTTGTCCCACTGCAGACCAGATATCATAGCCATTACACATATGTTCCCTTTTTTTTAATAAGACATTAATCGCGTCTTCTCGTACCAAAAATCAAAAACAGCATATGAGGAAGATGATCAAAGGCTGAAACATACTATGCTTTCACGAGTTTCACAATTATAATAATACTTGTGTCCATCAGGGCAGGTGTGTTCACTCCAGTCACACTCTAGAGGAGCTGCTATCTCATGACTTGAAGGCACTGCAGCTGAACTAGAATTGCTAGCAAATGTCTGAGGATCGCTTCCCGTTCGTGGACCATAGAAACATCAAAATCACAACGTAGTTGCGCAGTTGCCAATATCACAGCACGGCAGAAAAGAAATTGCACAAGTCACAAAGTGCAAACATCATTGTTCGTTAAATTGTATGCACTACCATTCATGTATTACATAACAACCACCAGAGAACAATTCAACATGCAGTCATAGCAATTTTGTATCCGCCAATGCAAAAGTTCCAGCAAAAACTAAAAGCCTCCTATTTTAATACTTTTACGGGGTACTCAAGCCACCACTGTTGTTACTCCCTCACACATGCTTGATAGTTAATTGTTTCATAAGATAGACATGATTCCTATAGTTGTACAGAGTCTATACACAAACAATTCAGCGTTTACAGGGTATTATGAGAACATGCTCACAATATTATTCCAGCAAAGGCTGACATCTTCAATCACTGAAATCATTTTGGCAGCCCAATAAATCATTTATCATTGTTTCCTACTAACCTGAGAAATCTGCTGCCGCCCAATAATTTGCCCTGACGGTTGTGTCAGATGCTGTTTCTGGATGTCAGTGACTGCTACATGAGAAGACTGAGAACTTCTCTGTGTACTCTGTGTCTGTTGTAAAGGCATCCTACCCAACTGTGAAGGGGACTTTAATGAAGAAAATGGTGGTTGCATGACAGTAGAAGCATGTGGCTCTTGGTTTGCCAATTGGGAAATAGGTGGTTGTGAAACTTGTTGAACAGGATATGATGCATTAGGAAAATTATACCCCACAATGGAATCACCATGATCAGATACTGACCTGCAACATGTAAAGCAGAAGACGAACACTCAAGTACAATAACAAACAAAATGAGAAATGAAAGATAAGATGTACAAAGACAGAAATGTACCTAACAACTGGTTCTTGAGAGTACGGACCAATGTTTGGACCGCCAAAGGCATAATTGCCTCTGAAGAGAGAGAGAGAGAGTTAATCAATACTGTATACATCTCTGTATGCCTTTTCTTCAGACAAAATATCTGTTTACTTTAGATTAGATGTAAAAAGTTACTTTTGGGTGACTGGTATCAGGTATATGGTCATCACAAAAAGCCCAACCACTGAACTAAAGTATCAAATAAAGTGTTGAATTTGGTAGCTGTTGATAAGAGAGGAAGGAGGAGGCGGGGGGGAGAGAGAGAGAGAGAGAGAGAGAAAGAGAGTCCAATTCTAGAAAAGCATCCATCTTTTCAAGAAAATGAACCCCATGGTGGTTCATCCTTACAAAAATCAACCAAATCGGAAATTTCCATTTGATTATCTTCACGATTTCAATATTTATGGAAAACATTGTGTTTTCATTTATTTATTTATTTAACCACGATGACTAATGGTTTCTGATTTGGTTGGATTTTCTGTACGCAACATCCTTGAATTGGAGCCTATAAGATGGACAGTTTGGATTATTGGATGCCATTGGGAAATGGGCCCCACATGTGTCCCTTTCTTTTCTTGAAAAGAGTGATCTCTCTTTAGAAGCACCCTACATATTTACACACACATCTAAGAAAGTTTAGAAAGAGTACAACCTTGCTTCTATTATCCTTGGTTTCTTAGGATCCGCAAAACGAACAATTAATGGCTGAGCACAACCCTGAAGTAACATAGAAAAAAAAGAGTTGAACTAGTGGATACCTTCAAAGTGTAATAAGATAATTTGTACATTTTAGTAAGTAAGAGAAAGCATTACTCTCATAATGAAGGTTCCATTTAATGCTTTGATTGCTGCCAGAGCCATATCTCTATGAGAAAATTTAACAAATCCGCTTCCTTCAAAAAAAAAGAAGAAGAAGAAGGCAAAAACCACATTAAGAAAACAGAACAGGTTTATAGTAATATGGGATTTCATAAAATATTTCATTAGATTTTCACAAAAGATACTGTGACAGTAAAACAGCAACATATTGCACCATTAATTAATGTAATTGGGAAAGAGGTGTCAAAATTTTGATACACCAACTGATGAGCTGACAGAGATTAAACTACTGCATATATGATCCACCAGGACATCTTTAGGTTTAAAGTACCATATTGAGGCAAGCATAATCAGCCCCTTAAATTTAGATGTCTTCAACAAGTCCATTCTATAACATGCAACTCAAACTATAAAGGAAACAATGAGAGCAATGGACACACCACGATTGTTCTTCTGGTCATCACGCAAAATGTAGATATCTTCAACAACACCATAAGGCGAAAATATCTGACATAGACAACAGTCACAGCACCATATAAATCAGAAAACCTTGAAAAGAGTTGAGTATATAACCAAAAAAGGGTTAAGAACAACATTATTTTTTCCAAGGAACTAGTATGCGTAAAGCGTCATAATAACTTAGTATGCATATAAAAGAAAAGACATACATGACAAAAGAATGGATGCCTACATATATGATACATCTATATGGAATCTATAGGTGTAGTGATGAATATATGGATGAATTATTTAGCTGAGGTTGGGAATAACAAATCTAAAAATTCAACAAGTGTAGAGCGTACTTCTTCAATATCTTTCTTTGAAGCTTCCCTGTTAAGGCCACAAACATATAATTTGTCAAGTACCCCTACCAAAAGGACATGAAAAACAAAAGTAATCAGATATTGAACATTATTCAGGGCCTGTTTAGGAGTGCTTCTATACAAAGCACTTTTACACAACAGCTTTTGTTATAAGCAGACGAAAAGTTCATTAAACTCGAGTACATCTTGCATATTCACTTGAAGGCGCTTCTCTAGGAAGCACAAAAGTCTCTCTTTAACCCTAAAAAACACTTTTTTCTATTCAACCAAACATTATACAAAGTGTTTCACAGACAAAAAAACTCCTAAACACACCCTAAAATCTTTTAATTATGCAAATGCAATACACTCAATGCAAATAGTACCATCATTATTCAAATCCAAAGGTATGTGAGAAGATACTCTTCTATTTCTTTAGCCGAAAAAAAACAAGGATAAAAAGAATATTTCTTACCCAAAATATGTAAAAAAAGTCATACGCATACTACATTGAAAAATAAAAAAATATCTTTGGAGACACTAAACTTAAATATAAGATTCATACCTTCCTCTCATCGGCACATTGGAAACGAATACATCCTTTCTATAATTGAAAATCCAATCAATAATAAATTGATCCTGATTTTTTTCTTCTAAGAAAAAGGTGTCGGCTTTTAAGTTAACAAGATTATACCTTCAAGCTGAAGGAAAAACAACTAATTTTTCATAAATTCAGCAATCATGATCACTATCAAAACCTTTACATTTCAAGAAAAATACAGGCATTCAATCTAGTTCAAATAAGTTGTGAGAATAACTGTATTTTTTAGAATACCTTGTCATCCATATCCATTTATACCAAATGTACTCACCACTATGGAGATAATAATTTTATATCATTTAATAATTACCTATTTTCTAGAATAAACCCCTTCAGTTTTACAGAAAAAAAAAAAATTGTAGCCAATTGAACAGCATATGAACATAATTTATCATGCATGAAACATAAGTATTAAAAATATGTATAGAAAATTATATAAGCCCCTCATTAACATTTTCTATTGAAAAAAATCCAATAGCTTTTTCTTTGTGGATTACGTCCATCATTTAATAATTTGTTTTCCCACATTTATGGGTTCAATTAATATTTTTTTAAAATGTTTTTAACACCCTACTAATATCAAAGTATTAGATTTAATAACTACTATATCAAAGTTCAAAATACCATAAATAACTTGCATTCTACATGTACATTCGACATAAATTTGTACTCTTGGAAACATTTCTCGACCTCCATCAAATAAGATCCATGATGAATATAAAATTATGTTAAAATATGAATTAATACCTGTACACATAATCAACATGATTATATTGCATCAAGATGATGAATCTATAAGAAAGAAAATTATCATAATGAAAAAAAGTAACCTGTGTTGCATTTTAATTATCTGTCTCACAAGTATATTAAATCAATTTTTTTCTACAAAATTTTGAATTCACTACGGATCTTGTTTCATACATATTGAATTCAATTTATTCTCGACCTAGATTTATGATCATTATGGATCTTGGTTGATACATATCAACCAATGTTTTTCAAAAATACAAATTTTATGCAAAACAGACATGTAGAATGAAAGTTGTAGTATTTTAAGTTTTGAGCAAATGTAGGAGTTATTATATTTAATACCTTCACAATTATAAGAGAAGTAACGACATTTTCTTAAAATATATTAAGTCATTTCATAGATTCATGCATACAAATCATTAAATGCTGGACCTAATCAAAAACACCAAATTTATTGGACTTATTCTAATAAATCTACGGGTTAAGTACCCAAATCTAACAATCCATAATATGTAGGATACTATGTGGCTGGTTTACAATCAAGAAAGGTTCCACAAGCAATTCCTTAGGCATAGAAAATTACCAAGACGTTCCCTTTCCCCGTCAGCATATTTAACTGTGATGGGCATGCCTTCCTGGAAAAAGAAAATTCAACAAACAGAAAACCTTAATTACATTAAATTGATCAAGGACATTAGATATCTATTCATCCATCTAGCAGCATATTAACTCACCCCAGGAAAGAAATGTTGATTATTTAAAGTTCTGATAGCCCTCTCTGCTGCATCTAGTGTTGCATATTTCACAAAACAACTTCCTGCAGGAGCAACACTAAATATGTTTGCTTATTATTCTTTCATAGTTATATGAAATACTAACAAAACAGTAATGGTAGTACCAAGCAAGTGGCAGACATATTAACATTTACAAGTTGGAATACAATGAAAGAGGAGAGCACCACAGACAGAAGAACAGAAACCTAAAACAACCACTAATCTTTTCTAATTCAAGATGCTTTCAGAAAACAAGCATATAATACATGTTTGGTGGAGCAGATTGGAAAAACACGGGATATTGTTTTCTGAATACAGAATCAGAATTGCGCTTAAATTTTGAAAACACTCTACAGATGTTTCCACCATATTTAGAGAATGTGGGATACAGATAAAAAACACGGGACTTAGAAAATTTGGCATCTACGTTCTCTCCTTGCACAAAACTTCATCCCTCTTTTTATTAACAGTCCCAAGAAATTAGCATCATACCAAAAACCCATTCAGAAAATCAACATATACAAATAGAAAGCTTCAAGATCAATGTCCTCGAGGCATTGCCCATTCTTGCCGTCAATGTCATCCTCTGAGATGATTCACACAGATCTGCCCTAATATGGTTTTGCGGTTTAATTGGGTACACGAGTGAATGAATGAGAGAATTTTGAGGATGCTTACAGTGTGTGATTGGGGTGATGAGGGAGGGAAGCGACTTAATTTGTTTGTAGTTGGTGCTCTTAGCACTGGATTGGTTGGCTAGGTTTGGTTTTGTAGGAGAAGAGTTTGGATCTTTCAGGTGAACCTTTGTGTTTTTAGCTTCTATCTTACTATATCTAAGCCCATATCACTCGATATAGGAAATGAAGAGCTGCAAGTCAAGAACATCTTTCTTCGAATGAACTAGTGATGGAAGAGCTGCAACACCAAACAACTTGATTCTCTTATGGGTTTGGGGCAAAAATTTGGGTCTAGTTAAAATCTTTTTGGCTTTTATAGTTATATTCCAGTTGATGACATTTTCATAATTTCATTTAGTCTGCACACAATTTATTGACAATTAAAATACAAATTTTAATAAAAAATTTCTTTAAATTGAAAATAACCATTTTTCTTCAGGGAAAAAAATGAACTAAGTTCAAAACTAAAATTTAAATTTTCTACCAGACACATTTTAACTGTTTTTGTTTTTAGAGGTTGTTTTTACACTATGCAACCAGGCGCATTTTTGAATCCTGAAAATACAAAATATAATTTCTCATTTTTGTTTTACAAAATCATTTTTCGAAAATTGTTGTGCAAAACGTTACCAAACGGGCCTGAGGAAGTTGGGACATAACATATTTGAGGTAAGGTAAAGAGGAAACATGATCAGATGGGTGCTCTGATCACCCCTCCAAAGACCACGATATAGAAACTCATATGAATCAAATCAACATATAGAAATTTGCATTTTGTTCTTATACTTACAAGGGGAATTGGACCTAGAATCTATCCTTCACCCACCCCACCCCATGCCAATTGAGTTACCTTGTTGTTGGCCAGTCCTTTTATCCCTCAAAGTAACAACCTCGACAATATTTCCGAATTGTTCAAACAAGGGGCGAATCTGACATGAAAAGAAAGAACACCTTCTTAAATAGTTAACAGTTACAAAAACCACGCATGACACCAAATCATTTGAAATAGAAAGAAACCAACCATAAAATATCGTTGCTTAAGGAGAAATTTCACAAGAAATGAACACTAGAGACATTTTGACAGCTCAATGGAGACAACTACTCACAATTTCCTCGGTGGCCGTTCTGGGAACCTGTGCAACATAAAGTTTCACATGACTGGGGTCGAAGTGATCTGAAAAACAAAAACCACAAAAAGAAAGAGAAACTCAGAGGTGTAAGAACACTAGCTTGGGAATTAGATCAATAAACTTGACATTAAAATGCCATTGTGGTTTAGCATGTAAGCAAATTCTGCTAAACATTTGATAAGAAACATCCTCGGAATGTAAACAGAAAAAGAGTAATTTGTTGCAAATATTCTTTTTTGGTCACAAAAAGGCCAAAGGGGGAGGAGGGGGATTCAAACTCTAGTTGGGTGGGGGCAAATGCTCACTACTAGAGTTACAAGTCCCCACTACTCGATAAAGTTCAAATGTCATCAGCAATTATTGTTTCAGTTGCATTCTTTTTCCTACATATTCTTACCTACCAAACAAAGCATTAAGGCAAATATAAATGTATATAAAAATCGATATACAAGACCTGGAGGAGGTCCTTGATTGGAATGGTGCCAAGCCCTTTTGCGCACGGAAAAAGGCACCGGATGGGACGACCCATTAGCGTAGATTCCATGGTGATGGTCGTGGCGATTGAAGTGGTCGTAATGGTTGGAATCGTGGTGGTGATGGAGCTGGTGGGGGTGCATATGATGGTTGCTATGGTGGGCATCGACGGCGGCGGGGGGCCAAGAAGAAGAGGAAGAAGAGCAAGTCCCAGGGTGCGAGTTGCGCTGGGACTCTTGGTGGTCTCCGTGCATCTCCAGCTTCACAGACTCTCAATGCCTCTCTCTCTCTGCCTGGGATTATATTATACGAAACCCTAACCCTAAAATTGTAGACTTGGGTGCGAAGAAGAAGAAGGACACTAACGATAAAAGCCCGAGAAGACCATAGAACGGAAGGTCTGGAGTTCCCGCACAGCCGATTTCCAATAATTTGTTGGGTTCAGTCAATGGCGTTACCCTCAGCAGTCAGCATGCACAGTAGTTTTTAGAGAAATTTGAAAAAATGACATTTTTTTTTAGAATTAATTACTATAGACTATAGACTACATATTAGTTATTGTTTGTAACCTCTAATACCATTATTTATGTAATGTAAGAATTAGGTTAGTTTATTAAGAATCAAGTAATTGTGCATGTGACTCCACTTCAGGCAGCATGTGACGCGCTTGCCAGCTAGGTTGGTTAGAATGTTAGTTTTACATTTTTGTCAATGTGGCAGTTTCTTTATTTCTTTATTTTGGGAATTTAATTTGGATTTGATTTTTTTTGTTTTGTTTTTTTCATTTTCACAGTTTTGTTTGCTTGATTTTGATCTTCCATAATTTTCTCTCTTCTCTCTCTTCTCTCGATTCGACTTCGAAGATTTTGGGTTTTGATTTGATTCGATCTTCTTGTTCATGATCAAGTGCTATTTTGGAGGTTTGTTTGGCTTTGAATTGTTGTTAGGTCATGTTTTTTTGCTTTGATTTCAATTTTTGCTCTTCAATTTTTGAGATGAATATCTAGGTTTGCTTCGCCTTTTGATTTTGTAACAGATTTAGGGTTTTTATTTTGATGTTGATTTTTTTTTTATTTGGATTTTTGAATTTTGAAGATGTGGTTGATCGCGCGCATTTCATATTGAATTTTATACTGTTTATTTATATTGATCTCTACTTCAGGTAGTTTTTTGTTGTTTTCTATGCTTGATTTCGAACCTAGTTGCTTGATTTTGGTTTTTTGGAATCAATTTTTGATTTATATCGTCATTTGTTGTTACAGTTCTAAACTCGATTTTGGCATTGATCTTGATTTGTAGTTGCATGTAGTAGAAATAGATTTCTCTACTTGATTTACTAATTTTTTTGTTCCATATATATATGAACGATTTTTGTTCCATATATATATGAACGATTTTGCTGATTTTTTGTGTTGGGCAGTTTCAGTTACTTTATATGTTTTGTTATTGTTTTGTTTTTTTTTTACAGGGTTAGGCCTAATGTCAAGCAGTTTGGAATGTCATCTCTCTTTTGGATAGCAAGTTTCACTTCTGATAGGCGCCTATTTGTCTAGGCCTTTGAAGCTTTCTACGATTTTTTGTTGTTTTATGTTTTCTTTACTTTGTTCTATATTTTATGGATAGAGGGTTGGGTACCATCCCCCCCTCATCCTCTCTTTGTATTCTTTTTGCCTTTGAGTTTCTATGAAAGCTCCTTTCAGAAGAAAAAAAAAAAAACTTTAAGAGAAAAGATTACAGGTACAATGAGTGCATACAGTGACAATGTGTCATAGGCTACCCACATGATCTAGACTCTAGAGGTTTGTTGAGTACTTTTTGTTGGTCTCTTGAGCATGTATGAATAAAAGGGGTGTGGTTCCCAAAGATACATAAGTTGCTAGTTTGGCCGAAACCATAGGATTCCTATGGACAACAGGAGTTTTCATATAGCTCAAACTCAAGGCTTAGCTGTTAAACTCTGCTCATTGTTACTATCATTTGCAGGTCAATGCATATAGTTGAATTTGTGTTTTGCTTGATATGTCTATATAATTTTGTTTGTTACGATTTTAAAATTGACTGAGATTTTGTGTATCATTTTGATTTTATGTTTTTGTTTCTGTGCAGTTTCAGTTAGCTTCTATGTTTTGTTTTTATCTTTATTTTATTCATTTTTTGCTTTTTATAGTTATGAAAAGCATGAAGTATGCTAGTGCACCGATGATGAAAAGGGAGTGATGCATGAAGTAAGGCTCCTCGCGCTGTCTTACTTTTTTTTCATCGCTTGTTGAGCAATTTCTCGAGCCCTTTAGTCTCCTCATTCATTCTTTTGATTATGATCAGAAGCGTCAGATGTCTTCAAGATAATCAGCTTCAGTCATCGTTCTTGTAACTTTGTTCGATGGTGGAAATATTTCTCACATACGGCGCCAACTATTGAATCTGAATTTTCTCCAAAAGAAAATTAGTCAACAATAAAATAATTTGGAGCTTGAACGTCTGAGACGTGGAGCGAATTGAATGGCTGAATCTTTTTTTTTTTATCTTGTCAAAGCTTCTCCTCTTTGAAGATGGGGATGAGTTTCCTACAAAAAACTCTCTTATGCCAAAGTCAGAGAAATGAAACTCTTATGGTACGTTTGGATGAAGTAATTTGAAATTATTAAGAAATTCACAAATGACGGAATTTAAAACGATGTGATTTAAAATTTTAGAATATGTAAATTCTCTTGTTTGGATAACATATAAACATAATGGAGTTTAAATAATGAATTTATGGTAGTTTTAATTTTTGATGCATCAATTCAAAAAAGTGATGGTGATGGTGGCAACAATTAATAAAAATGATGTTTATAGTGAGTTGACCATATTGGTAGGGGTAATGGCCCACAAGCGGTGGGAGAAATGGTGGTGGCTAAAATTGGGGTGTTAGCGGTGGCGGTGGCGGTGGCGATGGTGGTGGTGGTGGTGGTGGTGGTGTTGGAAATGGCGGTGATGGTGGTGGCGGCGGTGACGGTGACGGTGACGGTGATGACGGTGGTGGTGGTGACGGTGATGGCGGTGGTGGCGTTCTTGGTGTTGGTGTTGGTGGTGGTGGCAGCAGCGGGGGTGGTGGCGGAGGTGGCGGGGGTGGTGGTGTTAGTCGTGGTGACGTTGGCGGCAGTGGTAGTAGTGTCAACATGGTCGACACGACTTATTTTTCTTTTGTAAAAATTGGAATTTTGAAAATGACACCAATTTAGGTGGAATTTAAAGTTTGAATTTACAGCCTTCAAATCCCAAGTTTTTTTCCACCTAGAATTTACAAAATTCTGTAATTATTGATCCAAACAAGGAAATTAGAGCATGTAATTTCTTAAATGCTGAGTTTTGTTTAAATTCCGAATTTTTTTCCTCCATCCAAACACACCATTAAGTTATTCCTCTATGTTTTATAGGGTCTTTCTTAACTGTTCCTAGGATTTTCATTCATCATTTTAGACCTATGAGATTGTGGGTTTTGTTGGAGAAAATCATGGGATTCTCTCCCATTAATTTTTTGGTAGTGGCTTGGTATACACGTGAGGAAATATTTTCCCACGTTTTGTTACCTTATTTACTCCTAAGACCTCATTTGGGATTGCGGTGAAGGACTCAAAAACTGCTGTAGATAACAATTCTCGATCACCTACAGTAATTTTGGTGTTTGGTAAAAAAATTAAAAATTGCTTTTCCCCACAATTCTCAACTCGCCACAGTAAAAACAAAAAGTAGGTTTCTACATGCTTTTGAAAACTGCAGTGAATTACAGCAATAATTTTTAGTAATTATACACAGCCACAACACTTTTACATTAACATTTACCAAATACTTTGATACTGTTTTTTACATTCACAACACTTTTGAAAACGTAGTTTACCAAACACTCAATTGCTTTACTTTACAGCTGACTTTACTTCGCTGCTGTTTTTTCTTACAGCAATACCAAACTGGTCCTTACCCCTTTTTTGATTTTTCATTATCCCCTTAATTCCCAAGAATTAAAGATTAAGAATTAAATGTCAATAATCAACAATAATGAATCCAAAATAGAGTAGGAAACTGAAAATCTCGGCTGGGACTTGTAGAACACTTGATGAATACTCTCTCTAAGTCCTTCTCATATTTCACTCCTATTTATCCCTTTGACAATAAATTAATATTAATTGATACTTAATACTGAAATTGAATCATAATCAAGGAAGGTTATCAATATGTTAATAAAACATCTTATGAAAATGATGATGCATCAACATGTCTATTCTTCAATAGCAAATTAGAAATTGCCACATACGGTGATTTTTTGCTTCAACAATGGGTATTTCATAAATTTTGTCAATAAACTAAAATGAAAAACTGAAATAGAATACTATCATTTGAATATTTGATATCTAAATTTTATAATATAATTTGAGATCCGTGCTCTTTCCTTATAGCTAATTTTGCTATATTCGAACTCGGAGCAACAAGCAGCATGACCATTAATAGAAATTGTGGGCGTATAAAATTTGAAAAAAATATAGAAAATAAAAAAGAAAGTCCAGCAGGCAGGCAGAAACCCAGCCCTAGCCCCTGGCCTTACTTGGCTTCTCGTCGTCGGCGTCCAAAAAGAACAAATCTCTGCTTGCGCCTCCACTCTCTTCACTCTTCACTTCTTCAGGTTACATTTTCTGTTCTTCGCTTCTTCTTCTTCCCCTTCGTCTTCTGCTTCTTCCACAGCAACACCCTTCCATACACCAGAGTTAATCCAATCTTTTGTAATTTATTCAAACATTTTCACTCGGCGACTAATTTGCCCTATTATGCTATTGTATAAATACGTAATGGATTTAATTTCTTTTTCATGAAGAATTTTCTGCATAGACAAACAGACCCTGTTATCATTGTTATCGTTGATTGTTGATGTTTGCTTAGAAATTTATGCAAGTTTTTTGCTTAGTATGTGAACTTGATCGAATTGGGAATTGGGTCACTTCTATATCAGTTAGACGGTGTTTGGGTATGTGTTAAAGTCTATATATTTTTCATTCTCTTGTTTGTAATTTGATGGTGGGAGGATATTGATGACGTTTGGTTGGTTTGTGTTGGGCAATGTCAGAATTCATTCGATGGAAACGAGACCAGACCCCGATATTGATGATGATTTTAGCGAACTATACAAGGAGTACACTGGCCCTCCTGGGTCAAATGCCACAAACACACACGATAGGGCAAAACCAAACAAAAGGTCTCTTACCGGGTCCGATGAGGAAGAGGAGCCTCGCGACCCCAATGCTGTCCCAACTGATTTCACCAGCCGAGAAGCTAAGGTTTGGGAGGCTAAGTCAAAAGCTACTGAGAGGAACTGGAAGAAGAGAAAGGAAGAGGAAATGATTTGCAAAATCTGCGGAGAATCAGGTCACTTTACACAGGTACATTTAGATTGTTTTGTTCACTCCTAGTTTTTCTAATCTCTGGTCATCTTTATACAATACCTCTCTCTAATACACACATGGACAAACATTTTTCAATTGCTGATAGTATAAAACACTGTTTTTTTGTTAAGGGGTTGAGAACGTTTACTAGACAGTGTTGAGGAAACCATTACGTTCTTTACGTCTCATCCCTGTGTTAATGTTGGCATGCCTTAAACCATCTTGTAATTGACTTGATGATTGGAAGCAGTGTCTGGTCTGGGAGTTGTGTGGTCTGCTAGATTTCTAGTTCATACAGATTGATAATTTGATATTGCTTTTACCTTTCCAGATTTTGTATACACAGATACTAGATCTGTTGATGGCCTACTTTTAAGTTTTATTATTGGGATAGGGTTGCCAATGTCTGCATCTGCACTCACACACGTATAAACACCCCCACACGACAGAGCATGCTATTTATTTGTCCCGAACAGAAACTTTGTACCTTTATTGGCTATGTTTCAAGGCTGCTATTAATGGGAATTATTTGTTACTGATGACTAGTCAAATTGTTGCTCTTTTAGATTGTGGTTATTTAGTCATATTGACTTTTATCTATAGTGCTCCATCCAATCTTGGTGTGTATTAAATATTTTTAAACCAAAATGACTGCCTCCTTTTTCTTTGAAAGAAGTTGGGATAGCTTATGAATCACACTGCAAAGATGTAGTCTAGGTAGAAATTTATGCAAGGCTGTAAAAACTAGTAGAACGTCATAGCACTTTTAGATTTGTTAGTGTTTCTATCTTATTTGCAAATATTTGGTGATTATGTTCTTGATGGTAAGAGCAGGATTTTATTTTTCTTTATGATAAAATGTTAATGAATTTATGGCAAATCTCTAGGGGTGCCCATCTACTCTTGGAGCAAATCGCAAGTCTCAAGATTTCTTTGAAAGGGTACCAGCTAGAGATAAGCATGTAAAAGCACTTTTCACGGAGAAAGTGATAAACAGGATTGAAAAGGATATTTGCTGTAATATTAAGATGGAGGAGAAATTTATCATTGTCAGCGGCAAGGATAGGTTAATATTAAGAAAAGGCGTGGATGCTGTGCACAAAGTGATTAGAGAGGAAGGTGAGCAAAGGGGTGGTTCTAGTTCTCAAGTGACCAGATCGAGGTCACCTGAGCGAAGCCCTGTCGGTGCACGGTTACAACGCTCTGAGTCCCAAAGGTCTCATTCGAATCCACGAAATGGATCACATTTTCAACAAAGATTTCACAGGCAGGACAAGTTTATTGAAGACCGTATACGTCAGGATATGCAGAAATTTTCCAGGGTTTCTCCTCAAGGTAGGGACAGCATAGGATATGTTTATGGTCTATATAGGAAGATGTTCGTAGCTTGTTAGGTTCCCATACAATTTCCTACCTGCTGTATGCCTGTATGTAAAATTTTCCTACATTTATGAAAGAATCTGCCTGTTGCTTATCACTTGTTTGCAGCAAGAGGTAAGTTCTTATCTTCAAGCATTGTGTTGTGTGTACAGTTCTGAAGTAACTTTCATGGTTGGGTCTGAATTGATCGGGCTGTCTCCAAAATGAAATCATATACTGAAAGCATATGCAGAAATTTTGCCGATGGTTTCTCTATGAATAATAAGATAGTATGTTGAATTAAAGCTGCCATCTGTGTTAGCATCTTGAATCAAGTGCTTAACATACTCTTCATTTCATGAAGCTTATGGTAATGACGGAGCTAGAGGTCGTCCAAGTCATTCAAATTCTCCAGCACGTGCCCCTTACATGGGTAACTCATATAATTCATATGATGGTCATAATCAGAGTATGCCTACTTATAGAAATGATGCATGGGATTCTGATAAAAAAGGATCTGACATGCAATCTGGTCGTCAGTTTGATTACCCTGCCATCCCCCAGACATTAGAGGAATTAGAATTGGAGTACAAAAATGAGGCAGTGGAGCTTGGAAGAATTCGTGACAAAGAAGAAGATGAGGAAAATTACAAACACCGTGAGGTATGGACTACCTTACCACTCTGGAAAAAAAAAACTTTTAATTCTGTCTTCTTGCTTGAAGTGATTATCGGTGTATTTCACCATCCTTTACCTTTTTTCACATAAGGTAAACTTTTGTCTAATATATCTCCGGCTACTATGCCTGTTTTCTTACCAAACGTAATTGTTTCAAAAAACTTATTGAACGACTTGTACAGTTTATATCTGACTTTTTATTATACGGATAAAAGACCCTTAGGGAAATGAGAGAAAACTACATGAAGAAACTGGCTACCCTGAGGGGCATGCATACGAAACAGTGGGAGGAGTTTCTTCAACTTGATGCCCAGAGGCGCCAACAACAGGCTCATCAGCAAATAGCCACTTCAGGTTTTGGTGGTTATAAATCTCACAATTATTCTGAATATGATGGTTCCTCAGCTAATCCTCATTATGCTGGGGCCAATTTAGCCATGGATTCAAGGAGCAGGTATCCAAACCCTATGGAAAATTACCCTTCAAGGCCTCATGAAAATTTTGGTGAGTTCCAGCATCAGAGGCATGAAGATTATGGGAGAGGTTACAATCGATACTGAATGGTAAACAGCAATTACACTTGGTGAGTAGTCTTACCCTACAGGCAAGTTAAAAGGATTTGAATAACCTGTATAGTTTAGCCCCAGATTTGAGTATCCTATAGTCATCGGGTTCATGTAAGGTACAAACCATATAACGTGGTTCTTTGTGATGTGGAGGTGAAATTTTATTAGAATGCTTTTAGCAACCACAGAGAATGCAGTTTTGTAAATCTTTCGGTTTGGGTTGGGTAGCAAACACAGATGTCGGAACTGTTAATGTGGTGTTGCATTTACTTATTTAGCACTAGCTTAAAGTTCACTCCCAAAAATTTTTCAGGGTCCCGGTCGTGTAGCAGTATGCACAGGGGGAGCACCAAATCTAGGTAAGTATGTTTATGATTTTACATCGAGGAGAGATGAACGGTGCACATTAATCCAGTGACACCGGTCTGTTGTTTTGCAATTTGGTGACTAAGTTATTCTGTTCGGAGCTTTTTGTAAAGAAATGAGACATGATTTCCGTCGGATTTTTGAGAATGTGCATCAAGTTATGATTAAGTAGTTATGGACTTTTCATCTTAAGATTATCAACTGTGGTGTCTTTGTTTACGTTTTCTATACTTTTGCTGCGCAGCATACAAAGTGCCTACTGTTGAGCATCGGAGGCACCCAGGTGGGTACTAATAAGGTTTTGCATTTGTTCTAGTTGCTCATATTTTCTTCTCGTTCTGTTTTAAATCAATGAAAAAATCAATTATTGAATTGTGTTCCCTCAGATATTCCCACGCATAAGGTTTTAGTAGTAATTTTTATTTTCGGTAAAGGTTGAAGGATTAGGTTCGAACTTTAACCTTAGGACAGGGGGCATCTGATCATAGCTGCAATGAAGTGTTGGGATGCAAAGGCGATGTCTTTTAGATTCGGCAAACATGAGATGTGCCCCAGAGGGGTTCCTGATTCACTAGTCTTTCCTCCGGACCCATCGGTAGGGTAGTTCATCCCTCCAGGTATAGAATGCTAGGTCACCGAATCAAATCCACAGAATTGGCCTTTTAACAAGTTATAAGCCATGACAAATTATCAATTTTGACATTGATGGGCACCTCAACCTCAACAGGCTTGAGGTGCAGATCTTTTTGGTGCGTTGGGTTAAATTTTTTTTTTTACACAAATTCATCAACGAGCTTAGCTAGGTTCTAATGGATTAATGGACCATTACATAAACCCTTAACATGTCTAGGATTTTACGTAATCAAATTGGACTCCGATTGACCCAATTCTTTATTGGGCTTTGGTGATTGAGGCTTAATGTCCACAAGGCTCTTGCTTGGTCTGGGAAAAGTAAACGAGAGTAATATTCCTCAGAGTCAAAAATTTACACTTCATCAACAGCTAATAGCAATACAAATATGTATTTTGGAACTAGTAGTGGTTGAATTGATCAGCTTCACCTACTACTACTGGATTACAAAATAAGAGTTAAGAAACAGTTGTCCCTCCTTCTTATCAATGGTCTTCTGAAATAGTTGTCGATTGGGCCATTCGAGTCCTTATGACCGTCGCAAAGAGCAACATAGAGGTAGATAGTTGCATCTAGGAATTTGTTGTGTAATGGTAAGAATGAAAAGAAGGTTATCATGTTTTTTTTAAATTTAGTTCTTTCCTTTCACCCTCCTATTACTCAGAGTCAGAATATACAAAATGCTTTATTGTTCCAATGCGTTATGTCTCCTTAATTTCACTATCGATCAAAAAACAAAAACTCTTAAATAGAATCAATATAAGTTTATTTGATTGATTCAATAAATCCCAAAACCAAGAGTCACAAATTACTAGTTAGGATTTGATTGCCTTCAATAGCAATCAAAGAATTAATCTTTACTCAAGTGGTAGGAGTGAGTGAGAAAGCATGAATGGTCTATGTTATATTCCCTTTGTACCGAAAGATTAAAAAAAAAAAAAAAGTGTAGTGTGAGACATGAACACATGTACATGGTGGCATGGACCATAAATTTTGCACATTATTCATGTTCCTTGTTTTGGATTGTTAGTTCATCGGACTCTGAGCACTAGTATATTCATTGCATTTTTATCCCCAAGACTGATATTAAACGTGATAAATTAAAGCATAATTTCCTCCCATAAATGATTTAAACTTGACAGTGGGTAAATCCCCAGAAAGAAAACGAGAGTCAAATTGGAATTCATGATTTGAATTCATGATCAAACCGTCTTCCAATGTTCACCAACAGGTAGCAATAAGTTAATAACCATATGTACAATTTTCCGAGAAGAATTCCAAGAACCCTTTTGCTTTTTGGAACTAGTAGTAGAAATAGAGTAATTTTATTCAATATACCATTCTAATACCCTTTAAACTATTTTGACCCTTAGCTCAAAAAATTATTTTTATGACCCTTTTGCAACTGAAATGTCAAAAATACCCTTCATATAAAATCTTTTTTTTACTGTAGTTTTTTTTTTTTTCTTTCTCTTCCCCAGCCAACCACTGCCCCCCCTCCCTCCCTCCCAGCCAACCATTGCCCCATCGTCACCACGCCACTCGTCGTCCTAGCCGGTCGATGCCCCCATCCTCTGTCACTGCAGTAAACCCAGCAGATGCAGCAGCAAACCCAGCAAAATTCAATGAAAAAAAAAACTAACGTTGCCCAGCAAAACCCAACAATACCTTCTAAATGAGTTTTTCTCTAAAAAAAATCTCAGATCTGGTTGAATTTTTGGTCGCCACATGGTCGAATTTGTGGTTGCCACATGGCTATAGCACATTTCATCATGTGACGACCACAAATTCGACCATATAGCGACCAAAAATTCAACCATATCTGACTATAGCACATTCCACCATTTGGCGACCATAAATTCGACTATGTGGCGACCAAAAATTTAACCATATTTGACTATAGCACATTCCATCAAATTTGGTTATAGCACATTTCACCAGATCTGAATTTTCAAATTTTTTTTTGTGTTTTTTTTTTTTCAAATTTGAGTTGGGAGAGAAGAGGATGGGTCGTTGGCCGGTGCCCACCACCATCCTCCACCGACATCTCATTTCATCTCTCTCTCTTTCTCTCTCTCTCTCCTTCCTTCTCAACCCATTTAAAGAAAAACCCAAATCTGAGTCTTCGAATTTTGTTTTGTTTTTTCAAATTTGGTTTTAGAGAGAAGGGGAGAGAGATAGAGAGAAGAGATGATGAGCGTTGGTCGGTGATGGAGGTCGCTCTCCATGGTTGTTGCAGCCTGCAGGAAGAAGATAGAGAAAACGGCTACTACAATAGTAACTAAAAAATGGAGGAAAAAACTGCTCCAATGTATTTGCATAAGGGTATTTTGGTCTAGAAAAAAGAAAAAGGGTCATAAAAGTTATTTTTTGAGCTGGGGGGTCAAAATAGTTTAAGGGATATTAAAATGATATATTGAATAAAATTACTCTAGAAATTGGATCTGTCCGAAGAAAAAGAAAAAGAATAAAATAAAATAAGAAGAAGAAAGCATCGGAGCTGAGGTGATGGGGTGGAGCCGTGGAGCTCACTTCGTGGGTGGGCCCAACCCAAGCTTATGAATCTTGAACACGTCAAAAACCACAAATCAGGAATCAGCCGTTGCCGCCCCTTGACTACATACACCAAACGGCTAACACGTTGTTCCTCTAAATCTTTTAATTTTCCGCAGTCATTACCAAACAAAAACACAAAATAATAAAAATATATTTTCTCTTTTCTATTTCTCTATTTCTTTTTTTCTTTTTTCCTTTTTGCTTTGAACTTTTTATTTTGGAGAAAAAATGATTCCTGTCGTGTGAGTCTTTGTGCGCGCAGACCAAACCAAACCATCGGGTTCGCCGTTTCGGGGTTCTTCTCCTTCACCGAAGGTACCACCTATTTTTCATTTGATATTTTTTTTTGGCTTTTTTATTCATTTTTGTTTCCTGGAAACAAGTTTCTGCTCAATCAGTTTTTGTTTTTTCTGGTACTTCTACTTCTACAGTTCTTCCATGAAATGACCGTTTTAAGTACTGTTTCTGTTATTCATTATTCTGATTGTTTCTTTTTATTTATGGGTTTGTGGGTATGGTAACAATTTAACAAACAATGTTTTTTGAGTTGCATTTTGACTTGTGAGCTTCAGCTGGGTTTTATCAAATTAGGGGTTTCAATTTTGTGGTTCATAGTTTGCTAACATTTGATAATTTTGTTTACACGTGTTTAAACAGAACACCATGCATCTATATACTTTTTTTCTGTAAACATTGAAATTTGGTGGTTATGCAAATAATTGAGGCAAGTCTGATTTCCTTTGCAGAATTCTAATAGTTCTTGAGGGTATAATGTGGGTCTTTGAGTGTTCTGGGATTATAATCAACATACAATTACATATTAAGCCATAGCCTAAAAGGGTGTTCTTGAAACTTCATTTGAGCTCAAAGGGTCATTCTAGTTTGCTTGAAAGGATACATATGGCTTCAAGAGAAAAAGAATTTGAATTAGACCTTGAAAGTGGAGGGAGTACTAGGGAAGAAGATGCGAGCTTGGAGCTTGTTTCGAGCAAAAGACCAAAAAAGAAATTCTTAAGTAGTGTTTTGGGTGGGTTTCTGAGTGACAATGAATCAATTATGTGCAAATGTGAATCATTGAGCAGTTCGGAGATATCTGGTGAGGGTATGAATGAGAGTGTGGAGTTATTGATAGAAAGGAATTCCGAAGGGGAAGATCAGAGTCAAGGACATATGGCCCTTGCAGAAAAGGCGTGTGAGAATGAGAAGCATAGGAAGACCAACTCTAGGAATGCTTTGAAGCCACCACGACCTCCTAAAGGTCCATCACTGGATGTTGCTGACCAGAAGTTGGTTAGGGAAATCGCTGAGCTCGCCAGGAGAAAGCGTGCAAGAATTGAACAAATGAAAGCTGCAAAGAAGATGAAGGCATCCAAGTCATCATCTTCATACAGTGGCATATCAGCAATGATCATCACACTACTGTTCTTCCTTGTTTTAATCATTCAAGGTAGATTGGCTTTTTCAGCATTTAACTGGGTCCTTTTCCTTTCATTTTCTGCTTTTCTATGTGATACTATAATCAATGAATATTACATTTTTATTCCATTTGGTTCTGTTGCCTATAAGCTAAATATGATGATTTAACAGAACTTCCTACAATTTGAATTCTGATTGAAGAAAAAAGAACCGTAATAATTGGTTTAACTTTATCCCGATTCAGAAACATTATATTGATACTTTTGTATGCGTGGCATACTGGCTTATTATCGAAGGTGTGGTGTTTCCCATTTGCACTTTAAGCATGGAATCTTGAAGCAGCTCCTTTTGTGGCTTTCAATTCAACTACTTATTCTTTTGTGTGTTGCGGCTCTTTTCTGGATTTCATTGATGATCTTCATTTTTTTTTTCTTGGAATTCCTTTTTAGTAAATTTCTTTTACTCACCAACATTTTAGACTCTGTAAAACATCATAAGCACTAACCCATTTACTAGGTGCCTATTGGACCATATTTTTTCTAATCTATAATTTTTTCTTGTTGAACTCGGGGGAAATTTACAGTGTACAAAACAGCAGTTCATTGAAGATAGGATAAAAAATTAAAAAGAAAAAAGTAATTGATCTAATATTTCAAAAGTCATACTTATCTTCACTAGTAAGTATCTGAATTCATCTGAATTCTCATGTGTAGGCGCCTTATTAAAATTGCACTTAATATGTCCTCCCACAGCAGACTTTATAACTCTCTTTTGGCTTTGAGAATGTGATCCATTGCTAGGTTTTTGTCATTTACAGCTTCATAACAACAGCTTTCCCTCTCAGTATTAATGTTACATATCAAGCCTACTCAAATGATATTGGGATTCTTGGTTGTTGCTATGTTGATTTCTTACTGAAAGATCCAGTTTCTTTAATCTCATTACTTCATCATCCTTCTCCTCCAATACACTAGGTTTTTTTAAATAATGACTTTGGATCCACATCAGAAATGATGGTGAAATAACCATCATGGTCTTAAAACTGTCCTCAGTCCTTCATCAAGTAGAAAAGCGGGGTGAGAAGAGTAGAATTTTCCATTTTTTGTTAATTGATATAATTTCTGTGATTCAATGAGTTGATTGTTAAATCTGTTTGTTTTTATTTTGTGAGATTACAACACTTCATAGCCCAATTTTGCCCAACGCTATCATTTCTGTAAATACATTTGAATGTTTGTTGAACTTTTGCTATAGGGATAACCTCCAGAAGTGTTCCAAATGTGAGTATTGAAGGGTCTCCTAAGCCAGCAGTTGCAACAACTGAAGGTTTAATCTCAGTTCAATACTACAAAAGCAACATACCCAGTTCTAGCTATCACAAGTGTGTATTCGTTTAACCTAGGTTTCAAGTTTTAAGGCTTTTATCTTGTCTTTCCATGCTCTGTAACTAATTAATACTCTCTTTCTCATCCCTGGGCGTTTCATGTTAATGCAGTTTTGCAGAAGACCAGGTTTCTGGTTCAGGTACGGGCAAAGAGGTCGGGAAGTTGATGGATAATGTGAAAAATGGTTGAAGGTGTAGGTGCTCACAGTTTTGTACCAAGAAAAATCATTGATTTGTTTTCTTCCCCATTCTTTACTATTGTTGCAGTAGTGTGTGGCTATCTTTTTCTTTTGTATATATGTACAGGGCCGAAACTCCATGAGATTTTTGAGACAGTTTTCTTGTACAGTGACTGAATTCATTTGTTCATGAATGATTTTACTAATGAGAAATGTGTTGCTCATTGTTGCTGAATTAGTGTGTCACAACTCACAATCAAACCTGAAAAGTCAAGTATTGAGGATATTTATTGCAGAAGTTAGCAAGTGGGGAACGGTGGCGAAAGCCTTCTAAGATAGAAACTGCTGCTGGATTCTTCCGACTCGTAAGGCATACATTTTGAGGCAGGTGAGACCTCTGTTAGCAATCCATCTGCAGGAGCTCTTCTAATTTTGCCCTCCTCTTTTTATACGTAATGTTGTGACGGCGACGACAATGACAATGACGATGACGACGACGATGATGATGACGACGACGACGACGACGATGACAATGACGGGGAGAATAATGATGCGCCAAGTGCTAAACATTTGGGAAATTAAACTTAGTATTCCACTTTTTAGAGCAAATTGTTTTTAGGATTAAATACAAAAAATTTTCGCGAACTTTACTATGATTCTCAATTTGGTTCATTAATTATAAAAAGTATTAATTTTGTCCACAAATTTTTCAAACTGTACTAAAGCAGTACAAACATTAATTTCTATCCAAAAAATTAATGGAAATTAATGGAACTAGTCATGTGCACAACATGTGACTGCATTTTCAGGGGTATTTTAGTCAATTCATTACATTTTGTCTTAAATTTTTTTATGGAAGTTAATGTTTGTATGACTTTGGTATAACTTGAGAAATTTGTGAACTAAATTGACACATAGTTAATGGCCCAAATTAAAAATCACAGTAAAATTCGTGAATCATTTTTGTATTTTTTTTAATTTATTTTTATAATCCTTTTTGAATGTGAAAGGTCTAAACTATCCTCATTTTTCACTCTCAAACTCTCTCTCCCATCCCACATTCTCAGTCTCCCACCCTCGTTCTCAGCCTCTACCCAGCAAAACCAAATGTGCCCCATATAGACTCTGGGAGGGATTAGAAACCGAGATGAATTTGAGTTTATAGATTTAGATTGAATTTGATTACCACAAGATGATGCTATAATCGGGAAGAAGTCCTACAAACCACAAGGTTTGTAGATAAATGAGAATTAGAAACCAAGATGATGCTGTAATGTCAGATTGAGTCCATTCCACTTTTTTTTGTATCATTTGTATCCACTTTCTTTTCAACGTTTACCTACTTGGTCCATTCCGTCAATTTTTAAAAATTTTCCGTCAAATTGGAGGGCATAATAGACTTTTCATTCATTTTTTCTTTTTTTCTTCTTCGTCCTCTTCCTTCGTTTTTCTTCTTCTGCAACACACCCCCAACCACCTTCCATTCCCCAACCAATACCCAGCCCACCCCCACTGTGTGCGACGTGACAATGTGCAGCAGTGTTGCGTGACGGTAATAGTGCAGCAGCAGCGAAGCGACGGTGATGGTGACGCAACAGCTGCATTGGGTTTCTCGCTCGCAATGTCGTTGCCTTGCTGCTTCTCATTGTTCTTGTGCTGCGAAACGAGGGAAGAGAGATAGGAGAGGCTGGGGAGGGGGAAGAGAGAGAGGAGGTTGGGAAGGGGTGGAATGGCCGAAGAAAGGGAAGAGAGATAAGAGAGGGGCTGGGGAGAGGGAAGAGAGAGAGAGAGGCGGTTGAGGATCAATGGGGTGGCCAAAGAGAGGGAAGAGAGAGAGAAGAGAGGGGCTGGGTTGGAAGGGGTGGTCGGAGAAAGCCTGGGTTGGGTGGGGGGAGGGGGTAATTTTAAAATTTTAAATTAATTTTTTCTTTTTAAGTTTTAATATTTTTTAAATTAGAAATAGAATTAAAAATTTATTTAGTATGAAAAGACTATTTTGTCCTTCATTTTAACAGAATTTATAATCGAATTGACGTAATGGACCAAGTAGGTAAACGTCGAAAAGAAAGTGGATACAAATGATACAAAAAAATGATTATGGACCAACTTGGGAAGAACGTGAAAGTAAGTGGACCAACAATGCATTTTTCTCTATAGGTATTTACAGGCTCATTGTGCCTTGTTCTCCACCCATTCCCCACTTTTCCTCTCCACTTCCCTTACCCTTTAATCATGGCCTTAGTGTAGATTTTGGTGGGATTTAGTTGTAGTAGTGGGATTTCCATGTTCTATCTTAATCAACAAATGGTCATGTGCCAATTTGAGTGATCTTTGGTCTTGGGCTTGACCGACCTCATCCCCTGTCAAGCCCAACTGGTTCAACATAGTCTTTTCTGGCCTAAAAGTGGTTTACCCCAATTTACATTGGCCTATCTTGTGTATTTGGTCCATGTGATTATTTTGGATCCCACATTACCTTATTTACTTCCTTTGTATACACTATTGTACAGAGAAAGAAAATCACAAATGAGTGAAAAATAATCCGCAAATAAAAAGGTGATAAATGATTAACTTCTCACTCTTGCCTCAGCATTTGGTCATGCACGTCATTTGTTTGGACTCAGACTCGGCCAATTTATCCAATCGATACCCTCTTTATCTTACTCCTCTCGATGCTTCCTTCGTGACTAACCCAGTCCGTGAGCTGTTCGAAGCTTCTTATGTCCCTAATTTCCATCTCTTCGAGGGCGTTCTCTCGAGCCCTTGAAATCGATCTTTAACCTTCCTCTACGCCACCCCTTAAGCTGTAGAACAATTTTCGTTCCTTGAGGGGTGTTCTTTCGAACTATCGATCTCGATCTAAAATTTGTTTCCATGCCACCTCTTAAGATGTAGGACAATATGATCATTTATTCCATGCTTCGCTTTCTCTTCGAAGGTGAGCTTCTCACCTCTCGAAGTTGCCATGCATTCTCTTTGAAGGTGAGCCTCCCACCTCTCGAAGTTGCTCGCCTTGTTCGATATTGACTTTCTAACAAACATTTTTCATGCCACTTTAACTGAAGTGTAGGTCCAAATGTTGTTTGAAAGAATATTTTTATATATTCCTTGATTTGTTTATTTATCAACTTGTATGCTTTTCCTTCGAGGGTGAGCCTCTCACCACTCGATGATATTTCCTAACAAACATTTTCCATGCCACTTAGTCTAAAGTGTAGGTCAAAATGTTTTAGGATAATATAGTCATTTTATCAACCTCCTTATCAAACATTTTCCATGCCACTTAACCTGAAGTGTAGGTCAAAATGTTGTAGGGTGATATGTGTTTTCACAATACAATCAGACTCGGTCTCAGTCGTTCATGCAATTTAATCAATCGAGGCATGTTATATCAATCCAATAATTAATCCAAAAATCAATCAATCTTGTATTATACTATTAATCAATCCAGAGCATGCAACATCAATCCGATAATTAATCCAATAGTCAAATATCTTTCAATTTGTTGAGAAAATAGAGTAAGAAATTCTTAGCTCTTATTTTCTATCTTCGTTGAGATTTTGGCCGATCCTGCCATATAAGCTATCTAGGATGCGCTTCGGCCATTTGCTTTGATTCTTCCTCAGCCATAAGTAAGGTACTCATATATAAACAGTTGGTATCTCCCTAGCTATAAGCCATGTAATTTACTTCTTGCAATTTTTTGCCATTAAGACCAAGCAAGATATTATCATAATCATATGAGACTCATATATATGAGTGTTTAGCATGCAAAATTCAGAAATCGTTGCTCCAGCCTAACACTATTCCTTATTCCGAGTGTTTAGTCATTCTTGGAATGTGCTTTAGGATTCCCATAAAGCCCTTAGACATTTTTCTATCTTCATACAGTATAGAAACTTGATTTATTCAAAATGTAACAAGGAATGCATCAATTCTTCCTTCAGATGCCAGATAAATTGAAATACTCTGGTTATAGATGTGATAACTTATGTTTGACACATTCATACAGCACCATTGATGAACAGATCATAGAAAATTCTTAACTGTTAGATATTTTCATTTTCTCCATAGTACGAGCTTGAGCATGTTCCTTTCTTTTGAGCACCAGTTACATAAGTGTGTTCCCTTCCCCATAAGTTATGTCTTCCATCACCATGTTTAATTTCAAAAGCATACAGGGTAGACTTTATCAAATATTAAATTAAAAAAAAAAAAAACAGAGCTCAAGTTTCAATTAGCTTTTTATTCACTCCTTATCTTGTGCATATTTGGGTGGTAAAACACTAATTCCGAGCCTGACAGCCAGCAAATATATATTTCGTGTTTCATGCTATATTCCACCTTATATCAAATGCCTTTCAATCACAAATGCATGCAATTTCACCTTTTCAATTTTCTGAAAAGAATTAAATTGAACCAACAAGTAGCTGCACAAATAAATCATGCATAGGTTCTCTACTACCAAATATATATTCATTGATCATGTGTAGTCATGCTCACATTATTAAGAGAAGTAAGGAAATTAAACACTTTCCTGATTCAATCTCATCTGAAAAATTCTTGCTGGACATTTTCACCTTCCTAATGTCCTTGTATGGTGGGCTGCCTAGTGTTTTATGGAGACGTCATCTTCATCGGTTTCTGTGCATGCTTGCCACTATTTGGACTCCGAGTTTGCGATCCGGAAACATAACTTTGCCAATTCACGAGCAAAACCACCTTCCTGAACTGTCTGCACTCAAATAGCCATAACTTTCTCTAGAAAGATGTAAATCACGAACCATAAAATTCCTCAGAAAGCTAACATCCATATATTTCCAGAGGTATAAGCTCATCATTCAATTTCCTCTAAGGAAGTATAGTATAATCCGAGAGTTTGACTGATCTGCACAGATTTTTCTGCTTCGAAAATATCAAAGTGTCCTTCTCTCTCTTTCTTTTTTGTTTTCTTTGTTTAGGAGTAGCAAAAAATCGTATTCTAAAATTTCAACGAAGGATTTTAAGTAAGAGAACTCTTAGCTCTTTTTCGGCTTTCGTTTCAACTTTCTTTCATTCTTGATTCCCAAGCTCCACCTCTGTGATGCTTCGCGCTAGGATTCGTCATCCTTTGCCTTGTGCGCAATGCTCCATCACTGAACGCACCGTTCCATTAAGTCTTCGGAGGTGGCAGCGGCCGAGGCCCAGAGGTCGTCGTGAGCCTGGTAGCTTGCAAAGCTTCATATTCTCGAAGAGAGAGAGAAAGAGAGCACTCTAGGAGCAAGCCGAACTCATCACAAGTCAAGGTTCGTCGCAGGTTGAGGTCATCGCGAGTCGAGTTCACTGATCAAGGTCCACTGCAGTTCGAGTTCGCAGCCAATCACTCAAGTTCACTAGTGATGGTCGAGCTCTCAGGAGCATGCAGGTCGTGGTTCGAGCTCGCAGGCTGGATCTCCCTTCGGATTGAGCTCGCAGGTTGGACTACCGTCAGAGTTAGTCACGTCGGAGTTCGAGTAGAACTCGCAGGTCAGAGGTTGCAGCTCGGAGCTCGCAGCTTAAAGCTTGTAAGTCGAGGTCGAGGTCGTAGGGTTATCTCGAGTTCTCGCTAAGCCCATCCCAAGCCTTTCATCGTGCAATTCTGCGACCACAATGAACTGTTGCACGGGTTCGAAGCTCCGGTCCATTCTCGGGTTTGACCAGCTCGTCGCAGCTTCGTCAAGGAGGTGGGGGGTGTACCTACAAAGACACTTTGATGCTTAAGTTAGTGTGTGTTCAACCTGTTTTCTAGTAAAATTCCATCTGATAGCCCCCCCATGATTTGTTCATAATATACATATTTACAGGATCATTGTGCCTTGTTTTCCACCCATCCTCCACCTTCCCTCTCCACTTCTCTTGCCCTTTAATCATGGCTTTAGTGGAGATTCTGGTGGGATTTAGCTGTAGTAGTGGGATTTTCACGTTCTATCTTCATCAGCAAATGGTTATGTGCCAATTTAAGTGGTCTTTGGTCTTGGGCTTGACTGACCTCATCCCTTGTCAAGCCCAACTGGTTTAGCATAGCCTTTTCTGACCCAAAAGTGGATTACCCCAATTTACATTGGCCTATCTTGTCATGTTTGGTCCATGTGATTATTTTGGATCCCACACTTACTTTCCAACCTCATGCTGCAATTTCCCACCCTTACTCTCAGCCTCTACCCAACATTTTTCATTACTGTCGGGAATTGGTAATGTGCATCAAGTCATTCATATTGCTTGGAAAGGTCGACATTGTTTGTGATGAATTGGGTTTTATGTTGAAATTTGGATTCGCAAGGTTTCTTTTGAATATTGGGTTTGCAAAGGATTGCAATTAGCAGCCCATTGAGCACGGGGAAGAACTCCTACAAACCACTAGATTTCCTTTTTTTATTTTTAGCTTTATGGGTCGACGTCGACTTGATATTATGGGTCGATGTTATGGTCGACAAGTTGGTCGACGTCGTCCTCAGTCTTATTTGTATATTGAACATAATGAACATGAAGAACAAAATAAGGTGGCTTCAGCAACCATCTCACTGTAATTGAGTTTGTAACATTGGCCAAAAAGTTATAGAAGTTAAGTTTTTAAAAAAAGTTATAGAAACGATTTATTCTAAAAAGTGGGTTATTGAGTTCAATTTTCCTAAATATTTGAGACATGGCCTCTGCCAAGACACCTCGTGATAAAATATTAAAAGTGTAATGCTAGATCATCTTTTACCACATTTAACTAAAAGGCATGATGTGGCAACTAAAGTTAAAGTATACATAAGACATAGCATTGATTAACGTGATCAACAATATTTAAAACTTGAGGAAACTACAGATTTGGTTCACTTATTTTATACCTAGTTCAATTTTAGTTAATGATCATTTTTAAGTTCTGTTTTGGTCGACTAATTGTTTCACTTGTTCAATAAAGATTTAGATTTGTTTTCACAAATCTCAGCCAAATTAATAAAACATATACTTGTTTTAAAGCTATGTATCTTCTTTTTACAACCATATAAAGATCATTCAAATCGAAATTCTAAAACTCAAGATAATTGGCTCCAAAGTAGGGTACCCGAAATTACTAATTTTTCATAGAAAATTTTCAGATTTTTCAAACTTCACCAAACTTCAATTTTCTTTGATTCTAATACTTCAAATTGGTTCCTATGACTAAGAAATGATGAATTATAACTTATAATTCAATTATAATTGAAGAAAACACAACCGAAAAGATTTAAAATCATAACTTAAAAAAGATTGTGGACTAAAATTGAACTTAAAAAAAAAATCGTGGACCAAAATTGGACTAAGTATAAAATAAGTAGACCAAATTTGTAATTTCCTCTAAAAACTCTATTAGTTTTTTAGTTAATTAAAGCACTTTCACCCATAAAGTTTACAAAGCTTTTTCACTTTCCCTTTGCGTCTCTTGACTTTGTCTCTCTTCATCCCAATTCCCACCTCCTCCCCCACCGGATAAATGTTTCACTAGTGGCAAGTGGCAACCAAGAAGGCAAAATGGTAGCTTCAGAACTTGTGAAAATAGTATGGGCATGGTTTGAAACTTTGAATTGGTTCACTTTTTGCCTAAAATTACAAATTGGGAAAATTAAATCAAATCTAGTGGATTTGGAGTTTTCCCAAACCAAAAATGGCCCAAACTATATGATATGATTGGGTAAAAAGTGTTGAATATCTATATTTTTAATTGAAAACTTACAAGAGTTCCAATAGGAATACATCAAGGCTTCTCTCCTAAATATAATTACAAAGTTAAATACAATTAGAGAGAGTCCGGTTCATATGCTAATATGAGGGACTGTGAGAGACAATTTTATAGGAGCCCTTAGATTAATCAAATGACACCTGGTTAATTTGTCTGCTTTATATTAGATTTTTACTCTAAGATTTTGGATAACACCCAACCTCCATAAGTCCCATTTTACACTCTAGGAGGGTATGAGGTGACATCTGCAGATAGGGTAAAAAACAAGATGAGGAATAAAATGGGTTTGGGCAAGGTTTTTTTAATTTTTTTTTTCTAAGGGTTAATCATTTAAAACGAGTTATTGGATAATAAAATGAGTGGGTAAGGATAAGTGTGTCATTAGATTAATTTAAGGACTCTTATAAAACAATCACTCACAATCTCTCATAATTAGTCCCTCATATCAGTCATTCTCTACAATTAAATACAAATACATTAAGAATTATGACCTTTAATGAAGATGTCGGCAAGTTGATTAGTATTACTAGGGGTGGGCATGGTTTGGATAACCGAACCGCAAAGCCCAAACTTCTAACCAAACCGAACTTGTCGAAATGGAGAATACATGAACGATTTAGATAACCAGATAATCTGAGGAAGGCAGTGCCGGTGAGAGAGGGAGGCAAAGTTGGTTTGAATAACAACCCCCCAAAATCTGAGACACAAAATTGGAGCAAACTAAGATCAAAATCACTCAATCAAAATATAAGTTGAAAACCCTAACAGAAAGCATAGCAATCAAAATGTTAGCTGAACACTGAGAGCATAACAATCAAAATATAAATTGAAAACCCTAACAGAGTGCATAGCAATCGAAATGTTAGCATAGCAAATTAATATCAAAGTCATTTGAACACTTAAGATGCAAAACTGACATATTACAGTCTACTTATGAGATCAAATTCTTCATTTGGTTATTTTTCTGCTAAACAAAACGTAGAAAGCATATCCAAAACAAGTGATCTTATAATATTTTGGGAACATGATACAAAATATGTAGCCTTCACTACATGAACAGCACAAGCATGTTTTATGTAGTGATGTTCATGTAGTGAAGAGCACCTTCATACTCGGGTATATATATATATATATATTGATATACACCTAACACAATCAGTTTCAGTATTATTTGATTTACTAAAATTCAGTTCTACATGCAGCATCCATAAGTTTCTCCAACATTGAACCTCTGAATGGAAACAATTTCAAATAGTGGAAGCAAGACATTGAAATTGTTTTGGGGCTCAATTATTTGGACTTGGCACTAAGAGAGGACAAGCATGCTGCACTGACAGCAACTAGCACAGCAGATGAAAAGGCTAAATTTGATAAATGGGAGAAGGCTAACAGGATGGCACTTCTCATTATGAAAAGGGCTATGGTAGATATAGTTAAGGGAGGTATAGAAGAGAATGATAATGCTAAGGCATACCTAGACTCAATTAGTGAAAAATATAAGGAATTCGAAAAGGCTGAGACTAGTAATTTGATGGATGCACTGATTGGAAATTTGATGGGAATGAAAATGTGAGGAAATATATTATGTCTCTGATTGACATTGCAGCAAAGTTGAAGGCTTTGAAAATACCTATAGCTGATGAGTTCCTTGTTCATCAATTACTGATGTCTTTACCACAATAGTATGAACATTTGATTACCATCTATAGTGCTCAAAAGGAAAAATGGACTTTGAATGACCTGAAAGCCATGTGTATTTAAGAAGAGGAGAGAGATAAGAAGGGTAAGGCAGTTTCGAATGTGAATTTTGTAAGGAAAACAACAAGGCTGACAATGGAAAGAAGGTTTTTAAAACCAACAAGAAATATTTTCAGAAATCGAAAGCAACACTAGATAATGCAAGCAGCTCCAAAACCACTTCAGATGGCCTTAAGGTAGTGAAAACAACTAAGTCTAAGTGTTTTCACTGTCATAACGATGACCATTTCAAGAAAGACTGTTTAAAATGGAAGACCTAGATGATTAAGAAAGGTAATCCTCATATTGTTACTACTAGAAATTCAATTTAATTGATTCCCCTATAAATTCTTGGTGGGTAGATACAGGCTCCCCTATTCATATTGAAAATTCTTTGCAGGGTATCACAAGAAAGAGGACACCAAAGAAGGGTAGGCAATGAGATGCAAGTAGCAGTCAAGGCCATAAGAGCTGTTAGCATTAGTTTAGGAACTAGTTATGCATTAGAATTAGATGAAGTTTATGTAACACCTTCATTAAGAAGGAACTTAGTTTCGGTTTTTCAGTTGATTAGGAAGAATTTTTTGTTTACAATCAATAAAAGTAGTTTGCAGTTGCTTCTTAAATCTTCTGTTGTTGGCATTGCTGTTTTAGTTAATGATCATTGGAAATTCATCTGCAAATAAGAGATCTTTAATCAATGATGATTCATCTATTTTATGGCACAAAAGGCTTGGACATATATCAAAAGAAAGAATGCAGATTTTAGTTAAGGAAAAAATTATTCCAAACCTTGATTTCACTGATTTTGGTGACTGCATTGACTGCATTAAAGGGAAAATCACGAGCTCTAGGAAGAAAAGAGCAAACAGAAACCATGATTTATTAGAAATAATACATACTGGCATTTGTGGACCTTTTTTATGTAAGACCAAGTATTTGTATTTCATATTGTTCATAGATGACTTCTCTAGGTATTACACCTTGTATCTTATTTCTATGAAATCATAGTCCATTGAAGCATTTAAAATTTTTAAGACTGAAGCTGAAAAGTAATTGGGAAAATAGATAAAGATTTTCAGGTCAGATAGGGGAGGAGAGTTTTATCACAAGTATAGTGAAGCTGGATAATACATGGGGCCTTTCGCACAATATTTGCAGCAACATGGCATACAGGCACAATACACGACACCTAGCACACCTCAACAAAATGGTGTTGCTGAAAAGAGGAACATAACACTCATAAAGATGGTGAGATGTATGATGAGCACTGCTGGACTACCTAAGTTCTTATAGGGAGAGGCTTTAAAGACTGTAAATTATTTGATCAACAAAGCTCCAAGTAAGGTTGTGGACAAAACTCCTTGCAAGCTATGGACAGGAAGAAGACCAAGGCTTCTACATCTTCATCTATAGGGCTATAAGGCAGAAGCAAAGCTGTACAATCCAGAGCAAAAGAAACTAGATTCAAAGACCACAAGTGGCTATTTCATTGGCTATCCTAAAAGGTCAAAAGGATATAGATTTTTTTGCCCATCTCACAGCACTAGGATTGTAGAGACCAATATTGCAAAGTTTATTGATGACGCTACCTTGTTAAATGAAGTCACAATGAGTGATTTGGATTTAGAAGAACTTATCAGTGTAACACAATCTCAGAATGAGCATATAAAACTAAAATTGCCAATGACAGATCACATTACTGTTGCACTAGAAAATCAACAGAATTTAGAGACTCAGCATGAAGCAGATGTTGAGGAAATTCATATTGAAGTTCAGAATCAAAATCATCAACAGTCAAATGATAATCATATTGAACAACTAGTTGAGGGAGTAACTAGAAGGCAATCTACTAGACAAAGAAAACCTGCTTTTTCGAGTGACTATATACTTTATTTGCAGGAAATTGAGTTTGATGTTAGAGAAGAGATTGATCAAAGGAATTATTCCCAAGCTATGAATGATGATAAGTCTGAGAAATGGAAAAATGCAATGGAAGCTGAAATTAAATCAATGTATCAAAATCGAATGTGGGAGCTTACTGAGATACCTCAAGGAATGAAACCAATAGGCTGCAAGTGGATATTTTAAACAAAGAAAAACCCATATGGAAGTGTAGAAAGATACAAAGCTAGGTTGGTAGCAAAAGGTTTCACACAAAAGGAACTAGTCTCAAGCAAAGATGCATTCAAAATCATTATGGCATTGGTTGCCCATTTTGACATGGAATTACACCATATGGATGCTATAATTTGGTATTATGTGGCGCAGCTGCCTAATAAACTCAGTTAAAACCACACTGAGTTATAAGATCCCAATGTTTGCTTAGGTGTTGACTCAGAGACTAATAAAACAAACATAAATCTGAACCTCAGATTGACTCTCGAAACAAACTCACAGATCTTGTATTCAACTCAAATCAAACACATACAAAAGCCAAGTGATAGCCTAAGTACTCAAAGGATCCATCATTGTAGGCATCCCAATGCTAGCAACAACTAAAGTGGTGTGTGATTGTTTTGCAAAGTTCATTCACCTTTCAAGAGTTTAAGTTATCATGCTCAAATGTGAAGTGAGTGTTCTTAAATTTGTGTTTATATTTCAGATTAAAGAATAACAACACAAAAAAGATAGAGACACAATTTTGGTACCCAAAAAAACCACTAAAGGGTTAAAAGACCGGAGGTCTTTTTGGGCTGACCAGGCAATCCATTATTCAAGAGTTTCAATACAAGAGAATTACACAAACAAGCTCATTCACTTAAATTCTAAATCTAAGTGGCAGCTTCTTACCTTTGTGCAAACTTCTTGAGCCAAGCAGTCAATTCCTCATGACATTGGCAGCTCACACCTTGAGCTCTTCAATGCACGACACCAATAGCAACACAGGTGCAGCAGAACAAGAACAAAAGCAATGAAATGAAATTGTGGATTCTATAAAAATCATCTCCTTCAAGTTATCAAGACTTGAAGAAGTCGATGGAGAATCCTATCCTAAAATCTATATGAGTCTAATCTATATGAGTCTTTGATGATGATGACGAACACAAAATCCAACTCAGATTTGAGGAATCATAAACCAAGATTAAAAATCATTTTTCATTGAAAAGCATTTTTCTCACTAATATAACTAGAAATCTCTCTCTCAATCCAAAAACCATGAAAAATTCAAAATGAAAGAGTTGGAGGATGAGAGAGATGACACACTTAGTTTTGTCCAAAACCAATTCTCATCTAATCAGGACACTTGGAGGATCCTCACTTGTTTAGAGCTAAAGGACAAATGATAGCTACAAAAAGAATGTCCAAAGCTGGTTGATTTGGATTAGAATGACGATGTGGACATTTGGATAGAGAGGAACAAGGGATATTTCAGCTAGGGAATATCCACATGGTGTGTGTGTGAGTGAGCTAATGAAGATAATGAATAGTGCACATGTGTGTGTGTATGTGTGTGCGTGTGTGAAATGCAAGCTGAGGGCTCATGTGCATATCACATGTTTCGTTTTATTAATGAGAGCATTCTTTAAAAATAAAGGACTCACTCACTCCACATAAAAAACTATGCATGAGATGCATTTTACCTTAGTTCACTTGCTTTGATTCTTTCAATCTTGATCTCTTCATCCCAAAACAGACTCTAATAATCTAATTGTAAATTATATCCTAGAGTTTGTTGAATGTGGAAAATGTAAAATAATTACAATGGTTTTGGCAAGAAAAAGTTAATTTATAAATTCCTAAAACTAACAGATGTCAAAAATGCTTTCTTGAATGAGGAATTGGAAGAGGAGATTTATATCTCTCAACCTGAGGGTTTCATACAAGAAGGCAATGAACACTTAGCTTGCAGATTAAGGAAATCCATTTATGGATTAAAACAAGCTTTCAAACAGTGATACATTAAATTCGATTCAGTGATCATTTCTTACAGTTTTGTTGAATATCCATCAGATGAGTGCATATATCTCAAGGTGAGTGGGAGTAATTTCATTTTCCTAGTTCTTTATGTAGATGATATTTTGCTGGCAAGTAGTAACAAGGAGTTGCATGTTGAATGAGACTAAGGAATTCTTATCCCATAATTTTTATATGAAGGATCTTGGAGAAGCTTCCTATGTTATGGGAATTGAGATTAAAAGAGATATAAAGAATTCTTAGGAGATCCTCAGATCGGGTCGGATCAGATATGAAGATTCGCCGAGATGAGCCGATCCGAACTGGCAATGAAAATGTGCCGAGCTGGCATGGTGACGTGGAGTCCCAGGTTTGACCGTTGAAAAGTCAAAGCCTAAGGTTGGATCTGATCTGCCACGTGTCGATCCATGATTGGTTGTCAAATTCATGTGGGTTTATCCACAAACAGAAGTCCTCCAACTTCCGATCCGAACAGACCGTGATGAATTGGAAGTTGCAAAAAGACAGTCTATGAACAATAACATATGAGATGCCACGTGCCGAACTGATGCAGATGTGTCGATCTAGACAGGTCCGACTTTCCAATAATCCGAGCAGATGATGATATGTAACTGGCCAAAATATCTTGGAAAGATGAGAAAGGGTAACTGTTCATGATTGTGTCTGTATGGGGAACATAAGGGTCACCTCATTTATGGGTATTTTAAATGTAGACACGTGGCAAGATCTGGTATCTGAAGCGCCAAAAGTGAATGGCTGGGATCGAATTTGCATGGGGTATAAAAGATCACCCCTCTTCTTCTTCCCTTTCACTTCCCATTTTTTAGAAATCCAACTTCCTACCTTCTCTCTCTCTCTCTCTCTCTCTCTCTCTCTCTCCGTGGGTTCAACAGCAGCCCAGTCGCGACTCCTACCAAGCACGGCCGTAGGCGAGGCAATTCCGAGTGTGGCCGGAGAAAAACCAGTAAGTGATTCCTCCTATTTCTGAGTTTTTGTGTTTTTCAAGTTTTCTGGGTTTTGTTCTTGAGTGTTCTTGAAAAAAACACTTTTTAATCCAAAAAGCAAGAGAGAGAGTGAGAAAAAGGTGTTTGAGAATGTCAACGACCGACTCAAGTGGTCGGCTCGGCTCAGGGGAAGCATTCGAGGGCGATAGTGATGCCGAGCTGAGCCGAAGCCCACCAGGGGGTGAGGCAGACTGGGACGAGTTGTCCGAGGAGCTAGTCGAGGTCGGCTCGGACTTAGAGTGTAACCCAGGCGAGGAACGCCGACCTCGAGGGGGTGAAAGAAGTCCCCAAGTAGGCATGAGTTCGGATCGGGGGTAAGAAGGAACAGCTCACGAGTCCGAACATGCAGATGAGGAGAACGATGAAGAGGAAAACATTGACGCCGAGCCGAGCTCGAGTACTCCGATAAGGCTCACTTCGGGGTCAGAGGAAAGAGACAGGGGCCACAATGAAATAAAATATAATGATAATTTACAACTTATTTTCAGACCAGCTTGATAAGCATAATGAAAATAAGCAGAAATTATAAGTCCCTGATGATCTCAGATGAGTTTGATATATCCATTGAGATATTAAGAATTTTGTTTTTGAGAAAAATATTCAAACATTATGAATTACGGTATAAGCATGCTTACCTATACATATAAGTTATAACATTTTAGATTATGCATACATTATGTTTTTTTTTTTTTTTCAAAGCATATTGTCTGTGCATGCCTACAGTAATCTTGCTAATAAGTTTCAGAGGTTTTGCATAAGGTTTGGTAAAATCATTCACGAGGACCAAGTTTACACCTTAATTACAAGACTGTAAACTGATCTGCAGTTTTATGTCTTGAAATGACTTATGTGGGATACAGCTTAGAAATCATGGTTATGAGTTGTTTGAGCACTTAATAGCTTTACCACTTCTCATAGTCTGATGTATAATGTTGTATCTTGACCAAGTTGATCTAAGTATTGTTTTGAATAACACACCCAGCGCAACTACAGATTACTTGTAATGTTGAGTGCATTTTCTGGTTAAGAATAATGCAAGTCCAACTGAGAGAATGTAAGAATCGAATGGGTTTGTTAATCGAATTAGTTCACTCTAGTCAGGTAGTTAATCTATTTGAACTATGATTACTTAGATATAAAGGTACTCTATGCTACAAACAAGGCATTAATCCAGTCATGTCTTTTATAGAGTCATGTAAGGATTAGAATCCTAAGACACCTTTATGGGAGGGATTAGGACTCTAATGATATCCTATAAAACTATAAAAGCACAGGTCCTTGGCCAAACAGCTACTGAAATCTATTAATTCTCTATCCCATTAGTGAGAGGCTGCTTGCTGTGTTGGTAAGTTCATTGCTGCTATTGCTGTGGCCTCGATCATCAGGTTAGTCCTATTTCTATGATATATATATATATATGTATATATATATTAGTGAGATCATAGTGATACTTGGTTATGTCATCATGTCTGTGTTGTGTGTGCTGCAATATATCAAGAAATTAACACATCATTCATATCTTAAAGCCATATTAAGGTTAAATCCTGAGTTGAGATGTACGTGACAGTCTGTCAGATATATATACCCCGTCCACGTGTATAAGAGTTGAACTATTTATAAGGGTTGTGTCTGTTAAATTAAAAGGAAACACTATCAAATAATAATAAAATAAAATGAAAGAAACACTTTTATTAGTGCGGCATTTTAAAAATCATAATCCCGACTGGCTTTTTGGTTGCAGACTTGCAGTAGATAGATTTGGCTAAAGTGGGTATCGATCATTCATAGATTTGGCCAAAGTGGGTGTCATTCATAGGCAGTAAATTGATGCCAACTGTAGAAACCCAAATCGATCTATATATAGAATAAGACTAGAATGTTGGAAAAAATAATAATAATAATAATAATAATAATAATAATAATAATAATAATAATAATAATAATAATAATAAAGTAATTGCATTGATGATTGAATTACCAATCAAAATTAGCAATAATTCCCAAAAGGACGTCACAAATATGCCTTAAAGCATCTTCTCTGCGAGCAAGATCTGAAGGATAAGCCAAGGGTGGATAGCGTTTAAAAGCATTGTGGCAAGCATTTGGATAGTCAGAAGCTGCAGTAATGTGCATGGAAGCATAGTCATAAGACTCTGAAGCCAAGTCCTGAAGGGAAGCTTGGAGGGCATCAGCAGCATGGCTATACTTGTCAGCACACTCTCCCAGCACCTTCTTCATGATCGCATCATTCATAGTGCCCAGCAGTTGAGAAGACAAGTATGACCAAGTGGCTGTCGCATTCGCCATTCCAATCCCAACCATAATCACTGCCAACCCCTTGGTGTCTGCATTTTGGCTTCTGGGATCAGATTTCAGGGTTGACACACACAGCCCATAGTATTTGCTGCTTTTGCAAGTTTTCTGGATCAAGCTTGAGTCGGCAAAGAGGTGGTGAGGAAATGCAAAGGAAACAACAAGGAACAACAAAATAGTACAACCCATGGCCCTTTCAGAGAGAGATCCAGAGAGAGATTGATTATTGAATAATATATTAATTATTCTGCTTTACTTTCTTGTTTTCTTTCTATATGGGACACTGTATACATATGGATCTGGAGAAAGAAATCAGATGGAGATGTATTGGGCGTTTTGACTTGTGTGGTCACACACACTCATTGCTTTTTTTTGTACAAATGAGCTGTTTTCTTGTTGCACCTGCTTTATTGTATCCAAGGCATTATTCGGAAGGAAGTCATGAACCGGACTATTCATAAGGCCTGGATTGGCAGGTAGCTAAATGCCAAGACATGAGTCACGGGTCACATATATATATAACAACAGTTTACACCCTCAATCCAACCTCCTTGAGTTCTGAAATGTTTTGGTTTTATCTGGACAGTATGGAGAAAGTCCTCTCGGTTGGTCCCCAGATCTTTGTCTTTGTGGTCCAACGAATGGGGCAGCAAACAGTTACACTCGTTCTGCTAGGCTTCAAGCAATTTATTTGTTGGTTAACTTGAATTTCTATTTGCTGAAAATGTAGGATGAAATCAGATTGATGCTACTTCCAATAACTTATTTTGATTCTTGTTTCCTAAATTAGAATTGGAATGAGTATATGAATCACAATGAGTCAATGACACTGAAAATCATAGTGAGGATGAATCAAAGTCGGCCATTGTCATTAAAGTACTTAGGATCAATTACAAAATACATACATTAACTATGTGGCTTTTGCAAGTTGGTAAATGAAACTTAAAACCCTACAATTAAGTACACAACGGTTTGTTCCCTTTGTCAATTACATAAACCTATCAAAATTTTCGTTAAAATTGTAACAAAAAATTCTGTTAAATTTACCGTTATTTGCTTATGTGGACTAGTGGACCATATTTGATGATGAATTGGCCACATGGCTAAAATAATGCAACATATACTCAAAAGTAATAAAATAAAAACAATAAGGGTTTAAACATATTAGCCTTGATATATTGCTTACTCTTCTTATAAACAAATATAAAAAATAAAAAACTAAATCCAAACAGATAAAAGATGTTCATGCAGAGAATTTGGGAAGGGAAGACTACAACAATTCCCACTGTCTTTGAGAGAAAATATGAACACTATTATAAGTTCACACTAACATAAATAATAATTACACCAATTTTCTTCTCAATTAGTTACACCTATATATACTAAACGTAATGAAAATGAGAGTGTATCCAGTAAACCAATTAACTATTTCACAATTTGCTGAATTATAAAGATTTTGACCTCATATCAACAAATTGATTTAGTTAGAACACCTATTACAAGCATCAAGCGTGAATATCTTGATCACCTGTTCTAGACACTATAGTTCAATAACCTATGATCATGATTATCAAGGCTTTTAATCATAGCACACAACAGTCACATACGTCAATATTCACCTCGCAATGCCACAAACTCTAGCCTATATCTTTGAGGACGAATCTTGATTTGTAGCATCCACTGATCATACAAAATCTGTGTTTCGGGTTTTACAAGAGAAATGCCTGCTCAGGAAGCAATACCAAACATATGTTAGCCCTATATCTAATTGAAACGAAATCAAATAATTTACCAAAAGAAAAAATAAAAACAGAAACAAAAAAGAAAAATGAAACAAACTGAAAGGATTAAGTCCTTTGCCATAGCAAATTTGAATGCAAGAAAATGCCTACATGTGAGACAAACGCATCCCTAAGTTAAATGTCCTTCTTGACCATCCAGCAGGTCCTTGACAAGTGTTTATGTTAAATTATGGTTGAAATCAATGTTAGAACACTTCGTGTAAACTACGTTGCTCAGGGCCTCGGTATAACTGTACATTTGAAAGTTGCCAAAAGAATGAAATGATTGGAAGTACATAAAAGTTGGGCTTGCCAAATGTTCTTTGTAGGAAAAGATTTACTAGCACGGTATAATCACCGAAAAACACATATATACAATACAAGAAACAACATACAAACAAGAGGAAAGATAAACAGTAGAAGGGAAATAATCGGAAAAGGTAAATTTATTAAATGAAACAGCATACAAACTAGAGGAAAGATTAGTACTTTCAAAAGAAATGGCTGGCCAACAAAAGCTGTGGCTTCTCTTTGTCTTCTTCAACCTCTGCTGAAGCTTCAGCTTTAATCTCTTCAACCCTTTTATCCCAGATGCTATCTATTAACTTCCAAGTTTCATCATTGACTATTTGGGTCTGCAAAGAGTTAGAAAAACCATTAACAATGATGACAAAATATGCTGCAATGGAAAAACCCAGTAACCATAATGCTTCAGATACCTCCACAGGGCGGGGCGCACCGAAGGTTGAAAATCCAACATTCCCCGGTGAAAAGGTAACTCTCCCAGGAAGTGTAATCCCATGGATTCCCCATCGCCCCGCATAAATTAGGGCTCCATATTCATCAACTGGATTCACCGCAGGCTGAACAATGAGAAAGAGAAAATACTTAGAATGCTCACATCATTTGGACCAGAAAATTTGTCGGCTGCATTAGAAAATAAAGACCAACTACTCAGACATGACTAATCAATTTGAGATTTTTCTTTTTTTCTAGATACAAAACAAAGACTTTATTAGATTTAATATCTTTGAAATACTACGCCATGGTCCAACAGTGGTTAATAAGTTATCCACCAACAAAATAGAAGAATAAGTTATTCTTTTACACACAAATACACAATAAAAATAACATGGCGGCACAGCAAATTCAATTTCAGCTTCCCAATCCGCAGCTTCCAAAAAGCACAACCTATCCCCCAAGGAACCCACATCCCCACCAATTTTCCTTCAAATATGCAAGACTTCCTGACTAAGGAAAACAACCAATACACAGCACTTCCACAATACTTTCCCTTTTCTCCTGCACCAAAGGCACAATGCTTTTGAATAAATAATAGTACACAAGACCCGAGAATCACCCAACAGAACCTTTCCTCAGAGCAGAGTTTATGCCACAATAAAAGTGCAATCGGGAAATGAAGAAATAATTATCAATATTCTCGGCTCCAATGTTACACCATAATACACCCCAAAAGCATGATAAACAAACATTAGGCCTCCACTGAATTCTACTTCAAATGACAACATACCATATGGATTCCCTCTCCAAAGAAAATCTCCACAACCATGTTCCAAAGAAAGCAAAATTCCTCTTAATCAAATTTCCCACAATTAATCCTCCTTTTATTGTGGGTCAAGATACCAATTCCACTTCAGCAAGTGATCCATTTACCCTTCTTCTTGACCCTCCCATAGAAAACCCCTAAATAACTTCTCAATTCTTTTGGATCTTGTTGAAAGTAATATCCCACATTGGGGAAATAAAACCTTGCATATAAGGTCTCGACTCTTGAGCCTCTCTACCCATTGCCAAATGGTTTTGAGTTGGATGCTCCAATTTCTACACGGGTAAGGGTAACACACACTTAGTGGCTCTGATATCATGTAGAAATTTGTAACATCCAATCCAAAACCAATTGGCAATGGGTGGAGAAACCGAAAGCCATATGAATTGTAAGGCAAGAATTAACTGCCCCGATATGGTATATTACTCTTAACAATTTTCAAATAGCTTTGTATCCACTTTATCCACCCCATGGCCACATGGTCAAAAGCTTTGTCAAAATCAATCTTAAAATTAATCCTTCTTTGCCTCACTTTCTGCCATCAATTTGCAAAAAGAATTGCACCCAAAATATGTTGCCTTCTTGGAATAGCCCCCTGGGCTACTAAAATTGTGACCCCCAAAAATCTCTCAAGTTGTAAGATAACACCTTACCCAAAACTTCATACAAACTTGATACCAAACTGATCTGCCTATGATCACCTCCTTTTTTTTTTCTTGAAAAGAAACAAATTTTATTGAATCAAAATGTATAGCTGTGGACAAGGAGTCCACATCAGGTCTACAAAGCACTCTACAGTCAAAGTTAAAACACCACCCAAACCAAGACTAAAATAAACATGTAACTATCCAGCTGCTGCATTCTAATCTAATAGAATAGAGGAGAATGATGAGTCTTTAAATTCTTCCGTAACAGATGCCCAAAACAAAACCCAAAACCTTACTCTATCCCAAAGTTCCTCCACCTGTGCCCATTTCTGATCATCGAAGATCATCCTATTCCTCCCCATCCAAATAACCCACAACACAGCCAAAAACCTACAACCCCAGAGAACTTTAGCCATCTTCCTTCCTCCAAGCACCAGATTTTTTTTGCTTAAACAAAAAATAGCATCCTACAGTTTCTACCATAAGCTTAGAGCTAACTGGAAATGCACAAAAATGTGATCTGCACTTTCCCCTGCACCTTGCACATGATGCACCAATGAGACAAATGTAAGATACCACAAGTATTCACCTTCTCATGCACAGCAACCCATCCTACAACCTTAACCTTTGTAGGGGCCTTGACTTTCCAAATTGTCCTGGCTGGCCAAAATTCTGGATAATAGGTATCTTCACTCAGACATTTGAGAAAAGACTTGATAGAAAAAACTCCCAATGATTCCAACTTCCATTTTCTCATGTCAGACCTGTCCTCTATCAATCTGACCCTTCCTAGCAACACCAGCAACAAAGCTAATCTTCAACAAATCCAATTTCTTCGGGATTAAGAAAATAAAATGTACATGGTTATTGCATTAACCACTCTGTTATTATAAAAAATTAAAAAATAAAAAGAACTCCTCAAATACCTTCATCAAATCATTTCTAAAATTCCAACAATATTGAAGAAAAACCCATGAAAGACCATGTAGTCCTAGTGATTTGTCCTTAATGCACTGAAAAATGAATTTTCTAACCTCTTCAAATGATCTCTCTAACCAGTTTGCCTCTCCACTTATTGGACTCCAATCTTAACCTTGAATTTTAGGCCTCATTCCTCCCTTATCTCTCTAAAGATTATTGACGATAATTTATCAGCTCCAAAATCAATAGATTCTATAACTCTTCCATTCCCAAATTCCAATTGTTTATCACATTCCTCTTTTTCCTCCCATTCACTCATTTATGAAACAATCTATAATTACTCTCTCCATAGTCGATCCTTTGCCCAAGACACGTTAGCTTTTTGTCTACATAGGATTATCAAAAGATCTTTTCTTCAAATTTCATCTTGAGTTGTGATCTTTCATTTATCAAATTTCATCCACATCCAATCTATCCAGCTCCTTTACTCTTGTCCAGCCTCCATTTTCCTTTTAATTTCCCAAAACTATCCTTATTCCACACCTTTAACTGACTCTTAACTAACTCGAATCTCTTCATAAATTTGTAACCTTCCACCATAACGGGTATGCTTATCCCCACCATTGTTTCAGAACTACTTGAGCATATGATTTTCCATCCACACTCTCAAATCTGAAGGCCCAAACCCCATTTCAAGGAATTTGTGTCAAGCATGATATGATAATGCTGTGATACTCAACTCTTGTAAGTGATTCTTCCAGACTGAAAGAAAATCCTCCTTCCATTCTGTTGACATTAAGATATCTGAAACAATGATCAGATATCTCAAGATCTATCGGATCAACTTCAGCCTACCCCAAGGACGTCGGGAGTATTTTTTCTTCAACGAAAGGCAGGCCTATTATCCCACCCACATCTCAAATAAGAGTTGTACCCGTATGGAATTCTTCTGTTTCTCAGCAGAATCTGAAAGCTGTACAGAAGAGGCGAACAAGTTTGCCTTGAGATCCAATCACATGATCAAAGAACTATTCATGAAGAAAAAGTTCCAGGCCCCCTCCCCCCCCCCCCCCCCCCCCTTTCTTTCAAGCAGACCAAATTTTCCAGAACGCAGTCCGGGATTGTAATTCAAAATAATTATGTCGATCATCAGAGTAATATTAAAAACTCAACATGTATTCCATTTGAACCAAAAGTAGACACTGTTGCTACAGATCATACATTAATGTCTTAGATGGTCAATAAGAAACAGCATAATGAACAATTAATATTGATTCCTAAGTTCAAGAACTACCTGAGGTATTCGAGGAGCCCTTTTATATATGTCCCAAATTTCCTTGGCTTTAATCCCTCCCTTGTCAAGTAAAATATCTGCATGACATGAAACAATGCAGCCAACCACAAAGTAGTAAATAATTACAACCTGAGTGAAATCTTACAAAAAATAAAAGAGCAATCCCATGTGACATCTGTGTATACATGACACTAACTAGGCCTGTAAATTAGGCTGGTCTGACCCAAGGAAAGCTGGCTTAGGGCCTATCCTGCCCTGGACCATTTTGGCCTTAAGGGTTGGACGGGCCCGACCAGCCCTCTTGCAAATAGGCTAGACCCAAACCTTTCCAAAAGGCCGAGAATCTTTGGGCTTATGAGCGGGCCACGAGGCTAGGCCTATTTAGCCCTACCAAATGCACCGTTGATTGGGCCACTTTGGCCCTCCTTTGTTTAATTAAAAATTTATTTTGTTTGAGATGGGATTTGAACCAAATCTATTAGGTCCTCACACCATTCTAATGCCACCTGAACCATATGTGTGTATGAAAGAATGAATAGTAATATGACTATAAAACAAAAGGCATGCCCCAAACTCAAAATATGGTAACACAGCACTTCATTGTTACTTTCCCAAAATGACATTATATTTAATTAAGTTACAACAGAAAAGATGACTTGTAGTTATAGAACCCTACGTAATAAAAGTTAAAACTCTTAACAAATTATTCATTATTTTTCAATTATCATCTCTTAATACAGGTCGGGCCGGGTTTGGGCCTGAGCTGTTTTTACAAGCCTACACTCAACCTATCACATAACCAAATTCCAACCAACAACCTCATGCCACGGGATTGCTGAATTTTTTGAACAAATGAATTAAGAAGATTAATAACCTGTGATTGTCTCTACAGCTGAATGGTACTCCCTCAGCACAGATGAACACTTGTCAACAGCATAACGCATATATTCATCCCGAAGTGCTTCAAGCTTGGCTGCAAGCTGTTTTAAATTCACAAATTACTGATGCTAATTTTGTCCTCCAAAAACAATAATTGTTATGAAGATGATACAGAATGTTGGAGTTTGAAACTTAAATCCATAAAGCATACATTTGGCACGAGATCACTTTGATTCCTGTAGTATGCTTTCCCATATGCTGTCATTCCTGTCTGCAGAATCAGATATTCTGCAAGTCTCGAGGCTTCTAATGTGGCCTTTGCAGAGATCCAACACAAGTTGTCAACCCCAAACATCTCCTCCTCAATAACTCTAGCTACAAATTGGAGCAATCAGTAAGCCATAACATATACTTTTTGCATTGCTAGGATTAAGATTACCAAGAAAACATAAAGAAATTAACAGGTGCAAGACAAATTCATCTAGGTACCACTGCTTAATAATCAGGATTGGTACCTGGTAGGAGTAAGGCTTACATCTCATGGTTCAACAACAAATGCACTCATGCGCAAGGTGCGTCATGCACGAACTAGGCATAGGGTGCCTTCAGGCCCAAAATTCAACTATATGTGCTACTTTGACTTATATATTAATCAGCTGTCACTTATCAGTCCTAAAACCTTAGCAGTAAAGCTCAAGTAGTTTGTATCCTTGAATAAACCTAAAGAACCCTTCTCCATGGGCTTTGATAATCAGCATAAACTCAGATTTGAAATTACAAGTTTTTCATGACTCAACAACAAATCATTTGTAAAACAAACATTGCATGTGATTAACAAATGAGGCTGAGGGTATTCTGCTACTTTTATTTTACACAGACCCTGACCCCAGTTATTCTTAGACGTAACATAACCACCATATCCGGTGTTCAACTAAGAAGCACAAGTGCATTTTTCATTCTCAATTCCTCAGGCAAGAATTCGATGATAAACAAGTTTTATAAATTTTAAGCCTCCACATGCAAACTGTTATAAAACACAAAAAATAAAACAAAAACAAAAGAAGTATTTGTCTAATACAAGTTCAAATTTTTGGACCTCACTAGGTAAGCCAGAATTAAGACATAAAGCCCATTTGACACTACTTTTAGAACTACCAAAAGCACTTTCAGATTAGTAAAAGCGCTTTTGGTATACAAAAATAGAAGTGCTTATGGGTTATAAAAGTGTTTTTAAGTGGTTTTTTGAGAAGCACCTGTCAGGTGCTTACTCATGAAGCACTTCCAACTGATTTAGAATGAAGCACTTAGAATTTTTATAAAAATTTGTATGTGCTTCTAAGCATAAGTGCTTGTAGCAAAAGCATTACTGAGCAGAAGCGCTTCCTAAGAAGCAGTGCCAAATGGGCCCATAATATTGTTGCTCAAGAAAAAATGATACGATATATGGACGCAAATATTTCCCTACACATTGCACCTTCAGTTTCCCATTGTAGAATCCCATTCTGCTATCTCCATATGAGGAGAGAGACAGAGAGGCAATTATATTAGATTGTCTACCAAATTAGCATATAAGAATGCCTTTCAAAGTAACTTTTTTTTTTTTTTTTTTTTTTTTTTTTTTTTTTTTTTTCTGTTTTACGAATCTGAGAACAGCCTTTTAAAGTAACTAAGACATTCATGCACATGAAATATGACAGAGAGAGTACCATAAGATAATACTAATACTAAATCACCACAATAAAAAACCGAAAAGGTGGGACCCCCTAAATCATACAACCCAACTTCCAATGTAGCAATACATTAGGAACTTTGTTGATAAATTCGAAAAGAAAAAATTATTGATGTACAGAATCAAGAAATGTACTTGAAAACAAAACTTCAGGACATGAGTAAGAAAGAAAAATTGCAACAGGTATCAAAAATGATTTTCTACGAAGGTAAATTTCTTTCTAACTTACGAGCACATGCACGCACTATAGAGTTTACAAAATCGGATTTTCTTGAGAAGACCCTGCCGGATATTTCTGAGTAGCACATATTTGGCTGACTACGGATGGATTTTATATCTGTCTGAAGAAGATACAAAAGGATAAAATTAACACACTTCTAGAAACATTGCAAGACGGAGTGAAATACAGTAGCCATTAACCTCAGTGAAAGGGCGAAATGGATCAGGAAAGTAACATGCAAGGACTGCAACAGCTGCTTCTCGATATGCCAATCGCAGTTTTAGTTCCTCTGGAATTTCAGTACTGTCTTCCTGTCCTGTTTCAAACGTGCCCTTTTGCTGAAAATTTGATAAACAGATAAATGAGTACATGATGCACTACGCCAATCTAAATAATTGCATCACTCAAGATATACTAAGTGGGGAGGGAAAGCATAATCTCGCCCAGCCAGGGAGAGAAGCTGGGTGGTGAAAACTTCACTGACCCTTTTCAAAGCCTCTAGCAGCTCTTCTCGTCCAATGTAATCTAAATCCTTCCTGGCAGTCAAAATACCAGCTTCATTCCTGTCATGTAATTTGAAAATGTAAGCATCTCTCTGTTGATGTCAAATTGAAAATTTGATTATGTATTGAGCATAAATTACAGTATGTTCTGCAGCTCTGCACCCGTAAAATCTTCTGTAAGCTCTGCAATTTCCTGAAGAAGAGCTTCTTTCTCCTCTTCTGATCGAAAAAATTTATTTCTAGCATGCACCTACTTTGCACAAAAATTAGAACTTCGATGCAAAGACTAGACAGATTTCAGAAAGCTGGTTTCTAGTGCTAGAAGAATTACAAAGAAAAAAAATAAAATATATATATATATATATACCTTCAATATGGCCAGTCTACCATCCTTTGATGGCAAACCAACTCTTATAATCTTGTCAAAACGGCCCTTCCTCAACAGAGCAGGATCAAGGATATCTAGTCTATTTGTTGCACCTATAACTAGCACCTGAAAAAGGAAAATTTTAGCATCCAATTTTAGCAGGATCAAGGATATCTAGTCTATTTCGAGAAGAGATGAAAACACATGCCTGTGATGTAGAAACTTTAAATCCATCCATCTCTGTCAGTATCTGAAGCAAGCCTTGTTCCCTTTCTGCACCACCCTTCATAAAACAATTTGTATAGACTTATATTTCTAGTGTTATTCATAGTCATAAAACCACTACAGAATCTTAACGTCAAATGGTCATCAGTGAACTGTCTTGTCAGCTTCATAAGGAATGAAATTGAATTAGTGCTATTTGGCAGTGTGTTCTGCACCAACAAAATGGAATTTTAAAGAAAATGTGATACACTATAAGCAAATGGTGAATAACACAATTAATTAATAGTTTGGAATTAACTTTACCATTATACCCTAGCACATGACCACTTTTAACATAAAATTTGATGCAGTGCACAAAGGAGCAGATTCATTGGGACTTTTAGTATTCAAGGCTGGTTCAATACACATGCTGCAATATGGTGAGGAACATATAGTGCTTACCTAGAAAAAGATTTTGTTATAATGGTTCATCATACAGGCGGACAAGTTGTATCGGTCCAATTATGTGATTCTCTTGGTCATGATCCAACAATTGCCAAGAAATCATTGGACAAAAAGTGGACAATTATTTCAAGACCAATATGGGTTGGCACAGCCAGTGATTCATCTGCTTCAAGACCAATATGAATCACTTGATAAGGAGGCAAAACTTCTTGAGTTTCAAATTAATGATCATATTTAGGATGAATTTTTCGAGTTTGGCGTCATTAAAAGTGGTGGATTAAAATCAAAAGAATTATTGCTTGCCTTGAGGCTGGATGAATATTTTAGTGTAAAATAAGTCGAACTATGCGCATACTATTCGTACACTATTCTAAGATGCTATTCGTCAACTTGACAAAGGAAACGAAGCAAAGCAAGAAGGTGGGATGGCGACATGAGCTTTGGGATGAATTTGATTTGAATCTATTGAATTCGTTAATGAGTTCTTTCTCAACCGAGGAGTCTAATGCAGTGCACAAAGGGGCAGTATTCAAGGTGGTTCATTTACACATGTGATTCATATAATTGGGAACCTTAATAGGTTCATACAAATTAGTTAATTCATGTATTGTAGATTGGCTTTTAGTATTTCCTAGTTAGTTAATAAATACAAGTTATTAAGGGAGACTCTACAGCTTTCTTTGTAGAAGTATAAATGGGTGATCTTGGTGTAGAAGGATATTCATTCAAAGATTATACAAACTTTTTCCAAGTGAAATATAAGCCCCCCTACCCTTGTCTCCTTCTCATGGTTGTGAAATATAAGCTTCCTTATCCCCCGCATCAAAATTGAATGCATTGGACAACAGGGGACACATTGAAACACGGAATGAAGTTCAAGGAGCAATGTGAGACAATCTAATAGTTAGGACTATGCATGGAATTGATTCCAACTTCTATACGTGAAGCAAAAACCTTCAGGACCATACATTTCTCAACCCTAAGTCTGACTTGTTTGTACTTGTAGCATGTCCTCATCATAGTTCACACATGAATCAAGATGTGCCACCAATTATTTTTCTAATTGTGTGAGTGTTCATATGTGATAAAGCACTTACATTAGAGCATCTGAATAAAAATACTAAAGAAAATTTTACATGGGCCATTAGTACAAAACTTTTTAAATGTCCAACAACTAGAGCTATCAGTAAATTGACGTAATTATGTATGCAATGGTACAATGTGCTAGCATTGTTATTTGTATATCATGGGCAGGCCAATGCAACAAAAGCAAAACAGACTTTAAAAGAACATGTCACTCATGAAAAGCCTTGTCTATTTTTCAAGCATAATGCAGAAAGACCATAAAAGAAGAATCAAATTTAGAAACAAAACAGCCAACCATTTATTCAGTATTTTTCCTTTCCCCTTTTTTTTCTTTATGAAGACTATGAAAGAGGAAGAGAAGAGGGAAGAGAAACAATGTGTATTAACTTACCCCACCAATATCAGGTCCACCACGTTTGCTACCAATGGCATCTATCTCATCAATAAATATAATAGACGGTGCGAAGGATCTGGAACTAGAAAACAAATCCTTGACACGAGATGCTGCGACACCTACAAACATCTGGAGAAAATTAAAATTAGAAATTTTCTGTAACCAATGAAGTAACACAGGATCAATTGTGCTGTACAGGGGAAATTAATACAGACAATAAGCAAATCTGTGACAATAGAAAGGCGTTAGAAAGCATAAACAAGCAACAGTCAAAATGTCATAGTAGAAGAAATCTAGAAGAACTGTATAGTAAGGAAATCTAGAACTGTACCAACTGTTCCAGGTAATTGCTAAAGATATCTACATAGTTTACAATGACATGCTAAAATTATATTTTTCAACGCCATTCCCACCCTTTCAATTTACAAAACCATTACTTAAAAATCTGGTCAGACCTCTACAAAATCAGTGCCATTTGCTGCAAAGAAAGGCAGTCCTGCTTCGCCAGCAATAGCTTTAGCCAGCAGTGTTTTACCAGTCCCAGGAGGTCCATGGAGAAGCACACCTTTCGGGCAATAGATTCCTTTGTCTTGAAACTCTTCATCATTCTTTAAGATTCGTACAATCTCCTGCAGTTCCCTCTTTATATATTCCTGGCCAGCAAAATCATCAAAGGTAACACCAGTAGATTCTTCTGCTGATATAAATTTTGCCCTGGCGGAAAAGCAGCTATAATTAAATCCCAACTAAGGTGCTTGTTAGCAAAATTTGTTTCTCCAATTAAGTACAATATTATTAAGCATGTTGTCATGTTCTAATTGCAGGATTCTCTGAACATAAAGTTCTGCAAAATTGAACTATAAAAAGAGTATTCTTGAATATTTCTATATTTCTCTTTCATACAGAACAAATTTTGTCCACTACCTCACTAACTCTAGAGACAAAAGGGCATAATCTAGTATGAAAAATGTCTGTCCCAAAATCTAATGTGAACAACTATGGAAAAGGTTTAAAAATCAAAGATTATTAACAAAATCCAAAAATGCTTAACAAAGCACAAAATAATAAGGCATCTACCAGTTTTTGAATATTAAGTTATCTACAAATCATGGCATAAACTACAAAGCATCCTAATAAATTTCAGCTACCCACAAACAAACTTGAACCAAAATGGTATCCAACAAGAAGTCATGAAGAAACTACTCTACACGTACCGGCTCTTGCCTAATGATCCAAGTGCACGGCGCTTGACTGGCTGCCTGGTTTTTTTGCTGGGATTTCCTAAATCACTAGGTATTAATTTTGCATAAATCGGTCTCATCAAGTTATCAATCCAGAGATACAATGCAATAGACAAGGCAAGCCGCATAGACCATATAACTGCAGTTGCAACAGTAGAATAGATTTCCGCAGGTACTGTATCCACATTCAGAACATCAACATTTACTATCTGCTGATGCAACTTCTGCCACACATCATTCCAACAATCTATTGGCATTCGGTCAACCACATGTCGCCGAAAAATTATTTCATTTTTTGAATTTCCTTCCACTCCTTTCATTTTCTCATCTTTGTAGTATGGTAGAATCACTGCAGAAATTGGGCAATTCTTCAGAAAAATAATTTGAAGAAATAAAGATGACACACATCTAGAAAGTTTTAGCAAAGCTGTTGGCATATGCAGCTATGGAAATAAATGTTCTTGGAGGTTATGCCCATTTAAACATGATAATACAAATGAATGCCCAACAACAAAAGAGCTCAGCATTTTAATTGATGAGCCATACCATATTCATCAGAACTTTTGAAAGCAACACTTGCACAGACTATAGCGTGACAGGAAATCTTTTCAAAGCACGGAAATTCAAAAAGAAAAACAAGAAGAAAAGAAATAAGAAATAAGAACAATACCCTGAAATTGGTAAATAAAATATTTTTATAAAAAAGAACCAATGGCCAGCAACACAAACATTTCCTACCTGATATTGTTTGACCATAGTTTGAGTACTCCATATACTGGACATTATTTGAGTTAAGAAGCCTCCAAAAGTCACTAAAGTCAATCCTATGAGAGTTTTCAGGATCCCACTCTGTTCCTCTTAACTTTCCACGCATAGTCAACAAGGCCCTGCTCCAATATGAAGCCATGGCAAGCTGCCTCTCTAACTGCATATTTGCCTTGTTCTCAAGGGCTTCCAACTCATTTATCCTTTGTCTCTCTGCATCCTTGAGTTTCTATAAATTAATAAAAAAAGGAACAAGTGTCAGAAAATAAAATAATCCAAATAACTGTTACCAAATTAGTTTCCATTTCTTTTTTTCTTTTTTAAACTGACCAACAGTCTATTTAGACTGTAATGGTCTCTCAGTTATTTTATTTCCCAAAAGATCCATGTTACAGTTGAAAAATGAGTTGTTACGAAGGCTAACTCTTCTTGTAGAATTTGAATCTTTTCAAAATTCCCCACTTTCACCATCAGTGGGAAAAAAAAACAAAAAAAAAAAATAAACAAACAAAGACCTCATTCCTACAATCCTACTTAGAGATAAACCATCCGAATATAACAACCTACAGCAAAAACTGAATAACTAAAATAATAAAACAACATGATGGGAAGCATTCTTTTTTTAAATGAAAATTATATTAACCAAATGGGAAAGCAGGCCCCAAACCCAGGTAAATACAAACAAAGTTCAATAAGACTACAAGGCCCCCAAAGAGAACAACAAAAGCACTAAAAGGGACCGAGCCCAACCTAAACCAAAGACCAGGCAACTAAAAAGAAAATAAACAAAAACCAAAAAGGCACCAACTAAGAAACACAAGCACCAAAACTGCAGAATCACACAAACCAAAACACAGGCCAGCAGAGACCAACTCAAAATCCACCAAGCTAAGGGGAGCAGTAGACTGCGACCAGGAAAACCAGAGAGGATCAAAACCGATGAGATACAAAGAAGGTCGAAATAGAGCAAATCATCCGAATACCAAGAGAAGGACAGGAGCACCAGCACAAGAAGTTAGTGCAGAGAGACCAAAGCCATAAAACATTAAACAAATGAACCCGCAGAGATCAAAGAAGAGCATATCATCAGGGAGATTCTACTCTGATTTAATCAATAAAACAGCAGGGCAGGTCTTAAATTAGAATCTAACTGTGTTGATTATTGAATTAAGAATCACAGAGGGAGGTTTCTGCTCATTCCTAATATCTGTCCAAATGGCATAAACAGATGTAGAGTGGCAAATTTTCTTAACCACAGTAGGCAAGAGCTTCCTGCACCAATGAGTATAGGCCCAATCAATAAACTGTGGCCAAGGCAGGTTTCCACAAGAAAACCCACATTTTCTCAGCAAAAAAGAAGAAAAATACCCTTCAGTCAACTAAGCGCTTTTATCAATATACCACTAAGAAAAATGATTGTCAACCATTACTTTCCTCCATTTTCTTGATAACCAAACAGTACGTAATTAATAACCGAATAAACTTTTCAAAAAAAATAAAAATAAAAACGAAAGGAATGAAGAAATGCCAACCTCGAATAGCTGAGCGGACTCAGCGTCTTCCTCTGCGTTAGTGAACGCTACAATCGAGTTCGAAGCCGAGCAAGCGCAAAGACTGAGCTGCCGGTGTGTAAGGAGAGTAATGGTGTCGTTCTTGGGCAGTAATTTTGTTCTGAACTCATGCTTAAGAGGGAATCGGATAGGAAGGGTTTTAGGGTACAAGGGTTTTGGGAGTTGAGTGAAATCAAGTGGGCTTAAGACTAAGGATTTCCTCATCTTCTAAACCTCCTCACATGAAATCTATTTTCTTGCTCTTGCTCTCACTTTTCAGTGTGGGAAAATGGGAGCAAATGTATGCACTAATGCACTATCATTATCTAACCATGCCGGCCTGCAAATTGTGTTTTGGAATTAAATAAAAAAAAAAAAAAAAAGTGCGGGTAGGGAATTTGGACGTGAGAATGAAAAGGGGTGGGGAAAAGTACCGAACAACCGAGTTTCGAACCGAATGAAACCGACTGATTTGGGTGGGTTTAGGTTTTTTTTTTTTTTTTTTTTTTTGCAATTAAAAAAGAGTGTTACTATTTGCACACGTTTTTTTTTTCTTTTTCCACACCCCTAACAACTTAATTTGTGAATTTACCTAATTGACATAAAAAGAAATGGCCAAAAAGGACAACCTATATTATTTGAAAAAAAAAAAACTCTCCTTACACACCCAACCCAACACTCTTACACACTCAACCCAACAATATTAAACCTCAACCACAATAATCCTAAAACTCTCATTGCACACCCCTTCCTCTCATAACATCATCTCTTCATTTTTCCTCCATTAAACCCTAAGTTTTCTCTCATGGTTACATATAGGGAATAATATTGTAGAAATACATATTAGTTTTTATGAATAGAGCCTCTACTTGTTCCTTATTCGCCTTCAGACGAGGTATGATAGTAATTTTTTGTTTTTTTTTCATGTTTTTTATTTTTTGTTCGTGGTTCGTTCGGCGAATGAGTATCGAACTTTTCTCAATTGTTCAACAGATGGGTACTGAACAAAACTAATATATTCGGTGGTTACCTACCGAATGAAAATTACAAAAAAAAATTAAAAAAATTCATTCAGTGATTGTTCGCCAAATAAACTTACAAATTTCGACAGTAATCTACCGAAAGTTTTACATTTGTTCGAAAGACATTTGTCGAATGAAGTTTTTTATTTATGTAAAATCGATCTTGTTCAGTAGTCAACTGTCGAACGAAGGTTATTGGTTCAGCAGATTACTACCGAACAGATTCATTTTGTTCGGTAACATTCTACCGAACACACTGTTTTAACATCATTTCAATGTTTTATGTGTAGGACGATGAACAATATGAGCAATATGGTGGTGCTTCTACTCGAAACAACAAGGTTGAGGACTACATTGGAGCCGAGGTCGAGGTCGAGGTCGAGGCCAAGGTTTTGACCGAATACTCACGTGACTATAGTAATGAATTCACAACAAACGAGGTATCAATTTGTTATTTGGGAAATATATGTTGTAAATGTAGTTGAAATGTGAATAATGTAAATTATATGTGCAGATATTTCATTCGAATGATGCATTGGTTAACTGGGCACGTGCACAAGGAAGGACAAACAACATAGTCATTGTCATTATGAGGTCTAATGCAGCAGGGGTGAGGAAGAAGAAAGCTAGAGTGTTCCTTGGTTGCGAACGAAGTGGTCGCGCCATAGGCCATCCAAGTATGATGCCGATAGTTGTATAGTAAAACGTCCTAAAGATGGTAGGGACTCTATTAGAAAAAGATGTGGATGCCCCTTCTCATTAAAGGGAGTGCAAACTGGTAATGAGGATGAATGAAAGCTAAGTGTGGTATGTGGAGTGCATAACCATAGAGTTTTAGTTACTGGTGAAGGACATTCATTTGTGAGGAGATTATCTGAAACAGAGAGTTCTTTATTGGTAGATATGTCTAAGAGTTTAGTGAAACCGAAGCAGATTTTGACCATTTTAAAGGAAAGGAATTATTTGAATACAACAACAATCAAAACAATATACAATGTCAGACACCGCCATAGGGTGAAAAAGAAGGCTGGAAAAACTGAAATGCAATATTTGCTAAGTAAGTTATCTAAACACAAATACTTTGAGTGGCATAGATGTTCTGGTGGTGATCGATGTTATTGTGACTGATTTGTTTTGGAGCCACCCTGGGTGTGTTGATCTCTTACGTGCATTTCACATGTATTGATCATGATCGAATTGCATGTATAAGACTAATAGATATCGTTTGCCACTCTTTGAGATTGTTGGGGTCACATCCACAAACATGACTTTTTCAGTTGCATTTGCTTACATTAGTTATAAGAAGGAAGACAATTACATTTGGGCTTTGACTAGATTGAGGTCGTTACTCAACGATGATTGTCTTCCTGGTGTGATTGTCACAAACCGAGATCTAGCACTCATGAATGCAATCTCTGATGTTTTTCCTAGTGCTAGACATTTATTGTGTAGGTGGCACATTAGCAAAAATGTTAGGGCAAATTGCAAGAAAAAGTTTGGAACCAAGGATGATTGGGATAAGTTTTATAGTTCGTGATATTCCTTGGTAAATTCAACGTCAGAAGATGTGTATGTGTATTTAAGAGATTTATAGCAGATTGAATCTAAGTTTGGCTGGGTTCCTGGAGTTATTGACTATTTGAAGGACACTTGGTTGATACCTTTCAAGGAGAAGTTTGTAGCTGTATGAACAGACACGTGTATGCATTTTGGTAATACAACTTCCAATAGGTAAACACTTTCTCATATTGGCATTACTGTTAATTATTATATTGTGTTGCATATAAACTAACTTGACTCTATTAATAGGGCGGAAAGTGCACACACAAAGCTAAAAATAGAATGGCTCTAGCCAACTTCCCTTTGATACCTCTTGGGCATATATTCACTCATTATTAGTATTGCAGCATACACACATTAAGGCATCATTTGAGAAGAGTTGAACGTTTGTCCAAGTCAAAATGAGACAGCCGGAATTGAAGGATTTGATTGGTTATGTATCTATGGCGGCATTGATTATAATTGCTTGTAAGATTGGCTGGTAATTTAGACACTAATTAATTGGCATTACTATCTTGAACACTTCATTAATGTGATGCTCACTTACTAATATAATTCTTTTCTTTTTGTAGGGCCGATTCAAATTCGACCGGAACATTACCATGTGATTTTAATTATCTTTAAGACTCATGTCTAATGCTATTTAATAGGTACACTTGGTACCGAATCACCACATGCCACCTATTCCAATTGTGTGGACCTTGTATGACCGAAAGCCTAAAAATGTGGTATGCTAGATACCAATATCGCTTTGAGCAATTCAAAGAACTTGTATGTCATAGTGATTCATCCACACAAGAACATGTGTCTCTTGATAGTGATTAATTATGTTCTAGACTTAATACATTATTTGTATTTTTTGTATTTACTTATCATAGCCTTGAACTTGATGCACTATTTATATTTAATTATGAAGATTTATATTGTATTATTTAAAAATATATAAGTATGTGGATTTATCATGGCAGGTATATTCATTTTTTTTATTTCGCAGCTCGTTCGGTACTGGTCTGCCAAACGAATTCATTTCATTCGGCAGTCAGCTACCGAACGAATCCAAAAAATTAAGTTTTAAATATTTTGGTTCGGCAACTAACTGTCGAACAAATTGAAATGGTTTGGTAGCTGATTGTCGCACAAGTTGAAATGGTTCGGTAGTATACTGTCGAACGAACTGTATGACAAAATATGAATTTTTTTTTTTTCATGCAATTTGTGCAAAAATTATATAAATTGACCATAGTATTTCACATAAATAAAACCTTAGTCTAGTTACACAAACTACAAAACTATCAACACATAATCATTGGCGAGGATGCCGTCTCGAACTGCGTTTGTACGTCATAGTGTCCTGCAAGTGCGTCCCTCTAAAATATGTTCCAAACTTTGAACCGACTGATAGAGGTGTGTAGAACGTGGGATAGCAACTTTTTCGCCCATGTCAATACTTGGCTGGGTAATCCGTAGCATACGAGCCTCGCGCTCCTAAAAGCCTAAATATATCAATATTAGCAGATGCAGTCGGACAACAAGAAAATTTTAAGTGTAAATTTATGTACCCGATAGTATGCAATATCCGATGTGGCGTGTGGGTCAAATGCACCTCTACAAGTAGGGTTGTAGACGATTGAATGTGATATAGTGGTGAACCAATCGATGTACCCTCTCACAGTATCTGATTATCGCCTCACCGGTATACTGCGCACCTCCTCAAACAACACGTGATTCCCCCATGCCTCCCACATACCAACCAAATAATTATACATAGGTCTGTACGAGTGCGCATTCGAACCTCGAACCCCCTGAAAAACCGCACGTGGTGCATGAGGGATCATTTGTACCCTCCCATACTGCCTAAGTACTCTCTCAGAACAATAAGGCTCAACAACATCAAAACACCTTATCATCCCTGTGAAGAATGCTATAGCTGGTAATGGGTGTGCGTCTTTGGGATTTGTATGGTTCCCAAATAATTTGAAAAAAAAAAAAAAACAAGAACATAATATAGTTGAAAACAATAACATAATAATATAATCCTAAATTTATAAAAAAGAATTCTAAATTACAAATATACCTCTTCAGCCGACAAAACATCAAGTCGTTGCCGTATTCTCTGAACCGTTTCAAGATCACTCCCATTATCTCGCCTTGGAGTCTAGCGAAGCGCACAAGGTGAATTTTCAGAATAATTCATGTCGTATGATGGATCAAAAATAGTGTGCATGTTCTCGTACACCCAAGCCTCTAAAAGTGTCATATAACCGCCAATTTGCTTAACACCAACTCGAGAGGGGCAAATCCAAACTGCCTAAACAACCAAGCCAAGCATCCAGCACCTCATGCATAATGGCTAACAGTATCAAGATTAGTAAGCAGTCTGAGATATTGGACTTATACCCTTGTGCCAGTCTTATCTACAAAAAAGGTACAACCCAATAAATACAACAAATACGCTCGGGCTGCACACTGGATTTCATGCTCAGAGTCGCTATCAGTGACATCACTAAAGCACGTAACTAACCACTCTAATCGTACGTACTCACCAACAAAATTCATCAACTGCTCAGATGCTTGATCCCCACTAACTCTTAAAAATGTAGTTAGTAGATATTTATAATCAATGTTATCCTCAACAAGTGTAGCCACTGGTGCACCACCAACCAGAATGCCTAAAATGTTGGCTACGTCATCTAGTGTAATGATCATCTCACCAAAAGGCAAGTGGAATGTATTGGTCTCCGGATGCCACCTCTCAACAAAAGCGGACACCAATACCTTATCAACTGTATGGTAAGAACACTGAACCAGTGATGTCAACCCAGAATTAATGACATATCCTTTCAATCGGTCATTATCTGTTCTGACCCACAACTTCCACTCATGAAACTTTGTGGTTTTGGACATACACCTTAAAGGATCCCGTTCCTAATTCAAACATAACCAAAAAAATTCACTCATTATTATTGCAAGTTACACAAGCATATATACCAACTGTTAAAGATTATACCTCGTTATTCCAAATGACAGCAGTTACGTGAGTTCCATAACTCCTCAACAGGGATGTGTCAATGGGACCTCCAGGGAAAGGCTCAGCAAGCTCGTTGGGATTATCCTCATTATAATCCTCAACCTGAACCTCAGCTTCTTCAGGAACTGCCTCACGACTAGCTCGTGCTTCTACTAGCCTTTTTTGCTCAGAAGCTATAGGTTGTGTTCTGTGCACATGTCAAACATCGACATCATCGACAATATCGGGGACTTGCCCTCTAGATGAAGATGCACTACGTCTTCCTCTTCTTCTATTCATACCTATATTTTTAAATAAGAAATTGAAATTTTTTTTAGCAAATATAAGATTTTTCAAAAGCTTAAAAAAAAAAAAAAAATCCAACACAGGTGGTTCGGCAGGTAACCACCGAACCATTGTTCATTGTTCGGCAGGCAACTGCCGAACAATTATCAACTGTTCAGCAGATGGTTGTCGAACCAATATGTATTGTTCGACAGTCATCTGTCGAACCAAAATATTTAAAACTAAATTTTTGGATTCGTTCAGTAGAGTACTGCCGAACCAATTAATTTCGTTCATTAACTGACTGCTGAATGAAATGAATTCGTTCGGCAAACCAGTGCCAAACGAGCTACGAAATAAATAAAAAAACCGAAAATCCTCATTCCAAATCATCTCAAACAGACGAAAACGGTATTGGGATGAATTAACTAATTGAAATTAAATAAAAAAGCATTAGATTTACATTTAAATAAAAAAAATTTAGATTAGGGCATACTCACTTCCAATGGCTATGGTAGGGATATAGGTAGCAGCAATGTAATAAGACCACTGATGGAGTTCACGACGGCGATGACGACGACGATGACAGCAGTGATGAAGTCGGAGGTGGGGGTCGGCAATGATGGGCTGGGTTGCTGGTGGGGTGTGAAGCTGGGTATGTGCAATATGAGATGTGTTTTGGTTGGTTGGTTGGGAGGTGGGGTGGGGTAGGGAGGGTGTGTAGTGTAGATGTGTTTGTGGGAGTGTGTAGTGTTTGGGTTGAGAGGGTGTGTAAGGAGAAATTTAGGTATATTAGTGAGATTGTGGTATTTTAGTCATGAGAAGGGTGTGTCAAAAAAATTTTATATTTTAAAAATTAGTAAGGAGTGCGTAGGAGAAACGGGTATGCAAAAAGAAAAAAAAGTGTGTAAATAGCCGCACTCTTAAAAAATTGAACCAAATGGATAAAGACTGGCTCAATTTTGGTTTTCACTTATGAAATTTTTTATTTTAGCAGAACCAAACCCCCATATTATAGTTTATATATGTTTATTATGAGACCTTCTACTATAAATCAATGCTTGCACTCTATTATTTTTTTAAAATTTAAAAACCTTAACATTTTTAAAAGGTAAACAGCTTCCCATACTAAAACAACTCATGTGCAACTCACATGTGAGCGTGAGTAATCGGTTGCATTCTTACCTAGGAGTAAGTTTCATCCATCTCTCTTATGTTTGAATTTCATTGAATTCAAACAAGTCTAACAGAGGAACTCTTTCTCCCAAAAGGAACTCTCTTTCTTCGTTCGCCCTCCTTTGTCGTCATCCATTTGGCAGTGGTCCTCGTCTTTTCTGCCGTCTGTAATCAACATACACTTTCATTGAATTTCAAACTAGCCTAACAGAGACCCAAATTCGTCGTAGTCTACTTGGCGGTGATCGTCGTCTTCTCCGCTGTCTTTCCCATCGTCTGTAATCAACATACACTTCGTCTACATTTCAACGTAATGGTTTTCGGATTTCGTATTTTGAGTTTTGCAAATTTGAGTTTTATTTAGAATTGGGTGTTTTTGGATTTCACACTTAGAGGTTTGCAAGTTTGGGCTCTATTTTAAATTGGGGTTTTTGGATTTCTCCCTCTCATTTGCAAATTATTCTAAATATGGTCTTGTATTGGAAAATTAAACTTGGGTATGCAGCAGTCTAATTCTATTGGTTGATTGGTGTGGTCTGGTGATATTGGTTGATTGGATTAATGGATCACTCATACACTTACAGGAAACCCTCTGTTAGTTCTTTTTTGTTGGGTTAGCTTCTTTGTGATGGTGTTGTCTGAAGTCTTGATTGAAGGTTACAATTTTGTTGAGATGGAAATGAATTGTAACATTAAAATTGTCGAAACGACCTACTGTTTGACAATTATGAATGAACTTGCAACCATGAAGTTAAATATTGCAAAAGCTATTTTGGTCATCTGTTATGCTCATTAATTTGCCTAGAAGATCTGTGTCTTGCTGGATTTTTTTTTTTTTGTCCAACAGTGTAACACTTTGTGAACATAAAGCCACATAGAACTTTATATGATCTGAAATATTAATGTTTTTGTTTCTATGTTCATGTGTGAAATTATTTGTTTACTAATCATATTTACATATAGCTAAACTAAACATGCACTTCAATTACTAATAAATTATCATCATCCAATTTTTTGTTGCAATAGTTTCTTTATCTTCTTTGAAGGTATGCATCAACAATTCGATGTCTAAGAAAAGACAAATTCCCTCAAATCAAAGCCTTGCAATAAAAGGAGAAAACGACACCAATATGTCGTCTGTTGCACATGGTGCCTTTTTTCAATATCTATATGTCCTCATTTGTTTTTGTTTTAAATTATTTGAAATACACTATGAATGGTAAGTTTATTGTTTTATTGGTCAATGGTTTAGGCAAGTCCAGTCGGAGACACTTAAACAAGCTGGTAAGCAGTTTAAGAATGACAAAAAAGTTGTTATATTTAATTTTGGGTTGAGGTGAATTCCTATTGAATTTTGATGAACTGTCTATTTTCTATTATAATTTATGACTTAGCACTCGATTTTGACAGTGAAAGCAAGATATGTCCACTCAATGGAAGGAATTGAATGCGAAGTTAAAGACAGAGTATTGTCCTAAGCCAAAGTCTAATGAGGTTGTTGGAGAAAGCACCTGCACGTACGATAAAGACTAGATGCGCCCCGATCGGTTTAGGGAAGTTGTTGGAATGCTTGCTTGGATTAAGTGCAGTAGCATGTGTTGCCATCTATGTCGTTTTCTTGTTGATCGCTTTGAACCAGACCCGTGTTCCATTGAGATACATAGAAAGACTTTGATCATCACTCCCCAAGATTTTAGAGTCTTAATGGATGTTCCCGAGGGTGAAATGAAAATTTTCATTACGAACTCCGTGAACAAAAGCGAAGTCCAAAATTTGGCCAATATCCATTGCAACAAGGATGAGAAGATTATGATTGTTGACTTACAAAAAAAGCTTTTTGAGGCAGATACAATTGACGACAACTTTCGGGTTAGTTTTATGTTGTTCGCCTTGGGAACTATTCTTTGCCCAACTTCTTCCCTCATAATGAATAGAAAATTTCTACAAGCACTCAAAGAACCAAATATCATACGACTTGGTAAATGGGCAAATTATTCTCTGAAGCATCTGGTGGATGGAATTAAGTCCTTCAAGTCAAACGAAGGAAGCTACCTATCCGGTTGCGTTCTATTTTTGCAGCTGTACTATATTGATGCTCTTCAACGTGGCAGAACAATGGTAGACCGTTCTTTGTCCGTCGTAGTTTCATCGGATGAGCAAAAGACAAGTAGGTTGCTGAAATAGGTGAAAGAGAGAGGGGGATTTGTAAGCACTGAAATTGAACTAGGTGATCGTTGTTTACTAGTTCACCAACATACTGATGTAACATTCTTAAAGGGCGAGGTAGTGACATTATCTCATACTGTTTTTGTCCTCCAGAAGTCTATGACTAATGTTTGCTCATTTATTTCTGTCATGGGGAAAGTCATGATTAAAGAGATAAAGCTGTTTCTGCCCTCTAGAAATCTCAATTTGTCATGAATACAAATGTTTCTGCTATCCAGAAATCCATTACCGATGGCAATGAATTAATGTCCAACAATTTTATGCAATTTAAAGAAATTTTTTTAAAAAAAATGTGGGTGAACAAATTGCTAGTATGGTGGCGTTTTCGCAAATTCAACATGTCCATAATGCGCTTAATAAAGGTGAAACAACTCGTAACCGCGCTTAATAAAGGTTAATAGATCAAGAACTCCTAAACATAAAGGTTAAGCGCTTGGGTGATTTTTGGGTGAAAATCCAAATAATGCGCTTAATAAAGGTTAATATCTGGGTTATTAGAAAAGAAATGGTATCAGAGCCAAGGAAGTGTTGTTAATCATAGTCCCTGTAACATCGGAGTGGTCCGAATCCACCGATTACAAACATTGATCAACAACAGTTAGCTCTTACTTTAGTCTGTTTAAATTCTGAAAATATTTTGAGGGGGGTGGAAGTCCGTTGTAGCCGAGGATAGGCGTTGAGGACGCTTGACACCGTTGAGAACTGAAAAATATTTTCAAATTTTTACAAACTGTTTTAATGGCTAATCTGTTTAGATCGTTGTCTCGTAGATCTGATGGATCCAGACCTAATGAAGTTATGAGGATTAAGAACAGCGAAGAAGTAGTAATTAGAGATTTTGAAAAACAATTACAGAACTGGAAAATTCCTAAAGTCCCTATTTATGATGTTTATAGAAAAGGATCCTTTTCATTTAAAAGTGATTATGTTATTAAGACTTGTGAAAGAACAGTTGATATCTCAGAGTCTCATGAAAATTTCCAACTCTTTTCACAAGAGATGTTAAAAGAACATCAAAAAAGAGAATTCAAATATTTGCACATTGGTTTAGTACAGGTTGCAGTAAAACCCTTAACAAGAACAGGGTTAAAAACTTCAGTACTAATATGTGTTCGAGATTGCAGGCATAACCGCTTTGCGGATTCACTATTGGGAGTAGTGGAATCATCACTTTGTGATGGGCCAGTATTTTTCAATTGTTTTCCGAATTTTTCTATCTCACTTGCAGATAAAGGGGCCTTAAAGGCTTTAACCCTAAACTTACAAACCCAGGGGTTTGATATGATCTCAGGGTCACAAAACATGGCTGTTGTTTATAGAATTTACTATAAAGCCATGAACACCCTTTGTCCAGAAGCTCATGACTTAGAAGTCAAAGGTAAGACTACATTATTCCAGGCCAATTTAGGTAAGGCTAATGTAGTTGTCCCTAAAACAATTATGTGGAATGACATAACTCTTCCTGAAAGATGGACTTTACAGAATCAGGTCCCTACCAGACCATTGGAGAATCAAGAATTGGATCAAATCATTGAACATCAGGATGGAGATGTAGAGATCAGATTTTCTACAAGTAGGACAGCCAGGATTGGAAGAGAAAGCGTAAACTCTAGAGGGGAAAGCTCTAGACTGACTAGTGCAAGGAACTCATTTGTGGCAGAATCGGAACATGATAAAATAATCATGGGAGGATTGATGCAGACTGACAATGGAATTAGTCAGCCATGGTACAGGGTGGAAACACCTGGCACTGAAGCCAGCAGGCCAAGCCAGGTAAGAAGGCCTCAATCACCTACCTTTTCAGATTTAGAAGGTGATCTTTTTATAAATGTTTTAGAAATAGAAAGCCCTTTTGAAATAGATCAAGAACTCCTAAAAAGAGAGTACATGCTTGATAAAAACAGAAAGAAAAGAGAATGGTTTGAGCATACTTTTGATCCAAAACAAAAGGAAGTCATTCATAAAGCCTTTATTGCTAACATAACCCAGTTTAGGAGGCACATTGCTTTCTTTGTCTGGTTCGAAGGTTTTGCTAAAAGGCAAAATGTTGAAGAATATAATCTGGTGATTAATACTTTAGAAAATCCTTTTAAGAATTACCTAACTAAAAAGGGAAAGACAGTTAGGTCAATCCATCCACCAGCAGAAACCCTAGAAATGAATGGGGCATTTGCTGCTCCTTTTAAAACTGATACTTTATCTAGGATTGAGAAAATCACAACTGAACATATTGGGGATATTCTGTCCCAAGGAAATTATACCAATTTGTTCCTTCAATCGTTAGGAGCCCAAACTTCTAGGATTGAAAATATCTTAAAGACCTTTAAAGAAGAAGATTCTAAATTAGAATCTACCAAACAGGTTAAAAATAACTCTATACAGGAAGTAATGTTTAAACCTCCACCAACCTTGGAAAATTATAGATTAAAACCTCCTGTGTCTAGCAGCCAACAAAAAGATGTAGTGGATGAAATTCTCCAAAGATTGTCTAAATTAGATATAAAAGACAAAACTTCTAAGGTAGAAGGATCAAAGAGTCCCATAATAAATGTCCTCTCTAAAAAAGAAGAAGAAACAGAAGAGGAAGAAGACTTAGAACAAGTCTTCATGAACCATCCAGAAGATTCAGCCAGTGCTCAGATAAATAAAATAAACTTTAAAAGAAACCCAATTCCCATGGCTCCAAGTAGGAATTATTACCATAGACCAACACCTGTCGATATGGGATTTGAGGAAAATTTCCATTTTGATACGGCTAGGTTTGATGCAGGGTCCATTGTAGAATGGAACATAGACGGCCGTACAGAATACCAAATTATTGATGTGGTTAGGCAAATGCTAATGTACGCAACTGTTGGTAAAGCTGCAGGTAATTCAGAGAGTCAAGTGGCTTCTGCCATTGTGACTGGCTTCTCAGGACAATTAAGAGGATGGTGGGATTTCATGCCAGAATCTAAAAGAAATGAAATTCTATTTGCTACCAAGAAAGTAGAGAAGGATGAATTTGGGGTTAAAACAGAAACCACATTAGAAGATGGGGTAAATACTCTGGCTTATACAATTACTCTTCATTTTTTAGGATCTGTTAATGTCCAGCATGAAAGGTCTAGGGAGGTTCTCATGAACCTTAAATGTCCAACCTTGTCCCAATTTAGATGGTATAAGGATGTCTTTTTAGCTAAGGTATACACTAGACCAGATTGTCACCAAGAATTCTGGAGAGAAAAATTCATTTCAGGTTTACCACCTTTGTTTGCTGAGAAAGTAAGAAATAGGCTAAAAGCCAGAAATGGAGGCATAATCCCTTACGCTTCTTTAACTTTTGGGCACCTTGTCTCAGAAATTTGTGCTGAGGGCTTAGCCTTATGCACAGATATGAAATTAAAAAGGCTTTTAGAAAAGGAAAGGTCCTCCAGAGGAAAGGAGATGGGTGATTTTTGTGAACAATTTGGATTTTCAAAACCCTCTGATTTATATAAAACAAAGAAAAGAAAATTTCACAAAAGTAAAAAATTTTCAAAAAAGAGGCAAGAGTGGGTTAAAGAACCCAAGGAAGAAAGAAATTTTAAAAGAAAAAGGTTTCAAAAGAAAAGGAATTTTTTAAAGAAACCTCCTGTCTGTTTTAAGTGTGGCAAAACAGGACACTACAAGAATGAGTGTCGTTTGAAAGAAAAAATTAATTCTCTGGAAATTCATGAAGAATTAAAAGAAAAAATTTATAACATTCTTCTAAACTCAGAAGATTCTTCAAGCGAAGAGATAGCAGGATTAGAAGACACCACAGATCAAGATTACTCAAGCTTTAGTGATCAAGATTCAGACATCTCCTGTATTTGTAAAAAGGTAAAAAACCTTGAGATAAATGTCTTAACCTCCCAGGATAATTTTCTCTTAGATCTCATAGACAAAATAGAGGATCCTACCCAAAAGAGGTTAACCTTAGAACAATATTTAGAAACTGTTAGCAAAGGTCAGCCCAGTAAGAGAAAAGAAAGCACTTTTCCCTCACCAATTGAACCTTACAGTTTCCAAAATATAATTGAAAGAATAGGGATGTCACAAAACCTTAGTTCACAAGAACCAACAATTCCAGATCTGAAGAAAGAAATTAATGAAATAAAAGGAGAAGTCAAAGCTCTAAAAGAGAGAGTCAACCTTCTAGAATTAACTCAGCTTTCAGAAAGATTTCAAGAACAGGAATTCGAAGAAGAATTTTCTGCTAAGTTGGAAAAAGGGAAAAAAGTAACTATAGAAGAGTCAACTAGTCTTAACCAGATCAACCAGATTGACCAAGTAATTACTCAAAGATGGTTCATAGAAGTAACCATCAAAATTGGAAAGAATCTTGAAATCACAACCATGGCTTTAATGGATTCAGGGGCAGATTTGAACTGCTTAAGAGAAGGATTGGTCCCAGTAAAATATTTCTCAAAAACAACTCAAACTTTGAATGCTGCCAATGGAAAAAGAATGAAAATAAATTATAAATTGTCTGATGCAGCAGTCTGTAACCAAGGAGTTTGCTTTGAAACACCCTTCTTAATGGTAAGAGACCTTTCACAGAATTGTATTCTAGGAACTCCCTTCCTAAATATGTTATATCCTATGCAGGTCTCCAAACAGGGAATTAAGACTTCAATCTGTGGAACTAATGTTGTTTTCTCTTTCATTCAAGAACCACAGGTTAAGTTTATTAATAACATCAAAGACCAGATTGAAAAGAAAGAAAGGTTCCTATTCTCTTTGAAAGAAGAAGTTCAATACAGAAGGACAGAAGAAGTCTTAAAGACTTCACAAGCCCAGGCCCAAATCAAAAGCATAGAAGAAATGCTAAAAAAGGAAATCTGTTCAGATTTACCTAATGCCTTTTGGAATAGGAAAAAGCATGAAGTTTGGTTACCCTATGAACCTGGCTTTAATGAAGCCCAAATCCCAACAAAGGCAAGGCCCATTCAGATGAATAGTGCCCATCTAGACCTCTGCCAAAAAGAGATTAACGATCTCTTAAAAAAAGGCCTGATCAGAAAAAGCTCTTCACCATGGAGCTGCCCGGCCTTTTATGTGGAAAAGGCTGCTGAAATCGAACGAGGTGTCCCCAGGTTAGTCATAAATTATAAACCTCTCAATAAAGCTCTTAGATGGATTAGGTATCCTTTACCTAATAAAAGGGATTTGTTAAATAGACTCTGTGGTGCCACTATTTTTTCAAAGTTTGATATGAAATCAGGTTACTGGCAGATACAGATTAAAGAGGAAGAAAGGTATAAAACTGCCTTTACGGTTCCATTTGGTCATTACGAATGGAATGTAATGCCTTTTGGACTAAAAAATGCCCCATCAGAGTTCCAAAACATCATGAATGAGATATTTAACCCATACTCTCATTTTACTATTGTCTATATTGACGATGTTCTGGTTTACTCCAAATCTTTTGAACAACACCTTAAACATATCAAGGTGTTTCACAGAGTTGTTATGCATGCAGGACTAGTTGTTTCAGCCAAGAAAATGGAAATATTTCAGACCAAGGTAAGGTTCCTTGGACATAATATCCATAATGGGACAATTATTCCAATTGACAGGGCCATCGAATTCGCAGATAAGTTCCCTGACGAAATCAAGGACAAAACACAACTGCAAAGGTTTCTAGGGAGCCTAAATTATATTGCAGACTTTTATCAAGATCTTGCTAAAGAAAGTAAGATTTTATACCAAAGGCTGAGAAAAAATCCTACTGCTTGGACACGAGAACACACTGAAGCAGTGAAAAGGCTTAAAGCCAAGGCAAAAGAATTGCCATGTCTTTCTATCCCCATCCCTGAAGCCTTTAAAATAATAGAAACAGATGCTTCAGAACAAGGGTATGGTGGGATTCTAAAACAAAGAATCCAAGGAAAAGAACAATTGGTCAGGTTTACTTCGGGATGCTGGAAGCCTGCACAACAAAATTATTCTACAATAAAAAAAGAAATTCTTGCAATTGTTTTATGTGTCACTAAATTTGAAAGTGATGTTTTAAATCAGCCATTCTTAATTAGAGTTGATTGTAAGGCGGCTAAAGACGTTTTAACTAAAGATGTTAAAAACATAGCTTCAAAACAGATTTTTGCTAGATGGCGAGCTATTCTTTCTGCCTTTGATTTTCAAATTGAATATATTAAAGGAGAAAACAATTCTCTTCCTGATTTTCTAACCAGAGAATTCTTGCAGGGAAAGATTTTGCAGGAACAACAGGCTGAGCCAAAACTTGAATCAGAAACTAGAAAGGGACCTAAAAGGGCCCATACAAAGAAAAGATAAGCAAAAAATGGATCAGGAGGAACCTAAAAGGTCTCCTTATATCCCTTCAATGGAAATCCCTCTAGGAACCATTGAGGATATCTATGCAGAAATGAACCCAGCTGAAGTAGCAAGGTTAAATCTGATTGGTCATTTGCACCCTAAATTTGAGGGTAAAAACCAATTTTTCTTTGAAGCAATTCTGGTAGAAACAGGATCGGTTAAAATAACCCACAACTACAGAAATGACTCTAAAAGAGTTATAGGGTTCTCTCAACTATACATCTTAAAGGTGTTAACCTTGAATGATTGGGGTTCTAACCCAATGTCTAAAAGACGTTTTAAAAATCCAAAAATTTATCCAAATTATTTCAGTTATTTTGATTACCAGCATGCCTGGGAAAATGCCTTGTGTTTACAAAATGATATTTTCTCACACTCCTGGTTTTTCAATTTCCAGGTCCGAGATAAGAAACCCCTTCCAAACTGGTTTAAAGCATGGTTTCTTGTTTGGGGTCCTTCCATTGATCTTTTGCCTTTAGATCTTAAAGATTCTTTTTTCAAATTTAGAAAATCAAATTTTGATTTGGAAGGATATTGGGAAGCCCTGTTGTGGTTTTTCTACCTTTATGATATGATTTGGATTTTAAAATGGGTTTATGAAATCGCCCCACCTGAGGAAGATAATTTCATCTATCTCCCTCATCTTAAAAGACAATTATTCATAAAATGGTGGGATAAATACCAAATCCAGCATCTGCTGTTTCCCAGATTTAAAATTAAATCTGTAGATGAAATTCTTGCAGGAGTAAAAGAAGCCTCTTCTTCCCAATCTCAAAAGGAACCCAGAGAATCTGTTCCTGTCCTTAAAGGACTTCTCTCCCAAATTAAGAAGGCTAAATCAGCTGATCCTTCACTCTCCCAATCTGACATCAAGAGACAGCTCATGGAAGCACTTGATGAAGTAGACAAGATGTCTACATCCGATCATGATGAAGATGACACCCACCTCAATAATGAAGACGACTGTGAGGGAATATGCTCCCCTCTTTTTTAAAGGTGTCGGCCACATTATTTTTCTAAAAGAAAGCTACTGTTCATTTCAGTGCGGGTCACTATTCATTTCACCACGTCACTTCTGGTTTCCCACTTCAGTTCATTACGCCTAAAGGGATAAGAAGGAATCTGCTTTTCCTCTCTATATAAGGAAGGCCTCTCCTCAATTCTAAGGCATCGAAAATTTTAGCAAGTTTGAGTTTAAGTTGTAAGAGTGTTTAGTTGTAAGAGTGTTTCTCTTCAGAGTTTGAAAGTGTGTTTTCTTTAAAAGTGTCTTAAAGTAACTTTCAGAAATCATTTGGAGGTCTCCTGTTCCAAATGAATCAGTAAGTTATTATGCTTTGTTCTTTTTTCTGTACTTTGATTTATTATCTTTGTATCTTTGAATTGCTTTTACTTTGTGTTTGTATTTTGTACTTGTATTCCCTTCCAGTTCATAAATATAAAAGAAGTTAATATCTGGGTTATTAGAAACGATTACCTTCAATTAATGAAGTGCAACCACAACCACGAATTGAACCTAGAATAACCCGTCAGAGATCTTTGTCTTTGGAGAAACTACCTCAAAAAGAGGTATGAAGAAGCTTTCAATAACAAGTATTGACCATGTTTTTCAAGTGTTCAAGTACAATTGATTTTTAACACAAATTATTTTCCAGATTTGGAATCTTGAATAATAAGTATTTTTCATGTTTTTCGTAACAAGTATATGTACTGTTAAAATGTAATGGTTGACTTGTTTTTGTTCATATTGATGTGTTGTTGTTTCGAATCTTGAATAGCAAGTATTGATGTACATGTATTGATTGGCTTTTGTTCATATTGTTGTGTTGTTAGTTGGAATCTTGAATAGCAAGTATTGATGTGTTGATTGGTTTTTGTTCATGTTGTGTTCTTGCTGGTTGATTGGTTGATTAGTCAAATCACGATGAGTTCACAAGCATGACGAGCACCATCAATATAGATAAGGGTCTTAAGAGGCATTTTGTCTCTGATAAAGTGAACAAATTAAGCCTCTATACTGGAAATGAAATTTAATAAGATCTCTGAGAGGCAAGGATGCGAACCTTTCAAGGGTCCTCTACCCGGTCATTTATCCCATGATGACATGTCAATGTGTGCCTTCATTTTTAAGTTGAATATGTTTGACATGTAAGATGGTTACTTACTAGAAGTTTGTCAATGTGTACTACATAATCGATGTTCCAGACTTACTCATAGGTTAAGCCGTATGTCATATAGATATGTCATTGTTCACCTTGACAAAGGATACAAATTTACATTGTACCGGCAAAATTTTGAAACATTGTGGCCTGAAAAGTACATCAGCATGAACTTGGTAGATGTGGTAGGAATATACCAAAGGCATCCCGGTTCTATGGATTGGTTCTTCCCCTTTTTCTTCTCGGTACTCTACCCTAATATCCTTACTATAGTGATAAATATTGATGGTGAATGAAACTATTTTAAGATTTTTTAGGAAATAAAAAACAATTGAAAGGGTAGAAGGAGAATATACTCGTCGAAACAACAAATACTTGCCCTTTCAAGAACTGTCAGCAGATATACCTCATTCTCTACTGTGTTAGTCAATAAATCAATCAATTAATTAATCAAACAGAGTTACTTAATATAGGTGCAAGCATGACACCACTTCATATTGTTGCAGATGTTTTTCACTTTACGCGATGCCGAAACACCTCATCTCTTTTTATTAGTTGTTAAGCCTCCCACAAAGAGGCTGAGATATGGGATTCACTTAGGATGCCTAATCGTGAGTTACATCATCAAGGGATGGTTTCCGGTTTGGTGGGTTTACTTGTCAAACGTATGATATGTGCATGTATCTTATTTCTTAATACTCTACTGATTATTAATCTATTCATTTGAATTGAATTTACCTCAGTTGTGCCTACTCGATTTGTTATTTTGTAATGAGCGGTTAGAAGAAATGTGAGCATTCAGTAGTTTCAAACTCATTTATCTCTATGGTGTCCCACAACAGCCTAATGGCTATGACTGTGGGTTATTTGTAATAAGATGGATCATGGATTTTGAAAATTCCTTACAATTTGGCAAAGACGTGAGTTTTTTTATTATCTTATCTATGATTGATTATTTGAGTGTTTAGGTTTCTGTATTGTGAATATTATTGAGTTTCATGCAGCCTTTTGATTCAATGGGTGAGTGGATGAAAATTGCTCTTGAAATTGTCAAGCATTCACGAAACCTTAGGCTCCATGTGATTTTGAAGGACATTGAGACTGGATCACATCCCAATTTCGAGTCGCCAAATGACTCATTTGAAAAATTGATGTCAAAGAAGCCTCCATCTACCAAAGTGTCTAAACAAACAGAAAAATAGACAAAAAGAGGAAAGTGGTCAAAAGAAAAAAATTATCAACCTTTTGTAGGCAACCCGGTTTTTTTTATACATGGTTCTGATTTCTTTTGTATAGTGCATGGTTCGAATTCCTTTTGTACATGATTTGGATTATTTTGTACATAGTTATGATTTTTTTTGTACATAGTTCAAATTCTTTTTTGTACATAGTTCCGATTCCTTTTGTTTCGTCGAGGTAGACCACCACAAACCTATTTAGATACTCATGGAAAACTTGGTTCATGAGCATACAAAAGGAAGCCGCACTACTAGAAAATCGGACAAGAGCCACTGTCCATGTCCATGGCCATTGTTCCCTAATGGCCAAAACTCATTAGCCTCTGTTTTGTCACACACCTTCTGTCAATGGCTATTACAACGTATGCTAATACTAATTTGTCACTGCACATACATCTGTGACTTACTGAAAACATGGATCCCGCAATAATCTCAACTTATTTCACACTATGACTTATTTTAATACCCATACCGTATACCTGTTTTGTACACAGTATAACTTGTTATAGATCCACTCACAGTGGCCATTATCTTAGTAAACAATTAATTTACCTATAGATCCATTCAAACTCACAGTGGTCATTATGTTAGTAAACAATTAATTTACTTATGGATAATCTCTTACTCATTGTGGCCTTTGCGTCTGTTTATTATTAATTTTTTAATTTTACCAAATTGACTGAAAGTGTCATATAATATGCTACACAGTATATATTACCAATTTTGACATATAGGGAATATTGTCAATCTATGTAATGTTATAAACAAAATATTAGAATACTATAATAATGATATAAACAAAATACTAGAATATGAAAAAAGCCCTTATATTAGAATATATATAATATTTGATTACAAAATATTGTTACAAGTCCCATAATCCTATGGTATCGATAATTCTCTAGCTTATGCAGATTTTAGAACATACATATCTTCCACCACCGGTCACATAAATATTGACCTTTGCAAATGATGATCAAAGATTTGCACTCTTAAAACACTTGGATTTACCAACAAAAGTTTGTCTTGTTCTTCAACAAAAGATTCTCTAAGAAACCTGGACTAGTTCCAACCAACAAAAGAAGGCCATATATATACAACAAAAATATGCACAGTTCTCATATTGATCTCATCCAGTTATCAATCTATATAATAATATGGCTTATTCACACCATTACCCCCTGTAAGATACACTTTTTTTCACTTTGCCCCCTGAAACTTAAATCCTCTCAATTTGACACCTGAACTTCACACAATTATTGCAAAAGACTCTATGCCGTCAACTCTGTCAATTTTTCTATTAAAAAAGCTAATGTGGCACCTTATGGCATGAGTGATACCATTTTCTAGTTATGTAAGATCCATGTGGACAAAAAAAATTATAAAAAATTGACATGAATCTTATTATTTTTTAGTTTAAAAATTATTTTTTATTATTTTTTTGTCCACATGCATGGATCTTACATAACTAAAAAAGAGTCTCACTCATGCTATATAGGTGTCACGTTAGCTATTTTAACGGAAAAATTGACAGAGTTGACGGCATAGGATCTTTTGCAATAACTGTGTGAAATTCATGTGACAAATTGAGATGATTTAAGTTTCAAGGGACAAAATGAAAAAAAGTGTATCTTACAGGGGGTAATGGTGTGAATAAGCCTAATAATATAAACAAAATATTACTTACATTAGACAATTGCTTACCAATGTTGTAAGTCATTTGGTGTGCATGTTTGAAGTCATCTCAAGCACATAGCAACCCTCTTTATTCACTGCTTACATAGTACTCCCAAGTGGTGTGCTCCCTTGACTTTGTGGCCTTGCTGCTTGCTCTATGGATGAATAAAGAAGAGTCGATGGCCTGTATTGATTCTACACCAGCAGCTGCAAGTATTTGCCCAAATTGATTTGCACCACTCCCAATCACTTGTGCTTCAATAACATCCAACTTGTTTTGCATCCTAAGTTCTCGCGCTTCATTTTATGCCCTCAATGCCTCCTCCTTATTAGCAGCTTTTTTCTTCATCCTTTCTATCTCGGAACATGCATTTTCAACAGCTTCATGTTGTTCTTCAACTGCATTCTTCAATGCTGCCACTTGACTAGAAGTACCACGTTGCTCAGTTAGTATTCCAGGAACATCATCCCACTCAACACCAATTCCATAACCTCAAACAGTGTTGCGCCTCTCCGGTCCAAATAGTTCCCCATACAACTTATTTCTGACCTTAGATGTCACCTCTCGACCAGCATCGCGCTCTCTTTTCTCGAGCTTATCAAATGCTTCCTACATACGTTAATTTGACAATGTACATATAAGTCTAAAGTATAGTTGCAAGTTCTAAAATACAAATGTTTGGAATTATTTAATAATAATATCGTAATTAAAAATTGTCTGCACTTACAATTGTTTTATGAACTTCCTCATTAGCATCAACCAACCCCTCATTTTCTTCATCAACTATGACTCTTTGATTGACTGTATGTCAACTTCAAGAATGTCCAGCGGTCCACTTGTTCTCCCTCATATGTAATTGACTACACTAGGTGTAAACATCCATATGTCAAAAGAATCAAAAATAAAATGGGATGCATTCTAAAACAAAATAAAAAATAGATACAAAAAACATGCAATAAGAGCAAGATATTAAGGAATCTCAAACACACACTTTCAAACCTTATTTGGGATTTAAATAAAAACAAAGTGTCACAAGTGATTCAAAACAAGAGAAAAAGACTCACGACACCTGCTATAAGAAAAAAAATTATTATAAATGGTGAGGTGTGATCCCCCAACATTTTATAGGGCTGATCTCATTAGTCCACAGTATGCATTTTGTATAACCATTAAATTAACACATATATGTTATCACACAAACCAGACATGCATACCACTTAGATAAATTAATATACAGGAGTCATTCATGCAACGAAGATCATGAATATATTCATCAATAGTATTGTGGTGTTGAAAATAACTCACCCATGCACGCCGAACTTGGGCAAAAGTCTTTGTTCCTGTTTTGTGGCTCATCTTCTTATGTTTTCGGTTCATCTTGTTTACACTTGAGTGTTTCTATTTCATTCCAACACAATAATTTTCATGAAGGCATTGTTATAAAGTTAAGTGTAATAAATGCATAACTTAATCATAAAATTTAAATAGAGAGTACATGTCCTTTCCCATCCCACCATGTCATTAATAAGCCCCATTGCTCCTGATTGACACGCTCATCCCCACATGTAAACCTCTAATCTATGCCGCGAAATGGGTTAAACCATTTTCTATGCAGCTTAGATTTGAATGACTTCCAACGTTCATTCAATTTCGCCCTCACCACTTTCCTAATTTGAACATACTTGGACAACGTGTCTGAATAACTCAAGTCTATACCTTTCTACATAATACATTTGCAAGCCAATTATCAATAAAATAATGAAATGAACACAAAAATAATATAACCTGCCACATGTTAAAATAATCAATGTTCATTACCTTCATATCTTTCCATGCATCTTCTTTGTTGGCCTTAGTAAAATTCTTCCAGCTGCTTTCATTGATGGGAAACTTGGAGGGACACCTTGCAAGCACTCCAATTAATTGATGGTACCTTGCCACATTTTTATCTGGACCTTCAGCTTGCCCAAGTTTGTTGAAGTTTATTTCCTCTGTTCCATTGAGAGCAAAGTTATTTTTATTTACTCCTTTCTTCCTCTTCGTCCCATTGGGTGCAGTGTTTTGGTGAATTGTTCCATCTGTATCCCCATTGACACACACTGATGGAAAGCGAACTGATGCATTAGTAGACTAACATTATTTGTCACCACATTTTGGATACTCTCACCTATGTTATCTGTTGCACCGACTACTCCATGCCCAATGAAATTCATGACTAGGTCATCATCATTTTCATCGAACATTCTTCCAGCAATGAAAGGTGGCTGGGTCTCACTATCTGCATCTAGTGAGGTGAACAATTCTCCAATATTAGGCACCCTCATTTTTTTTTTTTTGGTATAGATTAGGCACCCCCTTTGAAGTCATCTATAAAAAAAAAAACTATTCTCAATGACATTTTATAAACATTTTTAATAATTATATCGAAATTGCAAATGTAAATAACTCATACAGAAGGAAGACAACCAATTCAACTAATTAACGTATAAAGTTTATAGGGTATTTATCCCAATGAAGACAACAAATGATGCTCATAAGACTTTTATAAAGGTTTTCTAAAAGACATAGATGAATACACACCAATAACAAATAAAGAAGCAAAGAATCTTCCTCATTACAAAAAAAAAAAAAAAAAAAAAAAAAGAACAAAGAATCTTTCATTTTTTGAAAAGAAGAAAAAGTACATGAGTTAGACACTGCAAACCCTGACATCAACCTTATTTTCAATTGAAAATGATCTTTCTTTATTAGTAAAGTATATGACTAACTTGGACCACATATATTAATTGGGAATCTACCTTCTGAGTCTTCACTCAATCCAACCCAAGAGACATAACAAACAAACAAAATTTACACCTACCCATTTCGGCATAATAATTGTTGCTTCTCACCTTATGTATTAGAAAATCTATATAAGCCATGAATCAAACAATAACACCCACAAGTAGGAATATAACGTAACTTAGCAATTCATACTCATTTTTACCCTTTACTATCACCTAAATTCTTTATTACAATCAGTAGATAGTGGCATTAATGAAGACTTACTTGACTGTTGTTGAGAGATTCTCTGTGTGATGTGCACCTCCTATAAAAGATTGTAGAGAGATTCTCTATGTGAACAGCCGCTTTAGGAGTTAGGATTTGGCCAGACTTCAAGAATAACATTTAAATAAGACTTTCTATTAAGAAAATAACGACATCGTTTTCTATCTATTGTACAGTTTTTTTTTTTACCACTGTGCTTTACAACCTTTACTTAATAGCTACATCAAAACAAGTTCTTAATAGCTACAACATTTACAATTATACCGCCACTCCATTTTGAGATTGGGGGAAAATTTGATTTTACTTATGTATTTGGAATTCTAAATAATGATTACTTTATTTATTAAAATAATTATTTATGAATGATACTTATATTAACTTATATACTGTCAACTTTTTTTCCCTATCATATGAAAAGAACAAAAGCTTTTGATCTTATGGCCATTGCCATACACATCCATCACTGTGACTGGTACTATTATATCCAATAACCTTCTGATCATTTGTTATTTGAAGCGAACCGAGTGTTATGATTTTTTGACAGAACATGTATCAGTTTTCCTTGCTATGATCGATTCACACTACCATGATATAAAGCATTTCTCAAAGTAATAATATAGCAAGTGGCGTACAGGGTACAATATTATTTCAAATATATATAGTGTATACACCTAATTAATTCAAGCAGACTCAGTAGGTTCACACAACCATGAAGCCAAGATCCAATTGCAGCCGTAAGCTGTTTGATGACCACCCAAATCCAAAGAATCAACCTCCCTTATCTCCTTCCTCATCATCCAATGAAAAAATTCCAAATGCTCCAGCTCGGAAAGTAACAGGTAAACTATTAGATATTTTCCTTTCTCTTTATGGAGAATTGTCCAACCCCACAACCTTTGATAATCGGAATGTTTGAGCTAACCCAAATAACGGTTTTTATCAATTCACAAGAAGATAAATTTTTCTTTACATTGCATTACACGAGGCCCACCGCTCACATCAAAATATCTAAACCAAGGAATATATGACCATAGGAAGCAGTGACTATATGTATTAAAAGAACTGGTGCATCATTTTGATATTGTCATTGGTCACTGTATCTATGGCCAAAGAGTCCTAAAAACTCAACGGGCAAAACAATTCAAAGTTACATAATTATTAAATTTTATTTTTTTAATTTGACATACCTGTATGGTATAGCCATAGCTTTTATTATTTTTAAATATTTTCATGGCCAATTAATACATTATACATGAGCATTAAAAAAACAAGAAATACTTTTCAAAAAATATTAGCATTCTATTGCACTATTATTTTACACATAAATTAGTACCATATAATATGAGATACCAGGTATTTATTATGAAATTTTTAAGTATATATATTCATTGGTATAACTTGTATTGGTGTATTATTAAGAATACACTTTTTTTTTTTGTACTAGCTTTCACTAAAAGAACTGGGATTTAAGTGATGAGAACTGTTCATTGGGTTTATGAACACCGAAACCATGACTAATATATGCTATAAATTCTAAAGTTCAATCAAAATAAGAATAAGGCATGATAAGGAAGAACTTTAGCCATGGTGTATATGTCCAATGTGCGAGTGGACACATGTATCATCTCATCCGTGTCCATTACAAGATCAATAGCCAACATATCCTTCAGTGACTAGCAATTTAGTGACTGTTGCCCCGTTTTCTAGTAGTGCCGGTGCGTTTGTCAACCCGAATGACATTACCATAAACTCAAAAGCTACATAACGGGTGACACATGTAGTCTTCGGTTCATCCCCTTTGGCAATGCGCACTTGGTAATAACCCAACCTAAGGTCCATCTTGGTGAAGAACTTGGCACTGCTTAATTGATCAAATATGTCGGCAATTAGAGGAATGAGATACTTGATGCGCACCGTGACCTTGTTGAGAGCTCGGTAGTCTACACATAACCTGAGACTCCCGTTATGTTTCTTTTGGAATAGGACATGTGCTCCAAATGGGCTTTTGAGGGTCTAACAAACCTAGTGTCGAGTAGCTCATCCAACTGCATTTGTAACTTGGCTAATTCGGGAGGGGCCATTCGGTATAGTGCTTTGGCCTATCCTAGGGTGAAGCTCAATCTCAATCTGATGGTCTATACTCTTTCTTGGTGGTAGGGACTTAGGAAGTTCATTGGGCATCACATCTTGGTAGGTTTTCAGGACTTCCTCAATCTTTAGCAGGACTTGCTCCTCTTTCATCTCATTGTTGACTATGTGGACTAGCATAAAAGATGGCTCATGGTACTTTACTCCCTTCTTAAATTGTATAGCTGACAAGAAATGGGGCCCATTAGGCTTCTTTATCTTTGCTGGGATCACGTTCGGTTGCTTACCCATAATTAGCAAGTTGTGTGCGGCTAGGATGTGAATAGCCTTCGTTTCCAGGAGGAACTTCATCCCCAATATAACATCGAAATTATTCATTTGCACAGCCACAAGGTCCGTTTCTCCTTCCCACGACTCGAGCTTAATGTGCACTTGTTTGGCCATGCCGATTGTTGGTAAGGCTTCAGAATTCACAGCTTTCATACGCCTAATATCCTTCTCAAGCTTTAGACCCAACCTCTAGGTTTTTTCTTTTAAGATAAAGTTGTGGGTGGCACCTTTGTCAACCATCACACTTCAAGCGACTTTGTCATTTATTGTTGCCTCTACGAACATGAGGCCTTTGTCTGGGCCTTCTGGGAATTACTCATCTGCTTCTTCATGGCCCCCAAGAATCTTAAAGCACCCATGGCCAAGCTCCACCTCCTGTTCTTGCTCTTCACCTATTTCTTTCGAATTAAGAGAAGCTTGTAAAGCATTTAATGCAAATTTGTGAGGACATCCGGCCGATCCATTACATAGAAAGCATGCGAGAGGCCTGGGTTTGAAGCCAGTCGAACTCTATGGTCGGGATTGTGCTATGTCTCGAAAATTTGAGTTTCTTCTTTCCATCCCTCCGGAATTTGAGCTTCTTGTCTTTGCTCCTCCACTTTTACTTTGGCTAGGCTTGAATTAAGGACTTGTTTTTGTTCCTACTAGTGAAGGTTTTAATTCTTCCTACCAGAGGAGTCATTGAAAGCGTAGTTCGTCAAGCACTCAGCAGTAGTCTGAGCGGAAGCCAAATCTTGAATTCTTTGTCTTTGGAGCTTTGTCTTGGCCCACGACTTTAACCTTTCAAGGAAGTAAAAAAGCTGATCCTTCTCGGACATGTCTCGAATATCCAACACCAGGGTCGCAAACTTCTTCACATAATCCATAACCGTACCGGTTTGCTTGAGCTTTCTCATTTGTCGGCGAGCGATGTATTCGACATTTTCAGGGAAAAACTGAGCCCTGACCTCTTTGCACAGCTCTTAATTTTCATGTGTTTGACTAATGACCTTGGACAAGCTTGATTGTAGCAATACAAAAGGAACTCATAACACCTAGGCTGGATATGCATCGAACAGCATGGCCAACCAAGGTTTTTGGCTGGACACAGGGTTGGCCTTAAGGTTAGGTGTGACTGCCTAGGGTGTCACACCCCAAAACCCCGACACGTACCTTAAGGTTCCCGAGAGTACAACACTCAATCGACAGAGCATTGAAATCCAAATTTCTTAAGATACGTTAAGATCTTTAGTTTTAAAACTGGGTTGGATCAAAGTTTTTAATAGCAGCAGAAATTTGAATACGTTTAAATTAAACGTTGTTTTGATAAACCAACTCCGGCCACTCAAGGTCACATGTGTTTAAAGAAACCTTGAGCAAACTCGTAAATAATTTGAATTTAAAACACTCAACCCGAAATATAACTTTTGCTTAGTTCAAAATAAGTAACCGAATTGAAAAACGACAAGTAAAACGAATAAAATAATTATTACAATATGTGACGCCCCGAAACTGGCCACGTCACAGCCCGTTCTAGAAATCCTGAAAATATAATACTTATATCACCAAGTATTATACCCCCAAGCTCCCTAAAATAAGATAAGCCTATTTTAAAATTTCGTCCGAGTTGGATCATAGTATAGAAAAGATTATTAATAAACATAAATATAAAACCAACCCGTGAGGGTCATGAGTTTCAAACTACAAATAACTCTACTAAAGCATTAAGTAGATATTTCATAAAATAAATAGCAGAGATATCCCAACCCATATCCAGAGTGATTTGGCGACTAATGAAGTAGTGCTAAAGAGATTAACATTCTGGAATCTGCATGTGTAGAACACCTATAGCAAAAGGGGAGACGCCACCACTGATCCAAAGAAAGGATCGAAACCAGATAGACTGAAAGCTGAAACTGAAACTAGAATTGACAAGGATGCCACTGGCCTCAGTCCAAGTCATCATTCACTTGGAAATATGCACTCACAAGATTACAGTAGGGGGTAAATATCACATACGATCATTGCTTTCCCTTAGGGAAAATCTCAACTTAGGTTTGAAAATGATAATGAAGATATTATATATATATATGATTTCAATGAGAGGAAAACCAAAGTGAAACAATGCAACACAACAAAATGTCTACAATAATAATCAGTGAGTAAAACCTTTGCATATTAAAGACAATATTTAAAGATAAAGTCAAGAGACAATTATCATTATGAGTGCTAAAGACAGTTATTTAAAGCTACAGTCAAGAGAAACTGCCTCTGTAGTTATCCGGAGAACCAACTTTGCAAATACATGAATTAACTTCCTAAAGAGCAAGGATATAAGGGCAACAAAATCAAAATATTGAGGTACGAATCGAATGACAAATATCTTGAAAATTTTAATATCATAAATGACTGACTTAAGCATCGGAGATCCATTGAAGAGAAATCTTCATCTGGATCATTAGAGCTTTGGTTTCATTTCGCAGGAAAAGAAGAATATATGTTCAAAGTCATAAAGAATTCGATGAGCTCTGCTGACGTGTGCATAATAGAATTCGAGGCTCATCAGTTGGCGCTGTCTGTGGGAACGAAGAAATTTTACTGATGGTGAATACTCGGAATTCGACTGCTGGGAATGTACACCGCCCAAGCGACGCGCAAGCAAACCCGCAACTCGAAGTGTTGCAAGAAACACTGAGAACTTTGATGACCAGTTTGCAAAATGTGGTTCAAAGGCTAGACCTAATGGACCACGTGGAAGAAAATACCTCACAAAGTCTTCACAGGGAAGAGCGAGGGGAAACTGAAGCTAACTCCAATGGATAAGCGCTTCTTCCCATACCAACAATGGATTTAAAGAGTCATTTGGTAGGGGAAATCCAGAGATATCCAATGCCGCCCAGATTGAAGCTTCTTGCGACTGAACTCTATGATGGACATTCAGATCCAAATGATCACTTGGAAACCTTTCGGTCGCAAATGAAGCTCTATTTGGTAGCGGATGCTATAATGTGTCGTGTATTTGCGACCACTCTAAAGGCAAGAGCCAAAGTATGGTTCGAAAAACTCCCACTAAGCAGTATTTCTTGCTTCAACCAACTTGCTGGAGCATTCTAAGCCCAGTTCATAGGAAGCAAGAAAACAAAGCGTGGTTCTAGTCATCTTTTATCCATTAGACAGCGTGAGGACGAACCACTTCACAAATATCTCCAAAGGTTCAATGTCGAAGCTTTGGAAGTAGAAGGGATACATGAAGATTTGCTAATCTAGACTTTAGTGAATGGGCTTCAACCAACACAGTTTAGTTATTCTTTAGGAACGGATGAACCTAAAAGCATGAAAGAACTTTTGGAGAGAGTAGAAAAATACATGAACGCTGATGACCTTCATAAAGTTCAGAAAGACAATGCAAAGGCTGCTACTTTGAATGATCGTTCCACAACCTCAAATAACCATGAAAAAAGAAAGAAGAGAAACGAGGAAATTCGAGGGAATGAAAAAAGAAGACCTTTAGTGAATGGGAATAATCGTCCTCGGGGGTTGGTTAGTCGATATGACTCATACACCCTCCTCAGAATTTCCCGAGAACAAATCTTGATGGAGATAGCAGACTTATAGTTAATCTAGAGGCCAAAACGGATGTCAACCGACCCTTCCAAAAGACCTTGAGATAAGTATTGCAGATTTCACAAGGATCACGGTCACAGTACGAATGATTGTTTCGAACTGAAGGAACAAATAGAAGGTCTTATCTAAAGAGGATACATAAAGAATTACATCATGGATCACTCCAGAGGTCAACAAAGTAATAGACATACCGCTCTGCTATTACCTCCCACACAAAAACCTGATGAAGAAGTCATACAGTTATCCATGGAGGAATTCATAATGGTGAAGGATCTGGAAATGGGCGAAAGAACTACATGCAGAAGGCTAAGATGGAACCCCGAGAATATGAAGTTTTTTCTGTGCAACAGCATAGGTTCGAGCTAGTAAGCTTTGGAGAATAGGACCTCCAAGGTTTGCATTTTGCTCATAACGACGCCTTTGTGATCACAGTTCTTATTGCGAATAAAATTGTGAAAAGAATCTTTATCGACCCAGGAAGCTCCGTAGATATCATCTATTGGGAAATTTTGGAAAGAATGAAAATCTCAATGGAAAGAATGCAACCTTCCATGACAACTCTGAGAGGGTTCACTGGTGATAAAGCAGATTCTCTAGGAACTATTACTCTGCCTGTAACCATTGGTAAAGAACTACAAACCAGCACCAAAATGATAGATTTTATGGTAGTGGACATGCCAACAGTATACAACGTAATTTTGGGACATCATAGTCTCAATGCATTTTGGGTAAGTACCTCGACCTATTGTTTGGCAGTGAAGTTTCCAACTCTTGCGGGGGTTGGAGTACTTCGAGGAGACCAATTTCGGGCCCATAAATGTTATGTGAATGCATTAAGGGTTCAAAAATTGGAAGATAGACCTCAAGCGCAAGTCACAAAGGTGAAAAATGAGGACGAAGCAAGTACCTCAAAAGGTAAGCGAATAGGGGCAAAAATAACTGAACAGACATATTCAATTTGTGTGTGCTTAGGTGATCCAAAGAAGATAGTTAAAATTGGAAGTGAAAATCCCTCTGAACTTCAAAAAGAGCTCAAGGACTTCCTAGAAGAGAATAGAGATGTATTCGCTTGGACACATGACGACATGCCTAGAATCAACCCAAATGTTATTTGTCATCATTTAAATGTCGATTTTAGCTATACACCGGTTGCTCAAAAATGGAGAAATTTTGCCCCAGATAGAAGAATGGCAATAAAAGATGAAGTTGAAAAGTTGAAAAATTGAAAAAAAAAACTTGTTTCATCTGAGAAGCGTTGTATCCGAAGTGGATCGCGAATGTGGTAATAGTAAAAAAATCCAACGGATAATGGAGAATATGCGTCGATTTCACCGATCTTAACTAGGCATGTCCAAAAGATAGTTTTCCCTTGCCTCGCATTGACCAATTGGTAGACGCGACAACAGGACATGAAGTCATGAGCTTCATAGATGCATTTTCAATATACAATCAGATTCGGATGTATCCACCGGACGAAGAAAAAACAGCCTTTTTTACTGATAAAGGCCTCTACTGTTATACCAACATGTCTTTTGGTCTGAAAAATGCAGGGGCGACTTATCAACGGTTGGTGAATAAGATCTTCAAGGACTAGATCAGAAACACAATGGAGGTATATGTGGATGACATGTTGACTAAGTCCTTGAAAACATCGGATCATGTGGAACACCTATCAAAGACATTTGAGGTCCTTCGGGAATATCAAATGAAATTGAACCCAGATAAATGCACTTTCGAGGTGACCTCAGGGAAATTTCTGGGTTACATGGTGACCAAAATGGGAATTGAAGCTAATCCCGATAAAATCGAAGCTATTCTAAACTTACGTCCCCCCAAAACAGTCAAAGAGGTACAGGTCCTAATTGGGAAAGTAGCAGATTGAAGTCGTTTTGTTTCAAAATCAACAGAAAAATGCTAGCCTTTCTTCCAAGCAATAAAAAAATCAAAGCAGTTCGAATGGACATTGGAGTGTGAATAAGCCTTTTAGAGATTGAAAGAGTATTTCCACAACCTACCAGTAATGACAAAACTTGAACCACATGAGGTTCTGTACCTATACTTGGCCACCTCGAATTCAGTAATAAGTTCGATGTTGTTCAGACATGAAGGAAAGGTGTAGCAACCCATACACTTTGTCAGCAAGGCCCTACAAGGTGCTGAAGCTAAATATGAACCAATCGAGAAGTTGGCTTTGACACTTGTAACCACTTCGAGGAAGTTGAGACCTTACTTTCAAGCCCATAACATCGGGCAGACTGATGAAATGGTCTATCAAATTTAGTCAATTCGATATCAGATATGTTCCAAGAACGTCCATTAAAGGACAGGTTGTAGCTGACTGTATAGCAGAATTCACTGCATCAATCAGACAAAGCAGAAAAGGTCGTGGATGAACCATGGATATTGAACGTGGATGGTTCGTCCACTTCAACAGAAGACAGAGCGAGGTTATTATTAACTTCGCCATAAGGAATTCAGCATCCTTATGCTTTGAAATTTAATTTCCCTGCAACTAATAACGTTTCAAGAGGCCTTAATTGCAGGGCTGTGAACAGCAAAGACAATTAGGGTTTGCAAAGTCAGGGCTTATAGTGACTCGCAATTGATTGTCAACCAAGTAAATTCATAGTATGAAGCAAAAGAACCTAGCATGATTGAGTACCTCCATGAAGTTCAGAAATTGACCAAAGATTTCGATTAGATTCACACAGAACAAATTCCCAGGGCTCAAAATGCCCTTGCAGATGCACTTGCTAGGCTCACATCATCACTCAGTGCGACCCTACCAACCAATATATTAGTGGAAGAGTTAGATAAGCAGAACATTGAGCATCAAGAAGAGATTGTATCACAAATCGTGCAAATGCCAAGAGGAGAAGACTGAACTCAAAAGATAAAGGATTATATCCTAACAGGGGAACTGCCCCTAGATCAAAAGGAGGCTCGCAATTTGAAAACAAGGGCAGCACAATATGTGTTAGTAGGTGAGGATTTGTACAAACGAAGTTTTTCCAGTCCTATTTTGAAATGTTTAAAACCTTCTGAAGCTACATATGCACTTCGAGAGGTCTATGAAGGAGTCTGTAGGGCTCATTTCGGAGGTAAGACTTTGGTTTTTAAATTATTGAGGCAATGTTTCTGTTGGCCAAACATGAGACAAGAAGCTGAAGACTTAGTCCGAAAGTGTGAAAAATGCCAGAGGTTAGCCATCCTCATACATCAACCAGTAAAGTCTCTAACTCCAATGGCGAGTCCATGTCTATTTGCTTAGTGGGGAATGGACCTCTTGGGTCCTTTCCCACAGGCTTCTGGACAAAGAAAAATGCTAATAGTAGCAATTGACTACTTCACGAAATGGGTCGAGGCAGAGGCAATGGTAAAAACCATGGAAGAATACATTGAAAGCTTTGTATTTCAACACATTCTGTGTATGTTCGGAATTCCGAGGATCATAGTCTCGAACAATGGAACCCAATTCGATAGTCGCAAGTTCAAGGAGTTTTGTGCTCGGTATGGGATCAAAAATCATTTTTCTTCTCCAACCCATCCACAAGCAAATGGACAAGCAGAGGTCGCAAATCGGAGCATTCTAAAGGGAATCAAGAGAAGGTTAGGTTTGACCAAGGAAAATTGGGCGGATAAACTTCATCATGTTCTTTGGGCTTATAGGACCACTGAGAAGACCCCAACAGGAGAATCTCCTTTCACTTTAGGCAGTCATTCCAGTGGAAATAGGCTCGCAAAGCTTAAGACTTCAGCAATTTGACCCTCAACAAAACAACATAGCTCTTCAACTAAATCTCGATTTGTTGGACGAGTTGAGAGAGCAGTCTCAACTTAAGCAAGCGGCATACAAGCAAAATATGGTGAAGTATCATTTTAAAAGTCAAGCCTAGAAAATTCAAAATCGGAGATTTGGTTTTGAGGGAAGTCATGCCAAATAAGAAGGATCCGACAAAAGGAAAATTATGACCTACATGGGAAGGTCCTTATTGAGTAATCAATATGAAAAGATCAAGAACTTATTAATTAGTTACATGATTTAAATGGAACCAAGGTGCCAAGGCCATGGAGTATAGTGCACTTAAAGAAATTATGTCAGTAGGGAAAATCATTCAATGTAAAGACCTATTATAAGAATTCGACTATGTTTAAATAAAGTGCCCCTTTTTTCATTCTATAAAGTAAAAGAGCCGAAACTCATACAAATCCTAGAAATAAAAAAAAAATAAACAAAATAAAAACCGGGAAGGACACCTTTTCCCAGAGCCATGCATTTAATCTAAACAACAAAGGTGGTATGTCCTTTCTCCCCATTGTTGGCTGGCTGTAGGAATGGCAACGGGGCGGGTTTGCCAATACCATACCCGCCCTGCCGGGTAATCAGGGGTATTCGGGGCCCCTATTATTTTTTTAAAAAATAATTTTTTTTATTAATAACATACCAAACTAACATAAATATATAATATAATAGATGAAATATATTAAAATTCATCATATTATATTACAATAACATTAAATCATACAGTGAATACTATTAAATTTTAAAGACATGCAACAAAAATTAAGATAATAAATTAAAATATAATTATATATGTTGATGCCCAAAAATGGTAGAGCAGTCAACGTCGAGTCGAACCACGTAGGCCCGTTGACCCACCACTGAGCGGATGACACGTCGAAGTGGGGCAGGAACGGGTAGCTGGTCCGACTGGTGAGTAATGAGAGAGAATGATATCCAAAGCACCCTGCGCAAGTACACAAAAGTGAGCGGGAAGGGCACCGGTGTGGTGCCGGCCAAAGCTCCTCCGACGCTCAAGTCAGTGTTCAGAGAGATCTGAGAGCAGAGTGAGTGAATAGTATAATATTGATTTCAGTTGTCCTTTTGTGACAAGAAGGTACCTCTTTTATAGTACCTTTGGAAGAGTGTCAACCAATCCGGTGACGACACGTGTCCTTTGTGGTGATTTGCACTGTACGAGCGCCACGTGTCACCGGTCTCGAGGATCCGAGTGAGTTGACACGGGTCGGGGGCCCGGGAGGCTTGAGCTTGGGAGGCCGGAGCCTAAGAGGCCGGGGCCCAGGGGGCCGGAGCCTATGAGGCCGGAGCCTAGAAGGTCGTGGCCTAGGAGGCCGGAGCCTAGTAGATCATGGGCTAGGAGCCCAGGAAGGGCTTAGTCTTTTGGGTCTAGGCCCAAACAGCATGGTGTTAGGCCTTGTGTGACTTGTCGTTATGCCCAGACGATTAATCATACGAACAGAAGTCCCCCAAGTTTCCGAGCAAAAGATACTTCTTGGTTGGGAACTTTGTACACAAAAAGAGTCCGAGCAGAACGACAAGTAACCACACACTTGTTCCTGCTTAAGCTACTATCTAGAAGTCCCCCAAGTTCCTGAGCAAGAAAAGCTGTACTGTAGGAAAGCTTGGGGGTTACATATGGAAGATCCTTTTTTTTTTTTTTTTTTTTTTTGAATTTCTGATCACCCTGTATTCCGAGCAGTAGACGCTTCGTGTAATCCCAGTGAATCTCGTCCGATTTTAATGGTGGGATGTCGCCCTTCGTAAATGAAAATCTTGAATTAAATGGTAGAGCCCAAATATAAAGATTCCGCACCCACATCTTCCCTTCTCCTTTTTTTTTTTTTTTTTTTTTTTTTTGTTGTCTTTTGGATTTTTGTGACCATTGGAGGAGAGAGAGAGCTGACCCCCCCCCCCCCTTTTTTTTTTTTTTTTTGTGCGTGACTATCTTGGAGAGAGAAGGAGGGCAGCCTTGTTTTTCTTTAAAGAACGCAATATAGAGCTCCCCCCCCCCTTTTTGTTATTGATAACTGAATATAGGGGCTGCCCCTTTTTTTTTTTTTTTTTTTAAACAGGAGAGAGACCAAATATCAAGCTCGGCTGTGTTTGGGAACAGCGATGAAGCAAAGGGGCTCGGGTCGGGGGGAGAGCTGCTCGGGTCGGCGACGCGGAGCAGAGGTGGCCGGACTTGCGCGGGGCGGGTAGCGCTGATCGGGTCGGAAGAGAAGAGGCGAGCTCGGGCGAGTGTTGGGCTCGGGTGGGTTGTTCGTTGCGCGGGTTGCTTGGTTCTGTGCCGAGGTCGCAGGGGCGGGCCGGAGCAGGAGGAGGCTCGGGTCGCGCAGGTCTTGGGTGCTCGGGTCGCGCGGGGGTTGTGCGCAGGGGGTCTTCTCGTCGGGCTCGGGTCGGATAAAGGAGAGCACGAATCGTGCTCGGGTCGGCGCCGTGGTGTGCGCCTGGGTTCCTGCTCGGGACGGAGGAGGATAGAGCTCGGGGCGGAGGAGGATAGAGCTCGGCGTGAGTGCTCGGCTTGGATCTGCAGGGCTCGGGTCGGAACGCGGGCTGGAGGCGTGCAGCTGAGGCGCTGCTCGGGTCGGAGGCGAAGCCCGGAATTTTTGTCGCGGAGGCGTTGTGCAGGGGAGGCTCGGGCCGGATTTTGTTGGCAGCGCGGGCCTGCTCGAGGTGGTCGTGGGTCTGCTCGGAAGTCACGCTGCGGGGGGGGGGTGCTGCTGCTCAGCTCGGGCCGAGGCTGTGAGGGGGCTCGGCGCTTCACGCCTGTGCGTGATTTTTTCAGTGGGCTCGGGCTCGGGGTAGGCGAAGTGCTCTGCTCGCCTTGTCGTGCGTGGGAGGGGCCAGAGGGGGCTGCTCGGCTCAGAGCAGTGGGCTGCTCGGCTCGGAGCACTTGGTGCAGCGCCGTGGGCTCGGGTTGGGTCAATTTTCACACTTTGAGGTAATTCAAATAAGAATTTTTCCACCCACTTGATATATTGATTTTTCCTTTGAAAATTGAGAACTTTGGGAAGTTGTGGTCGTCCAGCCTGAGGCGGACCTTGGAATTCTGTTTGGGAAGTTTGTGGATAATGTGAGTAGAGGCAGGGGGAGGGGCAGGTGGGTATGAACCTTGCCGAGCACTGGGTAGGCCACACGCCTACATTTTGGACTTTGTAATTTATTGGGTATTGTTGTGTTTTTTTGCCAGGTACATAGGAAACAAGATTAGTGGGTCGGAACCCGTCTGAGCTGTTGAAGCCGCGGAAGACTGGTAAGGCATGGGTTGTCATGGCTCTTCCCCTTGAATTGATTTTTTGAATATTGGCTTTGATAAATGGTTGGTGGCTGAGCATGTGAAAAGTGATAGGGTGAATATTGTAAATTTGGGGGTGGAAGAGCACATATGAGGGGTGGGAAACCAGTAGCGATCTTGATATGTCCCTGGTGTTGTCTTGGTATTCCGAGTACTTCCCATCTTGATTTTTGGTTGTTTTTTTTTTTTTGATGGGCAGGTGTGCGGGGCGGAAGCCTGGGCTCGGGCCGGGGCTGGTGGTGCACTGGGCGGAAGCTCGGAGAGAGCTGGCGTCAGGGACGCGGAAACCTGGGTGGGTGCGCGGCGAGGAAGCCTGAGTGGGTGCGCGGGGCGGAAGCCTGGGCTCGGGCCGGGGCTGGCGGTGCACGGGGCGAAAGCTCGGAGGAAGCTGGTGTCAGCAGCGCGGAAGCCTGGGTGGGTGCGCGGCGCGGAAGCCTGGGTGGTGAGCAGGGCGGAAGCCTGGGCTCGAGCCGGGGCAGGAAGCCTAATCAATGCATTGCAGGCCGAGCTACTGCAGGCCAGGAAGGAGGCAGACCAGGCTAGGCAAGAGTTGGAGCAGTGCGAGGAGGAGCTGAGCCAAGCCAAGCAGGTGGTCTATTAGGGGCTGGCAGTAATGATGGACATGCCAACGTTCCAGAGGGAGGTGCCCAGGGGCGAAGAGCCCGAGGATTGAGCATCCACAGGTGGGGAGCATGACATGGGAGAGGATCCCAAATAAATGTTTGAAGCAAACATGGCCCGGGGGCAGGGGTGGGCGGACCATCGCCCTATTTTTGTTTGAGTTATATGGCGGGTCGGATGTAGCCCGTACCAAATTACAAACTATTTTGATTATTAAGTTTGTTCTTTATGATATTTGGATGAGTTGGAGGGTGTCCAACCCGTTTATGGGGTAGGATGCCCTTCCCTTTAATACATGGTATGGTGGGATTTTCTCGAATGCATGGTACTTAGTTTCCCTTGAATGCATGATACTGATTTTCCCTTGAATGCATGGTACTGTGGTTCCCTTGAATGCATTTGCCATAGCCGCGCCCTGAATGCATGGTACTTAGCTTCCCTTGAATGCATGGGGCGGATATGGGTAGGGGCGGATGCCGGATGGCCCGGGGGCCCATACAGACAATTAACACTTTGAATGAAAATGAAGAAAAATGTGTCCGTGGTAGGACTCTCATTTATGAAAGCGATAACATAGATGAAATTGAAAAAAGTCCCCGGGGGGTACAACATGTGTCTACTTGTAAAAGTAGCGGAGGTGCTCGGCGCGCCAAGGGCGGCCGAGTTCCTTGCCGGTTGTGGCGCGGAGCCTGTATGTGCCTGGGCGGACGACCTCAATGGTTTTGTAGGGCGTCTGGGGTAGGGCAGGTGTTGGAGACACAAACAGCCATAGAGGGCTTGACCTCTTTTTTCTTCTTGACTGAAGTTATATAGCAGGACCTGGCTGACACTTGATTGCCTTTGACTACCCCCGTTCCACATGGGGTCGGGAACTTGATCAAAAGTAAGTGAGTGGAGATCATAACCCTCAATGGGTTAAGGGCCGGTCGTCCCAGGATGACGTTGTAAGCTGTGGGGCAGTCGACCACCAAAAACTGAGTAGTTGTGGTAGCGGACGAAGGATACCTTCCAAGGGTGAGTGGAAGGTAGATCCCACCAAGAGGGGTGACCATGTCGCCCGAAAAGCTGAGCAAAGGAGCGACCGACCGGTCAAGCCTCTCCTGGTCGATTCCAAGAGCGGTGAAGGCTGGAGCGAAGAGGATGTTGACGGAGCTACCACAGTCGACAAGGATCCGAGCCACATCAAAATTAGCTATGGTGGCTTCGATGACCAAGGGGTCATCGTGTGGGAAGATCAAATCACGTTCCTCTTCCTCAGCAAAGGAAATGGGCGACCACCCGAGCTTAGGAGTCTTTCTACTACGGTGGAAGTCTACAGCCATAACGCCGGAGCATGGTTGAGCACTTCGGGCGTATTCCTTCCTAGCTCTGTTGGAGTTGCCAGCGAGGGTCGGGCCCCCACAGATGGTATTGACCCGCCCCCGGCGTTGTCCGTCGGTTTTGGCCTTCTCGGTGGCCTCCTTGTCTATGAAACCATCCAACTTTCCTTCCTGTACCAAAGTTTCTATTGCCTCCTTAAAAGCTCTGCATGCTTCGGTGTCATGGCCATGGTCGTCATGGTAAAGGCAAAAGAAATTCTTGTTAGCCCGGTATCGTGTTTGTGGTGGGCGGGGTGGGAGCTTAGGAAGCATGTCCTTGATCTGGAGATACAACTCTGTATAAGTAACAGTGAGAATTGTATAGACTTTGAACCTGGAGGCATAGGATGTCTGATAGGTTTCCTCCCTTCGTTGTCCTCCACCTCTACCATCACCAAATTGTTTATTGGTGAACTTATTGAACTTTTTCCCGGACCCCCCATGCTGGTTACCCGAGTAGGGCTTGGGCTGGGGTGGCACTATGATGGCCTGGTCGGTACTTGGGCGATCCATGGTAGGTGGCTTCTTCCCATATGTTTTGAATTCAGCCGTGGCATAGGCAATGGCCTCATGCATGAGTTCCTTGTAGGTGTGCGGATTGCGGCGGTTGATTTCAAACAGGAAGTCCCCCTCTAGGAGACCACCCTTGAAAGCAGCGAAGGCTACCTTCTCATCACAATCGCGACACCGAGATCGTTCTAGCTGAAATCGAGTGATGTATTCCCGGAGGGATTCCCTGCTGCCCTGGCGGACCCGCGTCAGGTCATCCGTGGTGTAAATTCTATCGGTTTGGATGATATACTGGCCCAGGAAGAGCTCTCGAAGCTCGCTGAAACAATCAACTGAGCCTGGAGGGAGTTGGTAGAACCAGTCCCTTGCACTGCCAGAGAGGGTAGAAGGGAAGATTCGACACTTCGTAATGTCATCAGCACCCTTAGATTCCAGAGCGGATCGGAAACTCATGAGGTGGTCATATGGGTCTTCCTTCCCTGTGTATGGAGTGATTTTGGGAGGTCGGACGTCGCCAACCGGAGGAGTAGATAGGATGCGAGCTGTGAAAGGTCCAGGCAGCTCCCTTGTTTCTAAAGATGGGTGCCCACCCCGACTTCCTCCTTCCACTCTTTTCAGGCGCTCACTGATGTCCATGAGAAGTTGCTGGAGCTGGTCTGGTGGAAGAGAGCCGCTGTTACCGGAGTCAGCGACTTGTTCACTTACGTAAGTGTTACCTTCTGAGCGGCGCCCAGCCGAGAGGACCTGCTCTTCTCCCCGTCGTCGCTTGGGACGGGGAGCCTGTTCCTCTTCCAAGTCTCGGGGGCGCGGGTTGGATCGCCCCTGCTCCTCCTCCAAATCTCGGGGACGCGGGTTGGATTCGCCCCGGTTCGTCCGCTGCTCTTCTCGCCGAGAGCGGTTGTCGTCGAGCAGATGACGACAGTCCCGGTAAATGTGGAACTCCTCAGAGCGGGTAGGATGCTCGCCAGATCGAGCCCGGCTGACCGGGTGGATAAGTCTCTTTTGGAAACCTGGGGGTGGGCGGCTACCTTCCCCCGCGTCCAGCTGACGCGAAACATTTTGGTCCCCTCGGGGGGGGGTTATTCCTCTCACCACTCCGGAGAGTGGTGTGTTCGTCCCTGTCATGGGGGTTCCTCCTCTCACCACTCCGGGGGGTGGTATGTTCTTCCCTGTCGCGGAGGAGTCGCTCATACAGCTGTGTTGCACCTTTTTGGAGGTCGAGCTGTTCCTGGGTTCGTTGGAGCTGAGCCTCCAATTGCTGGATGTACTCCTCCTGATCAGATTCGGCAGTCTTCTTGCCTCGCTTGTCAACCAGCGGGGTGTTGTCGACTTGGTCGAGGATAGGACCTCCGTCAGACATTGTGAGGGTCGGTAGCTCGGAAGCTAGGGAGCTCGGAAGCTCGGGAGCTCGGAAGCTCGGAAGGTTATTGCACCTCAACTGAGGGTAGAGAATTCAATGGGGAAAAGTTATAACTTTCCCACAGACGGCGCCAAACTGTTGATGCCCAAAAATGGTAGAGCAGTCAACGTCGAGTCGAACCACGTAGGCCCGTTGACCCACCACTGAGCGGATGACACGTCGAAGTGGGGCAGGAACGGGTAGCTGGTCCGACTGGTGAGTAATGAGAGAGAATGATATCCAAAGCACCCTGCGCAAGTACACAAAAGTGAGCGGGAAGGGCACCGGTGTGGTGCCGGCCAAAGCTCCTCCGACGCTCAAGTCAGTGTTCAGAGAGATCTGAGAGCAGAGTGAGTGAATAGTATAATATTGATTTCAGTTGTCCTTTTGTGACAAGAAGGTACCTCTTTTATAGTACCTTTGGAAGAGTGTCAACCAATCCGGTGACGACACGTGTCCTTTGTGGTGATTTGCACTGTACGAGCGCCACGTGTCACCGGTCTCGAGGATCCGAGTGAGTTGACACGGGTCGGGGGCCCGGGAGGCTTGAGCTTGGGAGGCCGGAGCCTAAGAGGCCGGGGCCCAGGGGGCCGGAGCCTATGAGGCCGGAGCCTAGAAGGTCGTGGCCTAGGAGGCCGGAGCCTAGTAGATCATGGGCTAGGAGCCCAGGAAGGGCTTAGTCTTTTGGGTCTAGGCCCAAACAGCATGGTGTTAGGCCTTGTGTGACTTGTCGTTATGCCCAGACGATTAATCATACGAACAATATAATATAATATTTTTATTAAACGGGTATACGGGGCAGGGCGGGGACGGTATTACCATACTCGCTTAATCGGGGCGGATCCCCACTGAGATTTTCGGGGGCGGGGAATTTTGCCATCCCTAGCTGGCTAGGTCGGAGCAACTCCAAAGGCAAAATTATGGGGTTCAGAAGCTTCCCAGGAATTGATATCCTCCCAGATGGCAGCATGCTTCGGTGCCACAGCCTTAGCATAACTTCTGAAATGCTCAAAGCCCTTCTCGAAGCATTCCTCTTTCTCTGCCATGGTAACATGACGATGGTTGGAAAGGGCCAGTTCCAGGTCATCCTTCAACAGATTGAATCAAGCACGAAGGACCCTGAACTTGCTCATCCACGACATGCATCGGGTGCGAAGGCAAGTGGTGGTATGGCGAGCCTCATAGGGTTGCCTTTGGGTTTCCAAATGATCTCCTTGTAGACGATTCACCATGTTCGTCTAGTTTCTCAAACAATGGAGGAAAGATTTGAGAGTGGCTACATTTTCCGCAGCCAGCCATCCGAGGAAATCCTCCTCATTCGAATCGAACTCGCCAACCCTTTGAGTGGGAGGAAGAGCTTCTGGCCGAGGAAGAACGTCACCTCCTGAAAAGGATGGGAAGGAAGAAATACTATTGGAAGGGAGGAAGCCATTAGCAGGGCCTACCATTTCTCTCTTGCAGTAAGTTTAAAACTTCAAATAATTCGATACTGTAAAATGTGCTTAAGAAATTAAATGGTTTATTTATAAAGGAGAAGGCGCAGGTATATCGAAGAATGAACAGGTGCAATAAATGGAACCACTCCCCCTCTCGCTGAACGTGCAGAGTGAGGAGTCTTTTTCTCTTCCAAAAAGATACGTTTGTTACAATTATCTCCTTTTTGACGGTTGAGATGTCTAATTAACTACCTTTGGAATATGAAGGTTCATAAACTAATTCCCTAGAGGAAGATGAAAGTCCAAATAAGAGGCTGAAGCCATTGGCCTAAATTCAAATGAACTTCGATTTTAAAGTCAGATGGTGCGCCCACTTTGATGGGGCTCGAGAGCCAAATTGTGTTTTAACAACGAAACACAAAAATAAAGATTCAATTGTGCACAAAGAAAATCGAAAGGAAGTTACCAATTTCCTTAAAACAGCATGAAGTTACAAATTTCCTCAAAACAGAGGCAACTTATAAGTTTCCTTAGAACAACTTAAAGTTTTAATTACAAAACAAAATGAAATTTCATTTCATTTTTTAAAAAGAGAGTTACGCCTAAAAACCAACTACTTAGGCCCCTCATCATCCTTATCAAGGACAATGTCATCAAAGCCCCCAAGGTCAGGAAACATTTCCTTGACCTTCTCCTTGCAGTCAGCAAAATCTTCTAAAAAGCAGGTATTTATGAGAACAACAAACTCGAGGGTTCCCTTTTCATAAGAATCAGCCAACTTCAATTGCAGCTGAGAGATCTCTTCTTGAGCCTTTATCAAAGTGGCATCTTTTTCTTCAGCACGAGCTCTAAGTACAAACAGTTGGGAAGTGCTCTCCTCCGGTTCTGACTTTAACTTTGCATTTTGAGATGAATTTTCGACTAAATTTCTTTCCAAACCCTCAAGGGAAATCTGTTTTTTCTCTAGAAGTAATTTAAAACTTGACAGCTCAGAATTGCACTTCTCCAAAGAAGAATTCATAGCAGATAAATCACCCTTTAGGCTTTGGATTGACCCCTGATGCTGCTGGTTTTCAGAAACTAAAGTTGCTTGAATTTGTTGCAGCTCGGCCCAAGAAGCTTGCAAAGCATGATCAACACTCTCCTTGACTTGGGAAATACATGCTTTCATCGATGCTTTGCCTAGTAGAGACTAGGAAGAAAAAAATGGATTTCAATTATTTCGTACAAGCAAGATGCCAAAATCATGATAAGTACTAGTGATGCAGATCTGTTTTACCTGGGTCAAGGCAGTAATTCCCATAATACAGGTTTCTTCGACAAAAAGTTACTTGATCGATTTCTCCAGGGAAGTCATGGGCACTACTTGACCCTCCAGAAGTCGATGCAAAGTTGACCCAAGGTCAGTGGGAGAATCAGCAATCTTCTTAGGACCAACGTTCTTTGAAGCAGAGGATTGGGGTAACAAAAGATTGGGCAATTTTGAAACTTCACCCCCCGACAAAGATTCTTTAACCCTTGAAGTCGCCTCTGCAGACAGCTTGTTCTTCTTTGGAAGGTTCTTTAATTTCTTCAGAGGAATTTGAAGAGATAAGTCCTCATCTAGATCCCTCATTCTTTCTATCATAGAAGCAAGGACCATAACCTTTTTCCTAACACCTAAAAAGGGATGGGGCTAATCTCTTTTTCCTTCAACTTCTTAACTTTAAGAAGTTTGGTCGCAGTAATCTTAACAGATGGACCTTGGTCTTTTTCAGGAGGTGTTGGGTTCTCACCACCCATTTCAGTACCAATATCAGCAATGATACTGGGACCAGTACGGGCAATCACTATTCTTAAGTCATCTTGAACAATGACACTTTCCTTTAAACCCAAAAGGAGGGTAACCTTAACTTTGTTTTGGATAGAATGGGACAAGCTCTTTTAGCTTCTAAGATTCCTTCAAAGTCCCACCTTCGCGGGATGAGAAAATCTTCAGGCTTGTTCTTCCTAAATTCCCACTCACCACTAATATGGACGAAGTACTCCTTCCAATCATGGTTCAAGAAAGGGTTATCAATGATTGTTGACTGACCCTTCATCAGGCTCAAATACCAAAAACTTCCTGCCACTTTCTCTGTAGGGACAAGGGTATAGCAATACATAATATCCCTAAGTGTGACATCGGGACCATTTCTATGGTCAAAGCCTCTCGAGTGGTAAAGATTCCACCGGGTTAAGATTTAAAAGATCGTCCTATATGTGTTTGGAACAACTTGGGTAGGGGGAAGCTCGAAATAGCTCAAAAATTCATAATTAAAGGATGTAGGGGCATCTTAAACTAAATTCAAAAGGTTGGAGATGAAAACATACCACACCATCATAATAATACAGGCATTTGGCCTTGAGACTTGGAATGTTGAACTTAATGTTGTAAGGTCGATGAACGCATTCGAGCATTATACAGTCCTCTTCCTTGTTATGACTACAGATGTTTTCTGCAACAGTTTGGGGATATCTTTGAGGGCGAATTCGGTCTGCAACGACCAGGACTTCTACCTCACTTTCAAATGGAGGGTTTTAATAGAACATCATCAGGGATCTCCGAAGTACTCATGGTAAAAGATTGAAGATGGTAAGAGTGAAAGTTAGGGATTTGAGATTCTCTGTTCTTCTACTCGAAGTAAGTAAAGAAGATATTTTACTTTTTCCTATGAGTTCAAAACAACTTAAAAGGAAAAACGGGGATAACTGATGGGCCTATTATTTGGACCTTATTTCTAGTATTTATTTTTGAAATTTTAAAAGCCCAAAACCTTTCAATAAAGGCTCAATTAATAAAGCCTAGTTCGAAATTAAAGACAGTTATTTAAAGTTAAAGTCAAGAGAAACTGCCTCGGCAGTTATCCGGAGAACCAACTTCGTAAATCCATGAATTAACTTCCTAAAGAGCAAGGATATAAGGGCAACAAGATCAACATATTGAGATATGAATCGAATGACAAACATCTTGAAAACTTTAAGATCATAAATGACTGACTTAAGTATCGGAAATCCATTGGAGAGAAATCTCCATCTGGATCATTAGAGCTTTGGTTTCATTTCGTAAGAAAATAAGAATATTTATTCCAAGTCATAAAGAATTCGAGGAGCTCTGCTAACGTGTGCATAATAGAATTCGAGGCTCATCACGACCCAAACTCAATTCAACTAGGATCAAATACAATGTTATTTTTGAGAGAGTTACCTGAGATAGAGGTCTCTTAGAAATTAGGTGACAAGGCAAAAATTTGGGTTCATGGTAGGTTTCGTCAAGAATTCTTCATAGCCCCTTTCATGTGGTCTAAAGGATTTCCTTTAGGTTGGTGGCGACAATTAATTTGATTTTGAAGATAACAATCCGTACAAATATATTCTTCAAAGCTCAAAATCTGAAAGGAAACAATGAAACATAAAAGTTAAACTCCTAAATAATCTTCCTCTAAAAAAAATTCCCAAATCCACATATTATTTTAATTTTCAAAATTCCCAAACCCTAGAAGACAATTTCATAATTTGAGAGAGGAAAAAGAGAGAATTTTTGTTTACCTACTCGTGTGTGGCCTCTAAGTTGCATCTATGGAGTATGCATGATAAAAGATTTGAGAGATGGTGGTGAGAAAGGGGTTGGCGTAAGCTCCATAATGAAGAGAGAATGAGCCACATCACAGTACTTAAAGCGCTGAGACAATGCAGAAGAGATAAACGGCGCACTGGATCTTGAAAATATCTATTGAAGTTGTTTTTTTAAGAAAGTGAATTAATGTTTGTTTGAGTATAATGCCATTAAAGACGTTTAAAATATTAAAATATTATTTTATTATATAGAATATAGGACATAAACTAACTGACTCTCCTAACAATTAATTCATATGGACGGTTAAATTGATGCATGTCCTAATATGTAAGCATATTTGGTTTCTAGACACATAATTGAAAAATAGTCTTTTTGGTCATGACTCATGCGTCCTCTATTAGATAATTTGTAGTAGTGACAACCATCTTGCTTTGGTAGGAATGACAAAAACACCCTGCGGAGACCCGATCCAATTAAAACATAAATGAGGATGCTAAACGAGACAGGTTTGGATTCAGAAATTTATGCGGGGACCCATGTCGGGGGTGGGGCGGAGTGAGTATGGTATTGGTTTCCTTGACCCCGAACCCGCCCCAATTATATATATTTGTATTATTTTAATTGTTAATATTAAATATATTATTTTATATTAATTAATTACATTAAAATTTGTGAAATACCTTACATTTATTGAACCAAAAAAAAAAAAAGGATTTACATTTATTGACCTCTGATCTCGACAGATATAGAAGAAGCCTAACTCAGCAAGCAGAACTCCTCTCCTCCCCTGAACTTCGCCACCAGCCACCTCCCACCGCCCACCGCCTCATCCTTCTCTTGTCATCTTCGACGTCGGCGTCGCCGCCTACAAACTTAGGTAAGTCTCCTTCTCCTCCTCTCTCTGACTCAAACTCTCTCTTTCTTCTTTTTCTGTGTTTTCCGTTCTTTCTTCCTATGAATCCTATCACTTTCTCTTTTTCCCCTTCTGTCTTCCTATTAGTTTTAGTAAATGAACAAAAGGTATAAAAGAAATATTATTTTCATTAGATTTATCATTTACATGAACAAAAGGTATAAAATTAATGTTTGGCGTATTAGATTTAGATTTTGGTCCTTTAACTAGGTATATATTTGTAGGTAATATATACATTAATTTTCATTAGTAGTTTTTCAACTTCAAGTTGAATCAAGTAAACTCCACCTAATTAAGACAAACAGTTTACCTGCAAAATTAAGGACAAAAGTTAGTAACATGTCATCACATCAAATAGTAATATTAGCCATATATTAATAGGCATAGGAGCCATATGTTAATCATATATAGAGGTCCATATAGAGGTCAATATCTATATTATGTGAAATTAGTTTGATATATCCTTGTTATTCTTTCTTTTTCCAGAACAAAAGTGATGTTGCACGTGCATATGCATGCGTGACTGTGTGAGCAAGGAAGAGATCTGGAGCTAAAAGAGATGGTGATGCACAGAAGCTCTTCCCACTACCGACCCTCTTTAACCGTTAGATTTCTCTCAAGAAGACCATCTCCCTTTGCCATTGCAGTTCACATAATCCTTATATTTGCATTTTTCATCTTCATATTCATCTTCTGCACAAGGCATGCCCTGGATGATGTGCAGAAACAACCAACTTTTTACCATAAAGAATCTCAGTCTGAGCAGGTATGCTGTTTTTCATCGTCTCGGTTCTTTTCTTTGGGTGGTGTTTTTGTTGGTGGCCATTTAATTCTTTGTTCAGCAAATGATGATTTTTCGCTTTGATTTTGCATTTTTTTTTTATTAGGGCTTGTGCTCTTGATGTTGTAATCCTTGTAGACTGATATTGTTAGAATTTTGGAAGTGGGTCATTGTTTTATATGCTGGTTGGGTCCGTAGTAACGAGAATTGTTTTATATGGAAAAAAGTTTTCCTCAACTAAATTTTTTCTTCTTTAATTTCGACAGAAAACCTTAATTGAATTTTAGCAACTACTAGCGTAACAAACAAATAATTGGTTCATCCTTTTGGGTAAACCCTTGCAAAGCATGGATATGTGAGAGTGGTATTTGTGATTTACTGGCGTTTATGGCAGCCAAGATCTGTTGGCCCGATTTGTGTTTTAAACTAGTATGCTTATGCATTTTGTAGGTAAATTGAATATGTTCCATTTCATTTGGCTGTGTCGATATGTCAACAACTCTAATGTTAATGGGTGAATCTTAGCTGAAGTTATTTGGAAATGACTACAAATTTACATGGTCCAGAAACTCTTATAGGCACACATATACAAGAATATACATAGACGTCAATAAGAACAGGTTCTGTTTTGCATCAATGAGGCATGGACATCATTAAAGCAATATGCTAAACCAATTTAAGTGCTGCTCTGGGATTTGGAAATCCTTGTATTATTTTTTTCCTTCACTGACTTGTATGTTAGTATTTTCTCACAACCTAATCTGTTTTGTTATTCAAAAATATGGGGGCAATTCCTTTTTATTTATTTTTTTGTGCTTTCCCTTCTTTTTCTGCGCGACCCAGAAACTGTGTTATATAGAAATCTTTCATTGTGAAGTGGTTATGTGCTAATAAATCAGGCTTTTTGGCCCAATTTTGCAGATGCCAGATGCAGAACTCTGGGATTCTCTTTTTAGCTATGGTTTACATCCATGTGTCAAGCCGACTTCTAGATATAAAGGTTAGAACCATATATATTTTTGGTATATGTTATGATTGGTGCTCTGAGATATGGCTCATTTCCCATTGACAAATGTTGGGAAAAATTCAATCCAACTTTGTGTGGTTTTGGAGTGTTATTTTTGTGTATTCTATTAGAGCATCCATTTTCTCCCCTCCTATGTCATTCTTTATTTGGTGCCCTGTCCTAATCGTCATCGTAACTTCCTCCCCCCGACCCCCCAAACTTATTGATTAGAGTGACCTAGTTTGCTAGTTTAGTAATGCAGTAATTTATTTCTAGGTTAATTAATCCTAAGTGGCAATTAATCTCTGATTCTTGCTCGCGCACACACACACACACGCTCGCGCACACACACACGCTCGCGCACACACACACACACATGCATGCACCATGTGCATTTAAGTGTGCATCAATTGAGTCTTGTATTTTCCCTTACACTCATAGGCTAACCGATCAATTGAGTCTTTCTTTCTTTATCTTATTTAAATACCATATTACAATTTCAGCTCCCATAGGGTGGGACCACTACATGACTGTGAAAAGTAATGGAGGACTAAATCAGATGCGCACTGGTGTAAGTTATTGAGATCCATATGTTTCTACTATTTTTGTTTGAGTTCTGGATTTCATACTTGTCTCTACTCTCATGCAGAATCATGTTTCAATGAACTTTAGCATATGTGCGCGAGCACACACACGTATTGTTCATAACATACAAATTTTAGGTTTGATTTTCGATGCATTTGACAGACCATGTCCTTGTATCAGAGGACATTTCCAAACTTTAGGTGAAACTAAAAAACTCAAATTATCGAAGGGTAAAGAAGTATCTGTTCATTTAAACTACATGTGTTAGCATTTGGAAAACAAATATTTTTTTTTTCTAAAGTATTATTATTTTTTTTATAAAAAAACCACTAGCATTGTAAAAGGAAAGCGAACATTCAAGTATAACTCACTGTGACAGTTATCAATTTAGGTATATGCTTTTATTTTCAAACATTTTTTTATAAAGAAAAGATTTTTTCAATTACTTTTTCATCATTTCTTTTCATTTCAACTGGTAGCTCCTATATTATCCATGGTAAGATTATAAAAATTAATTTGTTTATTGAAATACTATGTAAGCTACAGCCAAACACTGACCAGAAGTCTGCTGGATTTTTAAGATGCATAGCGGAAGAAAAAATTAGATAAATAGACTCACATTGAGGAGTAACACAAACACTATTCCATCCGTTACCTCCTAGGCCAGTACTAAAGGATATACCATGAATACCAATAGACACTCATGAATCTAACCAAAGCCTCTCATACATTTCACCCATGTGTACATTAACTTTATTTCTAAAATTGTTTTTTTTTTTTCAACCAAGTTTTGCTTTGTGGAACCGAAAAATTAATTTCTTTGTTAGATTTTTTTCTTGCGTGTTACTGCTTCTGAGTTCTGAGCCTCTCTCTCTCTCTCTCTCTCTCTCTCCCTCTCCCTCTCTCCCTCTGACTCCCTCTCTTCTGCGACAATGGGTTTCTGTTTGTACTAAATTTTTTGTTTTCTTCAGTCTAATACTTTTTGGGTGAAGTTCAGTAATGAGACTATTTTCGTAGATTGCGGACATGGTGGCTGTGGCACACATTATGAATGCCACCTTGGTCATCCCTCAATTGGATAAACGTTCATTCTGGCATGACTCAAGGTCGTCTTTACTGCTCTTTCCTTCTCAACAGTTTGTAGAGCTTTAGTTTCTTATTTTAACATATTAGTATTTTATTTCTTTTGGCTAAACCTACTTATTATGAACCCAATGCACAGTACATTTTCAGATATATTTGATGAACTTCATTTCATTGAAACTTTACGCGGAGATGTCAAGATTGTCAAGGAGCTCCCTCAAGAATTGGAAAATGTTCCTCGGGCCAGGAAGCATTTCACTTCCTGGTCTGGCACCAATTACTATGAAGAGATGAGACATCTATGGAAGGACTATCGGGTAACTGATGTTATGGTGCTTAGCATCCTGGTTTAAATAGAAGACTGTGGTTCTAGATTAATCACCATCCTAGACCTTAGCTTTGTATGACTGATGTTATATAGTTGTCTATTAAACCCCTAAAAATATGATTTTTATCATTTTTATATTTGCAATATATTATTAATATGAGCATATGCGACCAAATGGGTAAAGAAAAAAGACACTCAAGAAGGAATTTCATGCTAAAACAATAATAAGATAGAAATTTGTAATAGCTTTACAAACATAATGCGATCTGATGCATTTGACTCAGTAAGTCCAGCTTTAGGTAAAGGCCATAAACTAAATGTTAAATACAATCAATTAAATATAATGTAAGACAAAGTTGACTTTTTGACTTGGTCTTTGCAAAGCAGTTCTGACTTTCATAAAGTCTTCAATAGCTTGCTAAAGGGTTTATTTCATTGTAGTCTATGTCACTGGGCATTCTAATGTTAATTGAATATATTAGAAATGAAATTGATACCTGTATGAATTCTGATTTTAAGTTCTTGGATGTTGTTCAATAATGTAAATATTTCAACTTTCAACTCTATGATTGCTTATTGATTTAATTGCTGCAGGTGATTCATGTTGCAAAATCAGATTCTCGACTTGCAAACAATGATCTTCCTCTTGATATCCAGAGGTTGAGATGCCGTGCTTTATATCACGCACTCCACTTCTCTCCCCCAATTGAGAGCTTAGGAAAGGTTTGAAATTTGAATTGCTTCCTCTTTTGTATCATTCCCTGCCAATTTAATCCAGGTTTGACTGTTGAATTTTTAAGCTGTTGAGTAACAAGCTTAAGGGTGAGATGTCATATTTTGGAACAGTGCAATTATAATGTGGCTATCAGAATTCTTATTGCATAGGAATTGCAAGCCTTAAAATGTATACCAGATATCCAACAGAAAGCAATGGATATCATCCAATATATATGTTTTCTTTTAGTATTAGTGCATTTAAGAGGTCTCCTATGGGGCTTCCTGTTATATTAGGTTCTGAGCATGCATGACGGTGACACCGCAGAAGCTGGTGGAGCGGCTTAGAGCACGTGGGGGAAGATATATTGCTCTTCATTTGAGATATGAGAAAGACATGCTGTCTTTTACTGGTTGTTCTTTTGGTTTGAGTCATGTGGAATCTGAGGAGCTAAGAATAATGAGGTAATAAACGTTTTACACTTGCATGTATGTTCATGTGTGATTGAGAGACTAACTAACCCTCTAAAGTCTACATGGTGAAGTTTGGAGGGAAGCCTTGTGTCAATTCTAGGTCCCATAATGGCAAGTCTTGATTCACTTGTACGTTTTATATCTTATCAGAATGTCATCAAAATATTGGAATATATTTATTAATACATTCATTTTATTTCTCAGAAAATACATTTTTTAAGGAAAATATTTTTGCTGTAAAATTTTCTACAGAAAGTCTTTTGGTAAAGATTAAGTTTGGTTCTTGATTGTGCTTGGGTTGAAGCCTCAAATTAACAAAAGAGCTGGAAAATATTTACTGCCCGTTTTTCTTAAAAAACATTTCCTGCTGAAAACAAGTAAATCCTTGTGTGTCATGGAAAGGTTTTGATAAAAAGAAATTTTCCTTATGAAACAAGTAAATCCTCAAGTCAAATTGATTTCAAGAACTGATTTTTTGGTCAAAACAAACAGATCCTAAATGACTGAATCTATCTGAAAACATTAAAGTTTTTGAACTTTGGGGATGTAGGGTGTAGACATTATCAATATGGTTTAATGTTATTGTTAACTTAGTGGTTAGAACCATTTACCCAGCCTTTGCAATTACAGAATTACCCTTTACTGGTTAGAACCATTTACCCAGCCTCTGCAATTACCCTTTAGTTGGCATTGCTTCATCGGCTCTTCTCCAGCAGTCCTTTGTCGGCAGTTCATGATTTGCAGTTGAGAGAATAAAGTTAGAAATTGGAGTTGTCGGTGTTGTGTTATTTAGGAATGTGTGCCATTGTGTGGGTTTTACCTTATGTGCTTTGTCCTATTAGCTTTAAGTATGTGGTTCAACTAAAGCAACGTGGTATCCTACTAACAAATAACTAAATTTTTTATACTCCATCTATTATTTTATATATGTATATACTTATATATGCTATTATATAATTATATAGGTTTATATATTTTTAATTATAATAATTCATGTCCAAAAGGCTTACGCCTCAACCCCTCAATGCTTACATCTCGCCTTGCAGGACACAAAATGCCTCGCTTCTATGCCTTTCTTTTTAAAACATTGTTGTCAAGAGAAACTCCATAGCTGTGATAGTTGATAGGATTTCCATCCTGGGGTTCTGTGACTTGGTCCAATTCCTCAATTTTTTTTTTCCTGAAGAGAAACATTAGGAAACATATCTTTCTGGTGATAATTTTCTGCATATCATTGTTGTCATTTTGTAGGTCTACTTAACTTTTTCTTATGCCATTTCTAGGGAGAACACAAATCACTGGAAAGTTAAAAAGATAAACTCAACCGAGCAGAGACTAGGAGGCTTTTGTCCACTAACTCCAAAGGAGATCGGTATATTTCTTCAAGCTCTTGGTTATCCACCATCAACATCAATATATATTGCAGCTGGGGAAATCTATGGTGGTAATGCTCACCTTTTGGAGCTCACATCCCGTTTTCCAAATATAGTTTTCAAGGTTTGTCAATTATTTTGTAGTTTATTGTTTATTGATAAAGTAGTTTGATGCCAGCAAGTTCTACGTAAGGTGCAATGAACTGTTCTTGGATGGATGACAGGAAACACTTGCGACCCAGGAGGAACTCAGAGCCTTTACTAATCATGCATCTCAAACTGCTGCTCTTGATTATATTATCTCTATTGAAAGTGATGTGTTCGTTCCATCATATTCTGGTAACATGGCAAGAGCTGTTGAGGGGCACCGCAGATTCTTAGGTCACCGCAAGACGATCACTCCGGACAGGTAAATCATTAAACAAATGAACACGTCTTTCCCATTTCTTGCTTCCTCTAGTATGTGAATCCCATGCGAAATATTGGTATGAGATCCAAATCCAATATGAAAGTACTTCAAGCCTCAATTTTCTACTTTGCTTTTCAGGATGTGTGTGCAACATGCCTTTTTTTTGGTGAAATTTGGAGATCCCTAGATTATCATAAAGAGTACTTTAGTCAAATCAGATCATTTTCTTATTCAGACCATTAATACACTAATTTTGCATTGAGAGTTTTGTTTGTGTGGAGAATTTCTTGGACATGGCTTTGTTTCTTTAGAAATTCTTTGGAGGAAACTGATCTTTGATTGAAATCTTGAGACAATGATGTTTTCTTCTTTGGCTTTTTTTTTTTTTTCTTAAGTTTGTTTTTTCTCTTACTCTTACTGACAAGCACTATAATTGGTTCAATTGAGTCTGTTTCCTTATATTGTCAGCTTTGTGTCGGTCTTTATGATATAGTTAATGATGTTGCTTTTTACTACTTAATCAAGTATGATGGGAATTGTAGTCTCTGATGCCTTTGCTGCATTATGTCTCTCTTTCTTTGTGTAATTCTCTATTCTCTAGGAAGATTATCATTTCCTATATTCTTTATTAGCAGGAAAAGACTTGTTGAAGTTTTTGATATGCTGGAAGATGGACAACTAATAGAAGCATCTTCATTGTCATATCTTGTGCAGCAGATGCACAAAAATAGGTAATTTTACTGCAAACTATTTGTTATTTATTTAAGGGAATAGAAAAAAGAAAGAGTTTTAAGAATTAACAGGCCCATTGGAAAACCCATTGTATGGTGCATTCTTGATTGGTATCAGCAAAAATTTAGTGCACGCAAATAGGGAGCTTAGGCTAGACAGAATCATTCAACTGCAAAAAGTAATAACATTTGATGCAACACAAAATAAAATTAAAAACAGAACAGAAAAGAAACTTATACCTAATATTTATGAGATATTTCCTTTTTGTTTGTTTGTTTGTTTTTTTTTTTTTTGCATTTAATCATTTTTATTAGCTTTCTTGTTCTGAAGACTTGAGTAAAGATAACCATATAATAATGTTGAATATGTTCTCTCACCTGCATGTGCATGTTCAGGACGCACACCATGTTCACATGATAAAGAACATATTCTCCCAATAATTATAAATTGTCTAAATAACCTTATTTAAATAAGTTCTTAAGGAACAAGATATTCCACATTAGCAGGAAAGGAGCTCCAAGGAAAAGAAGAGGTTCACTGCCAGAAGTTAAAGGTCGAGCACGATTCAGAACTGAAGAATCCTTCTATGAAAATCCATACCCTGAGTGTATATGTACTTCAAAAAAGCACTTCGGTTGATTTAAATATACAATATTTTCATGTAGATACAATGCAGAATATTCAATTTTGTTTTTGGTCTAAAAATGGTACAATAGTAGTTTTTGTGCGGAGTTATATGCAAAATCTTGTTGAGTCAAACTGAGCCTATGGGAAAGAGGTGTGTCTCCCAAGGACAAGTTCCAGGTATATATCATGGTTGATACTTGACCAAGCCTACTTGATATTCTCTTGTGTGCACAGTCAAGGTTGTTTGCTGAATGTTCGGATGAAGAAGCTTCATTATCATCTAATTAATAGAACTTGTTTTGTTTGAGAATGATTTTCTCTCGCAGGCTAAAGTCGGTGCATTAATACTTTCACCATGGACAAAAGATATCATATATTTTATTGGGAAAGATCGGCAACCCTTTTTTTTTTTTTTTTTAATTTACACAGTATTATATATCTTTTGGATAAAACAGGCAGCCTCCCCCACCAGGTGTAGTGAAATTGGATACAGATGGTGCGTGTGACAGTGTAAGACGTGGGCATGTCTATTGCAATTGGTGGTAAGATGCTCGTCTTCAGTGGCGACTGAGCTGCTCTTATTGTAGGTTAAGATAGGCTCTGGATACTGGCTTTAGGCATGTTCAATTGGAGTGCAACGCTCTCAATGTGGTTTCAGCAGTTAACATAGTTTAGGAGAATTTTGGTTTTGATGGTGCCTTGGTTGAGGAAGGTAAATCGTTACAGACTTTGATGTTTTTCTTTTCCATTATTAGCCTAAGAGTTGTAATAAGGTGTCCCAGAGGTTGGAGGGACTCGCAAGATAAATGTATTTGTTTCTTTTGTGTTGACTGATATATAGTCCGGTAGGATTGCCAAAAAATAATCAAAGATTCTTTTTCTTTTTGGCCAGGGAAAAAAAATCAAAGATTCAAACAAACAGGAGTGGGGATTTTGGGGTAGTGCGTGCTACCAAAATTGCCCTTTGACATTATTTTCAAATCTTTTTAATGTAAATTAAAGCTCTGAGTTTTTATTATCCCATAAGTGTAATGTCACACCCAGAACCCCGATATGCGACAGAGGCATCTTTCTTGAGTATCCCGAGAGATCAATACCAACAAACCAGCGTTAATCTCCCAAGACGCTCAGGAAAAGTTGAACCTTTTTAATTAAAATCATCATATTAGATCAGAGTACTCATTACATAACATGATATTTTAAAGAAATACATTGATATATAAAAAAACCAACCCGTTGAGGTGAAATAGTTAAATCAACACTCCAGAAAGAAAGAGAATTATTAAAGTATAAGCAAAACTCATATCAGTTTACAAAATGAGTAAAACAAAATATCATTGTTCAAAATAGGTTTCCAATGAAAAACACCCATGTGAAAGCAAGAATCGCTGCAAAGCAATAGACATGATTGTTGGACTCAATTTATATATATATATTCTATATCCTTAAAATCATATATTTTTGTCTATGTTTTTTAGCATTTTTAGTGTTTTACTTCTTATTTTTATAATTTAGTTAATTAGTGGGTTTTATTAGTTTTTGTCATATTCCTTAGAATTTAGTAGATTGCATTTATTTTATTTAGACTAGATTTAAATTTAAGAATTTTATGTGTTTTATTTGTGTTTTGTAGGTTTGTAATTAAAAAAAAGCCCAAAAATAGCATAAAAGAGTTTAGAAGAATGAAGCCCAAAAGAAGAATGAGATAAATGTTTCAGCCCAGACCGAGAGAAAGGAAAGAAAGAAAAGAAAGAAAAAGAAGCCCACTTGCGCAAGCCCAGCCCGCCTCCTGAAAATCGAACGGTCATTGAGCCAGGGAGAAGCCCAGCTGTTGGCCTTCCACGGTGCGACACGTGGCGCAGCTGTAGTTTTTCTCTCACTTCCGCAACCCATGTGAGCCATCGAGCCGAAGCCAAGCGCCAAGCCGCATGCAGCTTCCTCTTTTTTCTCTCACTTCCGCAACCCACGTGAGTCACCAAGCCGCAAGCCAAGCTCCAAGCCACCAGCCACCTCTCTTTCATTTCCACCTCTTTTCTCTCTTGATTAATCTTTCCTCCACTCAATCAATGGTTGACACGGAGCAGATTTCCAGGCTGTTCCCAGCCTTGCTCCAGCCTTCCATTCCGTGTCTATCCTTTCATTTTGTCACACTTTCTCTTGTTGACACATGTCCAAACCTTCAAATATTTTGTTCACTCACTACCCTAGTCTTTGCCTATTTAAAGGAGCCTTCAGCTCTTCTTTTACATTTTTTTTCTTTACATTTTAATTTTCTAGTATTCTCCTAGGATTTCTCTTTCAAGCCTTTTGGCTATGATGTATGAGAGAGAATAGAAATGTAATTTTCTTGCATTTTTATTTAATGAAACTTTAATTCATGTCTCTCTTCTCTCTTCTCTCTTCTTCTAATCTTTTATTTACTTTATGTCTTTTATTTTATGTAGTTCTTTACTTTATGGTTAGTAGTGTTATTTATTTTCTTATTCTTTAAATTACATGCTTGTTTATTTCTTCTTTATTTTTATTTAAGTTCTAAGCTCATGGATGGTCACAAACCCTTTACAAAGGTAAGGGGGAAGCACCACCATGAATATTATCAAGTGAGGCTCTTATGTTAATTTTTCTCTTGTTTAGATCCTACAAGCTCTAGATCTTGATATTAAAATGAGAAAGAGACCATCTTTCACCCATAATGTCATATATTATGGGTAGTTAGATCCTCTTTCCACATTTTATCTTTATGGTTAGTCTTGTAAACACAAACCTTTTTGAACTCTAGTTGTTCCTTAGTTTTTAGTTCACTTGAGTTGCTTAAAGTTTGTATTTTCTAAGCAAAATCAAAGTCTACCATATAAATCTTCAATTTTTGTGCTCAAATCATATTTATCTTTGTAAGAGGGCATCAAGTGACTCTTGGGTGCCCTCCTTTTTGGGAAAATTTTAAAAAATCTCACTTGATGTGTTCATAGTGGTGTGGAACCCTAACCTTGGTTCTTATACCATTGTTTAACTTCCAAAACAAAAAAGTTGTTATTTTCATCTCTAGATTTAATATTTAAATTCTTGCCCCTTTTATTTACTTTTTTCTTCTTTCATCTACTTTATTTGCTTTATATTTTAGTTGCATTTACTTTTAAGTTACCTCACAAACCAACAAAATTTTCAAACTAGGTTAGTTTTAAATTAACTTAAGTTTAAGTTTAATGTATCGTTTTGCATCACTCCTTGAGGTTCAACCTCGTTAGTATACTACATGGCTCGTATATTTGCGAGTAAATAAAATTTTACAACAAGTTTTTGGCACCGTTGCTGGAGAATGTTTTGATGCACTAGGTTAAGCTTTTTGTTAGTTTAAATCTTCTACTAGTTTTCATTTATTTTGCTTTTCTAAACAAAAAGAGAAAAAAAAATTAAAAAATTCAAATTTTCCTTTAATTAGTATTTTCTTTAGTTTCCTTGTTCTTTTTCCCACTTTTATAAGTGCCGAAAAAAAAAAATAATAAAAAAATTTTTCCTTTACACTTTCTTGCATCTCTTCTCTTGTAGGCCGAAATTTTCGTTTTTTTGAGGTGCCGAAATTTTATTCCATATCCGTTATTTTTCGTAATTATTTCAGCGAAATTTCGAACACACAACACTCACATTTTTGTAAAATTTCGCTGTGACTCCAGTCCCATTTACTATTTTCTCATATCTCTCTCTTTTCTCTCTGTAATTTCAGTGGGCTTCGGCGGTGGCAAGGGGCGATGGCAGGGGGAGAGAGATGAGGTTGGGGACGGGAGAGAGAGAGATATGAGAGTGAAGACTTTAACATAGTAGGCTCCAAATTCAATGAGATTCTTGGCGAGTGAGACTTGAGAATGAGAAATTGAGAATCACTTTTAGCAATATACTCATATCTTACACTCAAAATCAAAACTTATCTTCTGAAACTTTCTCTTTTACCAATGACCCCTATTAAAATAATAAAGTTAAAAAATAAAATGAAAAATAACCAAACCTCATTTGCCCCTGACACAATCTTAGACCTAGACAATGTTTTATTGCACTCTCCTAAAACAGTCCTTGGATTTATTGCACACTGCGGCACTGCCATGCCAAAAAAGAATTAAGTAGCTTTTAAATTTTGTATCGTTTGGTTTTTTAATTAGTAAAACATTTGATTCATCAAAATAAACAATCCAATATCAGAAAAAAGGTATATATATTTCGGGAAATGAATTTGGCTTAAATTTTGTGCCTTAAGTTAGTGTCTCATCTCATGAGACAAATTTAAATAATACAGATTATTATTTATTACCAAATCACATTATTACTTGTTAAATAATTTTTAGTTAAATACCTATTTACCTTTAGAATACACTTCCAAATGGAAAATATTTGAGTCTTCAATTTTGACTTTTGAGACTCTCGTGTTCTTAATTTTGATATGGCCCAATAATTAACAAAGTAAAGAAGTCACAGGATGAAAAAGGAATGAAAGAAAAGAAAAAAGAAAAGAAAAAAAAAGAAAAAAAAGAAAAAAGGGATTTGGGGCCTTTGGGCAATTAAAAAGAAAAAGAAAAAGTTTGGGATTTGGTTTGGCTCTTTTAGGGTTTCATTTAGTTGTTTTTAAATTCTAAACCCTAATACATCTTATTGAATACTTATTTAATTCATGATTTAACATTGTAATATAAATAAATTTGAAGTGTTATTTATATAATTATTAATTAGTGACCTATTTTTTAAATAGTATTTGCCTCTACCACACATTATATTCACCTTATATTACATGAAATCTACTATATAATTTAGTTTTTTCAATGTTTTTTATTAATATAGTAGATAATATGTTAAATAAACATATGGTCAAGTTTTATTCAAAATTTTCGTATTTTGATAGCAATTTTCATCGTTTTTATCTAATTTTATCGAAATCGAAATTTTAATCGAAATTTCCTTGAAAATTTCTGTTGAAATTTCCATCGAAAATTTCCTCGAAACCAAAATTTTACTCCTTGCTTGTAGGTGAAACGCCCCGAACCTCGGGCCCATGAAAATACTGAACATCAAACTGTTAAATCTATTTTCTCTTACTTTTGAGCCATGCACAACAACATAAGTAAATATAATTCTGTCAAAAACATTTTTAATAAATCTCTCTGGGTCCCACCGCCTCGTCTTCTTCTCACTGCTTCCTCAGCCTGTGCAACCTGCAAAACACAAATCCTACACCACATCCATGGTATACGAGGTTATACGACAAACCTGGTAAGCACACTAGAGATCGTATAAGTGAAGTGACATAGTAATTGTCCTCAATAATTTTCTCAATCCCCAAACTCAAAAAAATAATCCACAAAATATTCATAATTACTTAATTACAAAACATTCCACCACTAATCATCCAAGCATCAAGATAATCAAAAACTCCTCAATGCACATCAAATCTCATCAATAATAATAATAAAACATTCTGCCATTCAAATGCCTAAACGTCAACTATTAACCTCAATCTCAAATCGTTCACTTCCTAACTCATAACCTCAATGCATAATTCATTCATCAATGTCCATCCTCAAGATTCAAGCCTACACTTCACCAAGTCCTAGCCAAACCAAATCCTAGCAAACAAATGCACACAAGCACACAAAGCAACGAAATAGACTATCTAATTTCACTCACATCGCTCTTTGAAATCCTCCAGCCTTCAAACTACTTTCAAAATCTCTTCCTTCAGATCCATTTTTCAATCCCCTCAAAATTGTAAATCGACCTCTGAAGAACAATTTATACTCCACAACCAAAACCTCACTCCACAAACTGTAAATCGCTCGCCACTTCCCATGCAGAGCGAATCGATGCACGGGCAGGCAGGTATGCTCGCCACTTCTAGTGCAGAGCGAATCTATACACGAGCAGGCAGGAATGCTCGCCACTTCTCGTGCAGAGCGAATCAATGCACGAGCAGGCAGGATGCTCGCCACATCTCGTGCAGAGCGAATCAATGCACGAGCAGGCAGGATGCTCGCCACATCTCGTGCAGAGCGTATCAATGCACGAGCAGGCAGGATGCTCGCCACATCTCGTGCAGAGAGAATCGATGCACGAGCAGGCAGGTATTCTCACACAACCTCAATCACAACATCCTCAAAACTATCTTTGTTTCACAATGTATAAATGCCCCTTGTATTTCTCCTCAAATTCATCTCTACAAATGCATCACCATCAACACTTGCTGTCAGAAAATTTATTTCTTAAACATTTACTCTCCACCCACAAAACCATTCGACATGAGAAGTCAACCACTTAATTATTACTCAAAGTTTATTCCGAGCTATGCCGAATCCCTTCCGAAATTGATTCTTGCTCATGACTCCTCACTTGTTTACCACTCAAACCATACCAACACTTCCTCACTAATTAATTTGATCGTTTTGCATAATAACTGCCTAATCATCAATTCCTTGATCCTCGAAAATAGACGTTTCTCATCTAATCAGTAATTAATCCCCAGGGCAACCCTATAATTCCCAATTTATTTCTTAGCCTCAAATCCTCGTAAATTCCTTCTCATGATCTAAATCCTATACTTAGCCTTCTTTAACAAAAAGCAACAAATTAAACAAGACAGACAATTCATCTACGGTACTCAACAGAATAACCAAATAAGTTTCACTCACAATTTAACTACGTAAAAGACCGAAATATCCTTCACGATGCCATTGCTCAGATACCAAATCCGGCAGCATAACGGCATCGTGAATGAGATTTCCCGGGCCCATGTACCTGTTAAGACCAGACAACCAACTTAAATATATACATAATTGACAATTGGTCGTTTAATCGTCCAAAACGGGCGGCCGCCACCGCACACGGTGGCTGCCCGGCTTATACAACACAGAAATTTCACAGAAACTCACTAAACAATCTCCAAGGATCTCCTAGAAGTTCAAAGTGGGCAAAAAGAGACAAACAGCCACTGTCCCGCCGTCACAAGTGGCGGAGGCAGTGGTGGCTGCGGCGGCACAATCTAAGAAAATGGTTTTTCAACTAAAAATCAACCCAAATTTAACCTAGGACCTTCAATTGGATGAAAAACAACTCAGAAATCATTCAAGTAGGCTCAATTCAAGGCAAACCCGAAATGGGTACAAGCCCTAAAGTTCCAAATTTTTAGATTCTCAAAATTGGCACGCGGTAACAAGGGGAAAAGAAGGCCCATACCTCGAGGATCATTTTTGACAACTGGACCGACGGCCAAATCTCGCCGGAAATGGCCGAAATCGGCGGCGGAAGCTGGCGGCCGACTTGGCTTCCCAAGCTCATTGTTCCGTCGTGGAGCATCATCGGAGCAGGAGGACACCACGGCTGAACTCGCCGTGGTGAGGCGAACAAGACCCAGTGGGTCCGGCCACCCAAATCTCGCCGGAACGGTCAGATCGACGGCGAGGCTCAAATCGGGTCTAGGCTGGTTTCGGGTTTTCGGGGCTTTTCTGGGTTGGACGGAGGCCAGGGGTAGAGAGAGGAGAGGGCGGCGATGCTGGTGGGCCGAAAACCTAGCCCATCCGCCACCGGACGCGCCGCCACGCGCCGGTGGTAGATCGGCGAGAGTGAGAGAGGGAGAGACACGCGGGAGAGGGAGAGGATCGGGTAGAGAGGAGAGAGAATGTCCAGAAATTTCTGGATTTTGGGTATTTAAAACCCACTCCTACAAAATTACAAAATTGCCCTTTCCTTCAAATGCTCGTATCTTTCAAATCGTAGCTCCGATTGACGCGTGCCGCGTGTCTACGAACTCGTGGACTCGAGTCCTTTCCAACGTGCCCAAAGTCAAAAACGAAAGTCCATTATTTTTAAAAGTCAACTTTGGGTCGGGTCGTTACAGTAGGTGCCAAGAAAAGAAAGAAGAAAAAAATATATATATATTTATAGTTTACCATTTTTAGTTCATTATTTATTTTAGTGGTTTTCTTTATTTTGTGCTTGAGATAGTTATAATTTATTGCTTTTATATAGCATATTTCTAGTTCCTCTTTCATTATAGCTTCCATAACTAGTATTTAGCATCATCTTTTATTTCCTTACCATTAGTTTTGTCTACTTTGCCATCTAAAAAAAAAAAATTATATATATATATTAGCATATTTATTTCTTTGTTGTTTTTAGGTTGTTGCATCTAGTTTCAATTGTTGAATTTTTCTTCTTGTTTTTATTATAAAAAAAAAATCATATATTTTTGTCATTTAGTATAATTTGTTTAGATCTTATTTATTGTTGTCTTGTGCATCTTATTCATTGCAACATTAGATAAGGTAATTTATATTTCCTCTTATTTCATCTCTCCTTTCCTATTTCCATCTCTTGTTTATTTTTATTTTAGTTTTATTTTTCTTTCTCCTTTTGTTGTAGTTTTAGTATTTATTATAGTATTTTTTTTTTAGTGTTTGCATTGGGGAGAAGTTTGCAAATGTGTGGTCATCAAGAATGGGGAATTGCTAGCAAAAGTTTAGTTGCCTTCTTCTAGTGTGTTGTGGCCAATGTCACCACACTAGTGGTATACTCTAAACTTTTTCTTTTTAAAGCTTTCTTGAGTGGTGTTTGCCTTACTTGTGCAATTTCAATTTCCATATATCTTTTGCCTTGTTGGTTGTTGCATTTTGTTTTCATTAGCATTCTTGCAATAATCAACTAGTAAGGGCATTCACCCCCAACAAGATAAGGATTGGATTTAATCACCAAGTCCTTGCCCACATAGGCTAACCATCTCTTGCTTTTGTTAATCCCAAACTCAATTTAATTAAAATCAAGTAGACATTGGCCAAAGGGTTCACGAAGCTCATAGGACCCTCTTGGAAGGAGCCAATTAGTGGATACTCCAATGAGTGTTTTTGAAAGTACAATGTCTAGAAAGGTTCTTTAAGGTTGCAATCATCTTGATGCTTAAAGGAGACTGGTTTTTAAGAGAGACCATCTGTGACTCCTCCACCCTCTCTGGAACCGGCCTGGTTGTATTTTTGGGAACCTTATACCGGTACGCCACTAATTTGCTTTGAAAGAGAGGAGGACTTTGCCTAGTGCTTAATCAAGATTAGGATTGTCTAAAAGACACCTCCCAATGCTAAATCAAACATAATTAAATTGATTGTTTGGATTAACTCTTTGTTTTCTTTGTTTGTTAGTTAGTTTGTCCATATTTTCGTCTAAAAATGGTAGTTAATTAAAAAAATAAAAATAAAAATTTTGAAAAAGTTTTTGAAAAATTCTTTTCTTGAAGCTGTCTAGTGTATGCTTGGTCGCCGTTCATTGAATCACGATTTAGCACATTTTGACCTTGAAATTGAGAGAACACTTAGACATTTAAGAAAAAGAATTGAACCGATAATTGAAATGGGTGAAAACATTGAAATTCGTCCGTGAAGAGAGTATTTTGCTCTCGTCATCATTGACACCCCTTCTTGCATAGTTTTACCCCACACTATCACAACCCATTTTGAGATTAAACTCCACATCATTCAATTGTTGCCCTCCTACCACGGATTGGATCGAGAGGACCCGTACACACATGTTAAAGAATTCATTGAAATTTGCTCAACCTCTAGATACCAAAATTTTCCCATGAGTCTGTGCGTCTCCGTTTATTCCCATTTTCGGTTAAGGACAAAGTGAAAGCTTGGTTGAACTCCCAACCCCCCGGTTCCATCACTTCATGGGATCAACTTGTTAAAAAATTTTATCCAAAATTTTCCCAATGTCGAACTTATGCGCTTAGGACAGACATTTCAGAGTTTAGACAAAAAGACGATGGGCAGTTTTATGAGTTGGGAGCGATTCAAGGATTTAATTTTGAGATGTCCTCACCATGGTTTCGAGACGTGGCGTTTAGTGCAATACTTTTACAACGGTTTAACTCAAATAAATCGAAATATGGTAGAGTCCATGAATGAGGGTGCGTTTTTAAATCTTGGGGAAGAGCAAGCTTATGATTTCTTTAAAAAATTGTCTGAAAATTCTCAACAATGAGATTTTTCCAACCCACATGATAGAAAAGCCAAAGAACCAAAGCATGGGGGGATGTATAAAGTGAGAGGCGATGTAGATTTAGGGTCTAAGATTGAAAGCCTAACGAGAAAGGTGGAGGCATTGGTCTTGAGTCAAACCATGAGTGCCGTTAATCATGTCCAAAATGAGTTTTGTTCTCATTGTGCTAGCCCGATGCATAATGTCCAAGCGTGTCCTTCTTTGTATACTTTTTCCGAGAGTAATGTTGAGCATGCAAATGCCCTTAACAATTTTAGGAAGCCGTTTGTGAACCAATTTTCCGAGACCTACAATCTTAATTGGAAGAATCATCCAAATCTTTCTTGGAGACAAGGCCAACCCCAAACACATTTAGGAGGAAATTCAATGCCAAAGAATTCATTCCGCCATCCTAATCCCTCATATTCCCATGTTTCCCATGTTCCTCATCTCACTCTACAAAGTGTTGCTCTACAACAAAATCCATCATCACCTTTAGAGGACACACTCCAAAAGTTCATGCAATTGACCGGTCAAGCCTTTGTTGAGGTTAAAGCTTCACCCACCAAAATACACAAGCCATTGTGAAGCTAGAACATCAAATTGGTCAATTAGCTAACATTGTGGGAGAGAGAGAGAACGGAAAATTTCCTGGTCAACCCATTCCTAATCCAAAGGGTCAATTTCATGTTAATGGATCTAGTTCATTCAATACTCATGAGCATTTCAAGTTCATCACAACCCTTAAGTCGGGTAGGCAATTGATAATAAGGTTCAAATGCCCAATTTGAAAAAAGAAAATGATGAAAATGATGAAAATGAAAAAAATGAAACAAATGGATTAGGTGGTCTAGAGCCTAATGTTGATCACATTGTCAAGTCAAAGAAAAAAGAGTCTTTAATTGTTGATCATTCTCCAACTCTTGTCCCCAAAGCCCTATTTCCTCATAGGTTGGCTAAGACAAAGAAAAATGCACAATTTAATGACATCCTAGAAGTATTCAAGCAAGTCCATATCAATATCTCATTCTTAGATGCCATCAAACAAGTGCCTTCTTATGCCAAATTCTTAAAAGACCTTTGCACCATAAAAAAGAGAACCAACGTTCCAAAGCAAGCCTTTATCACCGAACAAGTTAGTTCAATTATCGAGCATCGAATTCCGGTTAAGTACAAAGATCCTAGTTGTCCTACCATTGCATGCACGATAAGAACTCATCATATAGGAATAGCATTATTAGATTTAGAAGCAAGCGTGAACCTTTTACCATACTCCGTTTATGTGCAACTTGGCTTAGGAGAGATGAAACCAACTTTGGTGACTCTCTCTTTAGCGGATAGGTCGGTAACAATTCCTAGGGGAGTGGTAGAGGATGTCTTGGTCAAAGTGAAAGAGTTTTATTTTCGCGTGCATTTCATTGCTAGACACTCAACCCGTGACCAATTGATATATTCATAAAATGCATAATTATTATACCACTTTTACCTTTTATTTTGTAATGTTTTTGTGTGAAATTGGTTGTTTGATGTGTTTTGTGAGTTGATTTAGGAAATACAACCCAAGAACGAAATTGAAGGAAAATGATGGAATTTTGGAGCTTTAAAATGTCAAAGAGGAGAAAAAAGCAAAAAGGGATATTTTTGGAGTAGAAATTACTGTGCAAATCAGTCAACTTCACGGAATAAACTGCATCTCCTCGGAATAAACTAGATGTCGTGCCTTATACCGTTGGAAAGATACGGATGTTAGCTTTCCGATGAATTTTACATTTCGTGATTTGCATTTTTCTAGGAGAAGTTATGGCTATTTTAGTAAAGGCAGTTCAGGCAAAAGATTTTGTGCGAAAATGCAAAGTAATTCTTTTTAGATTTCTTTCTTGGAGCCCAATTGATGCTATGTGTATTTGGGAAGTATCTAGAGGGATCCAGGTTTATTTTTTAAGGTCTAAATCCTATTTTTGTTGGATTTTGGATGCCAAATCATCAATGACAACTCATCATAAGAATAATCCAAATCCAACAAGGAAAGTCTTTACCAAATAAAAAAAGGATTTGTTTCTTATTTAAAGGGAGGAGATCGATCATCATCTAAGGGGGAGAACTTACAATTGAAAGAGGAGAGAATTCTTAGCAACGTTGCAGCTAGGGGTTTTCATCGTTTTCTGGATTTAATCAAGATCATTGTCCGAGTTTACTCTATGACAAAACTCAATCTCTTTGTTTTTGTAGTTATTGTTATGGATAGCTAAACTTCTTTACTAGGGCTAGGATGTAGCCTGATTATGAATATTCAATTTCAATGGTTGTATTATTTTCTCTTTATTATTCCATGTTGAGTTTATGTTACTGTTCTTAATGCTTTGAATGTCTGGCCAACATTTAATTGATATGATGACTAAATTGAGACCTAATAAGTGATATTTTGTGTTGCTTCTGGTAATATAAACCATGATTTGAATGAGTGATGTAGCAGGACTAACATGAATCATGCAATTTCTCCAAGGTTTTCCCATTAACTCAATGGGTTTCTGGTTTTCTAAATTTGTTGCTCTAATAAAGAATGAGTTGTTAATCGGAAATACTTTTGGTTGAGCCTTAGTAAGGGATATCAAATAACTTAGGGAAATCCAGTTGTCAATATGGATAGTAATTAGGGATTAATATGCTAAAGGAATTGGGTAGGATTAATCAGGTGAATCTGATGCTCTAGTGTTCATAATCTTGATCGTTCTTTGTGTCTGTTTGTTTATTTGCTTAGTTTTAGTAATTTGGTTTATTAAAGTTAAACAATTGGTTGATCAAATAGAGTGTAACTTAATTATTTGGTAATTAGTATATTAAATAATCTCCATCGGAACGATATCTTACTTATCACTATTATTACTTGGAATGATTTTGTATGCTTGTAAATATTTTATCAAGTTTTTGGCGCCGTTGCCGGGGATTATTTTTTAATTTACTAATATCAAAATAAATTAACAGTGATTCTAATTTGAATTTGAATTTTTTATTTTTTTTTAAGGTTGCATGAGTTCTGGGAGACGATCACTTAATTACGAATTGATTCCAATTGATCCGAAAATCGAGCGTTCGTTTCTCACAAATCGCCGTGTAACCTCCGCACCCGCTCTCATTGTTCCTACTGCTGCTTTCGTTCCAAATTCACCTGCACTAATGGCTGAAGAGGAAAAGAGTTTGAAGGAGTACGCTACTCCTACGCCCAATCCATCACCCATTCGACGCCCCACAATTGCGGCTAATAATTTTGAGATTAAGTCTGCAATCATCACCATGATCCAAAACACGATGCAATTTGGTGGACTCTCCCATGAGGATCCAAACTGACATCTCAAAAATTTCTCAGAGATTTGTGATACATTTCGGTATAATGGGGTGACTGAAGAAGCTGTTCGCTTGAGGCTCTTTCCATTTACACTGAGGGATCAAGCTAAAGATTGGCTAGCGAGTCAACCGTCAAATTCCATCACTACTTGGGATGATTTAGTTGGTAAATTCTTGGCTAAATTCTTTCCCCCTGCTAAATTGCAAGATTTCGCCAAGAGATCCTATCCTTTGTTCAATTTGACAAGGAAACTCTATCTGAGGCATAGGAAAGATACAAAGAATTGCTGAGAAAGTGCCCACACTATGAATTGCCTAATTGGATGCAAGTTCATACTTTCTACAATGGTTTGAGCAACAACAATAGAACATTGGTGGATACAGCATCTGGAGGAGCATTAATGGTGAAACTGCCATTTGAAGCATTGTAGCTCTTAGAAACCATGGCATCCAACAGTTTCCAATGGCCACGAGAAAGATTAAATCCAAAATCTGCAGGAGTTTTGGAAATTGATTCTGCATCTCTGCTAGCCACACAAATTTCTAACTTAACTAAACAACTTTCAGTTTTAGGTTTTAATGCTGTGAACACAAATAATAATGTTGTTTGTGAATCTTGTGTAGGTCCCCATCATGCTTCGGCATGTACTCCTCAGGACCAAGCCGCCTTTGCAGAACAGGTCAATCAAGTTGGAAATTTCAATCAACAGAGGAATAACCCATATTCTAGCACATACAACCCATCATGGAGGAACCACCCGAATTTTTCCTGGAGCAACAACCAGAATGTACAAACGCCTCCACCTGGGTTCCAAAATCAAGAAAAGAAAACAAATTTGGAGGAAGCTCTTGCTCAATTGACTACGGTGTCAACTCAATTCATGGTGGAGACAAGGACTACCCTTCAAAACCAGCAGGCATCCATTAGAACTTTGGAGGTTCAAATAGGACATATTGCCCATGCCATAAGTGGGAGAGCCGTAGGAGTGTTGCCTAGTCAAACCGTAGTTAATCCGAAGGACCAAGAGCAAGCTAAGGCGATCACTCTAAGGAGAGGCAAATTGGTAAAAACAGCTACTGATTTGGAGCAAAATATGCTAGAAAAATCTGTAGAAAACATCTCGCAAGAGCCATCGTTCGCCGCCGCAGAAGCTGCTGGAAAATCTCCATATGCTGCCACTGTTTCAACTCCTGATTCTAAGCTGCCCGCACCTGTTGTGAGGCCGTTCGTGTCTCCCATTCCTTTTCCTCAGCGTTTGAAAAAGCAAAATGACGATGACAAGTTTGCAAAATTTTTGTCGTTGTTTAAAAAGTTGTAACATACCTTTTGCAGATGCTCTGGAACAAATGCCCAGCTATGCCAAGTTCCTAAAGGATTTTCTATCAAAGAAGAGAAAATTTGCAGAGCATGAGAAGATCCAAATGAACGAACAATGCAGTGCCATTCTCCAAAGGAAGCTTCCACCAAAGCTTAAAGATAGAGGGAGTTTTAAAATGCCTTGCATAATTGGTTCTAATTTATTTGAAAAATGCTTATGTGATTTGGGATCCAGTATCAATTTAATACCTCTATCTGTAGCTAAAAGTATTGGTTTCGGTGAAATTAAACCAACTACGGTTTCTTTGCAGATGGCAGACAGGTCTATTGTATACCCTGAAGGAATTGTTGAAGATGTGTTGGTCAAAGTTAATAATCTGATTTTTCTAGCAGATTTCTTGGTTTTGGATATGGATGAGGATCATGACACTCAGCTGATATTGGGCAGGCCATTTCTGATGACTTCAAGAACTTTGATTGATGTGGCTGAAGGACTTTTAACTGTGAGAATTGGGGATGAGTAAGCTACTTTCAAAGTCTTTGATTCTATAAAATATTCAAGTGATGAAGAGGACTGTTTTCGCATTGATCTAATTGAGCAGTTGGTTTCAGAAAAGTTTAGGAAGGAGAATTCGAATGATTCCCTAGAGGCTTCCATAATTCATGCCGCCACTACCAAAGATGACAATCCGAAAATTGCTGAATGTATTCAGTATTTGGAGGCCTCTAAGTCGTACCATACTGGAAAAGGACATCAATTCGAGTCGTTGGGAACTGCACCATCGAAACCACTCCCAAGCAAGATTTCTGCACCTACTTTAACTCTTAAACCCCTTCCGTCCCACTTGAGGTATTCTTATTTGAGAAATTATTATTTGAGCATCAACGTCGTCTAAATTCGAATATGAAAGAAGTTGTTCGAGCAGAGGTTTTAAAATTATTAGATGCATGGATAATTTATCCAATTTCTGATAGAAGCTGGGTTAGTCCAACTCAAGTTGTATCAAAGAAAGGAGGCATGACAGTGGTAAAGAATGAGAGGAATTAGTTCCTACAAGAACTGTGACTGGATGGCACGTGTGCATTGATTATAGGAAACTAAATTTGGCAACTCGAAAAGATCACTTCCCTCTACCCTTCATTGATCAAATGTTGGAAAGATTAGCTGGGCATGCTTTTTATTGCTTTTTGGATGGATATTCTGGGTATAATCAAATTTCAATTGTACCTGAGGATCAAGAAAAGACTACCTTCACATGTCCATTCAGGACCTTCGCATACAGGCGTATGCCCTTTGGATTGTGCAATGCACTTGCTACTTTCCAAAGGTGCATGATGAGCATTTTTTCCGACATGGTGGAGCGATTTATTGAAGTGTTTATAGACGATTTTTCTGTATTTGGCTCTTCCTTTAACACTTGCTTGGATAACTTGGCATTAGTTTTGGAAAGATGTGAAGAAACGAATTTGGTGTTAAATTGGGAGAAGTGTCACTTCATGGTTAAAGAAGGAATCGTTTTGGGTCATAAGATTTCTGCAAGAGGAATAGAAGTCGACAAAGCAAAGATCGAGATCATATCAAAGTTGCCGCCACCCACCTGTGTGAAGGGAGTCCGTAGTTTCTTGGGTCACGCAGGTTTTTATCGTCGATTCATTCAGGATTTTTCCAAAATCACCAAGCCATTATGTAACCTACTCCTCAAGGACGCTAATTTTCTCTTTGATAAAAACTGTTTGGAGGCGTTCGAGTTACTCAAGGAGAAACTTACTAGTGCGCCTATCATGGTTGTTCCAGATTGAGATTTGCCTTTTGAAATCATGTGTGACGCCATCGATTATGCTGTTAGGGCTGTTTTGAGTCAAAGAAAAGGTAAGTCACTCCATGTCATTTACTATGCTAGCCGTACTTTGAATGATGCTCAATTGAATTATGATATTACGGAAAAGGAATTGCTTGCTGTAGTCTTTGCCTTGGACAAATTTCGTTCATATTTGCTTGGGTCCAAGATCATTGTATTCACAGACCACTCTGCTCTCAAGTATCTACTCTCAAAAAAGGATGCAAAGCCAAGATTGATTAGATGGGTTTTGTTGCTACAAGAATTCGATTTGGAGGTTCTAGATAAAAAGGGCACAGAAAACGTGGTTGCAGACCATTTCTCGCGGCTGGTCCAAGATGAAACAGCTTATGCCCTCCTCATTATGGATGATTTTCTCGATGAGCAACTTTTTTCCATTCATTCTACACCAGTCCCATGGTATGCTGACTATGTGAACTATTTGGTTAGCGATATTATCCCTCCTGACATGAGTTTTTTCTAAGAAAAAGAAGTTCTTCTCTTTAGTTAAGCACTTTTACTGGGACGAACCTTATTTATGGAAGCATTGCCCCGACCAAACAATAAGGAGATGTGTACTCGATGAAGAGATGGTAAATATATTGAAGCATTGTCATATGCTAGCTTGTGGAGGCCATTTTGGAGCTACCAAAACAGCAGCAAAGGTGTTACAATGTGGTTTATGGTGGCCGACTCTCTTTAAGGATGCACATTCATTCGTCTCTGCATGTAATCGTTGTCAACGTACTGGTAACATCTCGAGTAGAAACCAAATGCCATTGAATAACATCAGTGAGGTAGAATTATTTGATGTTTGGGGAATCGATTTCATGGAACCATTTTCGTCATCTTATGGGCACCAGTACATCTTAGTGGCTGTGGATTATGTTTCAAAATGGGTGGAGGCTATTGCACTTCCCACTAATGACGCCAAGGTGGTAACCAATTTTCTTTGGAAGCATATTTTCACTCGTTTTGGTACACCACGTGCCATTATAAGTGATGGAAGTACGTATTTCTGTAATCGTCTATTCCATTCTCTCTTGGCTAAATATGGAATTTCCCACAAAATTTCTACTCCTTATCACCCACAAACTAGTGGGCAAGTAGAGGTTTCCAATAGTGAAATCAAAAGAATTTTAGAAAAGACAGTGAATATTTCCAGGAAAGATTAGAGCCTGAAGCTAGATGATGCATTGTGGATTTATAGAATAGCATTTAAGACTCCAATAGGCATGTCCCCATACAGACTTGTGTTCGGAAAGACATGTCATTTACCTGTGGAATTGGAGCATAGGGCATATTGGGCGGTTAAGCATTTAAATTATGACATGCACTACAAGAAAATACCCCATTAAATATCAGTGGAAAACCGATGTCTATTAAGTTTTCGACTGATAAGGGCAGACGTGATATCTATGTACCCTATTTTAGATATCAGTTTTCCATTGATATCTATAACAAAGAAGACATCCTATTTCTTGAATTTCTGATATAATTAATAAACAATATATATGGATTTTTAAAATAACTGATATCTAAAAGAACGGATTACGATATATAATATACTTTAAATATCAATTTCGTTTTATTTTTCGATATTGTAAACTCATCAAAAACTATATTTGGTAGGTTGTTACATCGGTTTTTTTATTAAACCGATATGTAAGATTTATAACACATCATATTTTTAACTAAATCCGATATAAATGTACACATTAGATATCGGTTTTATTTGTTATTTCGATGTATATACATGTATAAATATCAAATTTAAAAGATTAAAGATATCAGTGTTTAACTGATATTGTAAATATTTTTGAATTAAAAAAAAAACTAATATGAAATGGGTAGGGATAACCCTAATCCATATATAACCCCATAAGCAACTTTAAAAATCTGCACAAAAGTAATCATCCAAGTTCAATTCTTCCATTCATATAAATTCCAACATCCAAAAATAATCAATAAGTTCACAAAAATATTAGAATGGCAGTGCAATGATGCTTATATTCTGCCTATACAAAAGATTGAAATGTCAACTAGTATCTTCATATCCACAAAATGCTCAAAACATGTACCAGATTTATACCAACATGCATGTCAGTCTAAATATTATTGAGGGTAACAAACTTTCCCTATTCAACTCGAATTTCATCAAATTTTTCTTATGTGTAACCGCCCCGCTTGTACTTCGAGCTACTCCACTGAAAACATTATAAAAAAGTGCATTAATATTTACATATTGGCAGCCAACACATGCAAAAGCTCAAACCTATACTCAAATCAGATCTGTTATCCAAATTATCACTCATGCATGTAAATTTCACCAAATCAAAACCAACAAAACCTGTCGAATGCTACAAACTAGCTCCATAGTACCAAATCATTCAAACATAGCTTCAATCCATAAGATTTTTGATTTAAAACACTCTTGAACATGTCTAGTACTTGTTCCATAAGTATCAGGTCAAAAGCACTACTCAAAATCACAATGGTGCAACCAAACTCGTAATAATGCACTGTGTAGTAAAACTGTCATTTTCTAGCAAAACAGAATCAGTTTTAGAAAATCATAGAAAATATATCTCAAATCGGATTTCAGTGATTCAGAGCTTGAAATTATTGTTGAGATGTCAGTTTAAATGGTCCAAAAACCAAATTCAAAAGCATTGTCAAACAGTTCAGAATTTCAGAAATGTGACACAATGTCAAAACTGTGCAATGTAGGCAGATTGTGTAGTTTCCATGAAAATCAAAGCCTTTCTGTCAAAAAGCTTGGCCTTTTCACACAACAACACACAATTACAACCAAATAAGAGCATAATACAAGCTAGGGTTAGGATTCCTTACCTCCAAGCTCTCGGTTTACAAATATTGAAATGGCAGCAACACTTGGTCTAAATATAATCATATGCTACTACAACATTAGGATGCAAAAATCTTTTACTAAATGAACAAATTACAATTAAACAAGTAATTTGTTGTTAAAAAAATAAATAAACAATATATTACTAAAGCTTGGCTGATGGTACAAGTCACTGCAATCACCTTAGCTAAGGTCACACTGCAATCACCCTAGCCAACAACAGAGTACCTGTGCCCAAGCAACAAACAAAAATTAAACATAAGACAACTTTAAGTACTTTAAAAAAAAAAAAAAAAAAAAACATCAGTGAAAATCATGCAACCTAAGACAACTGACACCAACAAACCATATAACCAACAAAAAGAAATACATATAGCTAGAAGACAAAAGTTGTAAAACTTTGGAAAAACCTTGAGAGTCTAGACTGTGCAATTTACTTGGTCACGTATGTAGACAACCCTACTTAGACAATCATCAAGATACAACTAAGTTAAGAAACATACCAAAAAAACAAAATTTTAAATACACAGTCATAAAAATTGGACCTCCAAAGACAGATTTTTTTACCTACAAAAACAGAAGACTTGTTCAATGGAAACCAAAATATAAGAATGGAAGACTTGTCTCATCCCCAGTTTTAAATTCATAAATTTAGATAGTAAAAAATAAAAAGAACCACTCTTGAGAATTGATAATAGGTACTTGCAAACCTACATACCATTTGAACGACATAGCAACAAGTTAAAGAAAGAACTCAAAAAAGATATAGGGAAGGAAATTAATGATGTAAGACTTACCTTGTTTGCTGCATGCCTTGTTTCCAAGACCAATCATGTTAGTAAGAATAACTGCTCCTCTATTAAGCTCTTTGTAGTAGCTAGTGCATGTCATAACTTAGCTAAATCAAATTGCAAAACAACATATAACGTATGTATGTAAACAATGCAATTAGATATTAAAAGAACATTATTATATATATATGCTAATTATCAGTCATGTATGTCATTCAGTACGAAGTTGTGGGGTTAAAGGGTGAGTTAAAGTGTTAAACTAACCATATGCCCAAGCCCCTTTTTGCTCCAACTACATTGTCATCCTCTTGGAGGACATCCACAAGAGGCACTTTAAAATCTCTCCCCTTGTGTTGATAGCAAGCACCAACTTCTTCATCCTGCACCACCAAAACCTTCAATAACTAACTAAAAGTTTCATAATAATGTAATTCCCTCGTATCAAATTTAAAGAACTGTAATACTCAACTGCTAAGAGTTGAAAATCATAGCCTTGTATGCTTGCAAATATTTTATTGCTTGTGATCAAATTTCGGTAATTTTAGGACGTCCATTCCTTGCCACCACAAATGCCCAAATTAATTGTAGGAATGGAGTCATGAATTTGTCGTTTGGGAACTTAACTATGAATCTTAATATTTTTAACATAAGTCATCAACCACAAGAGGGTGAGGATAGCATTTGTGAGGTTAATTTAATCGAACAAATAATGGTAGACTCTTTCCTTAGGGATAATGTTGAGGACCCACTAGAAGCATGCATAGCCCACTTTGGTTGTGACTTTGATTTTAATGAAGCCATAGAAGAAGTCAATGCACTTTTGGACTTCACACCTATCATGAACACCACCAATTGGAAACCAAGGGTAGAACCTCTTCCTCTTTCCAAAAATCCTCCACTTACTTCCACTGTTGAGCCACCCAAGTTAGATCTCAAACCATTACCTGATAACCTCAAGTATGTGTTTTTAGGATCTTCCGATACCTTGCCCGTGATCATAGCCTCCGATTTAAATGATGAGCAAGAATGCAAGCTTGTGGAAATTTTGAGGGAACATAAGGGAGCCATATGTTGGTTGATTGCTGACATCAAAGGCATTTCTCCATCCATTGTCATGCATAGGATCCATTTAGAGGATAACACTAAGACTTCATGTGAGCGCCAAAGACGTTTAAATCCTGCCATGAAGGAAGTAGTGAGGAGTGAGGTTTTGAATTGTTAGATGTTGGTGTCATTTACCACATTTTTTATAATCATTGGGTGAGCCCTGTCCAAGTTGTTCCAAAGAAATCTAGCATCACCGTTGTGAACAATGATGACAATGAATTGATTCTTACACGAGTGCAAATCGGTTGGCGTGTGTGCATAGATTATAGGAAATTGAATGCCGTCACTAGGAAAGACCACTTCTCTCTTCCTTTCATTGACCAAATGCTTGAGAGGTTAGCCGGTCATGCCTATTATTGCTTCCTTGATGGTTATTCTGGGTATAACCAAATTCTCATTGCACCCGAGGACCAAGAAAAGACCACCTTCACTTGCCCATTTGGTACTTTCGCTTACCGTCGCATGCCTTTTGGGTTATGTAATGCACCCGCCACCTTTCAAAGGTGCATGATTTCTATTTTCTCCGACATGGTAGAGCGGTTCCTTGAGGTTTTTATGGATGATTTTTCCGTCTTTGGGTCTTATTTTAATGAATGTTTGCATCATCTTTCATTGGTTTTAATTCGATAGAAGGAGAAAAATCTTGTTTTAAATTGGAAAAAATGCCACTTCATGGTCAAAAAGGGTATTGTATTAGGACATATCATTTCTTATAAGGAAATTGAGGTTGATAAAGCAAAAGTTGATCTAATTTCTAATCTTCCACCTCCAAGTACTGTTAAGGAAATTAGATCTTTCTTAGGACACGCCGGTTTTTATCAAAGATTCATCAAAGATTTTAGCAAAATTTCACGTCCATTGTGCAATTTACTTGCCAAGGATTCCTCATTTGTCTTTGATGATGATTGTATCTGTGCCTTTGATACACTTAAGTCATTGTTGACCTCTGCTCCCATCCTTAGACCTCCTGTGTGGAGTGAACCCTTTGAGATTATGTGTGATGCATCCGATTACGCCATAAGTGCCGTTTTGGGACAACGAGTTGGTAGGTTGCCCCATGTCATTTGCTATGCAAGCAAAACCCTCACTGATGCCCAACTCAACTATTCCACCACTGAAAAAGTACTTTTGGCGGTTGTCTTTGCGTTAGACAAGTTTAGGTCTTACCTTTTAGGCACTAAGGTTATTGTTTATTCCAATCATACAGCTTTAAAATACCTTTTGTCTAAAAAAGATGCTAAACCCAGCCTAATCCATTGGATCCTTTTGCTCCAAGAATTTGACATTGAAATTCGTGACAAAAAGGAATCGAAAATGTGGTTGCCGATCATCTTTCTAGATTGATAGTTGAGTCATGTGAGGAGTCTATTCCCATCACTGAGACATTTCTTGATGAACAACTTATGTTTGTTTCTCAAACACCATGATATGCGGATATTGTGAATTTCCTTGTCACTAATGAGATGCCTTCCCATTGGACCAAGCAAGATAGATCTAAGTTTCTAGCTAGGGTCAAGCATTATTTTTGGGATGATCCTTACTTGTAGAAATATTGCCCTGATCAAATCATTATGAGATGTGTCCCAAATAGTGAGCAATCCAATATCATTTCTTTTTTCCATGACCATACGTGTGGAAGGCCACTTTAGTGCTAAGAAAACTGTCGCCAAGATCCTTCAATGTGGTTTCTATTGACATTCCATTTTCCGTGATGCCCATGTGTATTGCCAATCTTATGAGAGATGCCAAAAGTTAGGGAGTCTCACTAAGAGAAACATGATGCCTTTAAACCCAATCCTTATTGTAGAAATCTTCGATGTTTGGGGCATTGATTTTATGGAACCTTTTTCTAATTCTTTTGGCAATTTGTACATACTTGTGGGTATGGATTATATGTCCAAGTGGGTAGAGGAAATTGAATGTAAAACCAATGACCATAGGGTAGTGCTTCGTTTCTTGAAGGAAAACATTTTCAGTCGATTTGGGACCCCATGCGCTATCATTAATGATGGTGGGAAGCATTTATGTAATAAGTCATTTGAACATTTAATGAAAAATTATGGCGTCACTTATCGAGTTGCCATCCTTTACCATCCCCAAATAAGTGGTCAAGTTGAGATTTCTAATAGGGAGATTAAACATATCTTGGAGAAAACCGTTAACCCGTCCTAAAAAGATTGGTCTTTGCGACTCATTGATGCGTTGTGGGCTTACCGAACCGCTTTTAAAACCCCTATTGGAATGTCTCCTTATCACTAGTTTTTGGGAAAGCATGTCATCTACTTGTTGAATTGGAACATAGAGTATTTTGGGCCATAAAACAATTTAATTTTGCTATAGACAAAGCAGGAACCCATAGGAAGCTCCAGTTAAATCAGCTTGAGGAACTAAGCAAGGATGCATATGATTGTGCTAAAACTTACAAGAACCGTATGAAGGTGTTCTACGATAAACACATTTTGAGGAAAACTTTTTCACTTAATCAAAAAGTCCTTTTGTATAATTCTCATTTGCATCTTTTTCCTAGAAAATTGAAGTCTTGTTGGACTGGTCCTTTCCTTGTTCGCATTATTTTTCCTCATTGGGCGGTTGAAGTTGAAAATCCTAAAAATGGTGATGTGTTTAAAATCAATGGTCAACGATTGAAACCATTTCTTGAGTTCCAAAATTCTGAAGTTGAAGAGGTCTTACTTTGTGATCCGTTTTATCATGATTGATGTTCTTTGTTTAGTTAATTAATTTAGAATTTTTTTTTCTTTTTTTTTCTTTTCTTTTTCTTTCTTTTAATGTGTATATTCTTTTCATATCTTTGAGAATTATCAATCCTTATTTGTTGAGCTTCATTGTTGGTAATTTCAAAAACATGAGAGTATCCTCTTTCAGGTAATTTCTTTTCACCATCTTCTTTCTTATTTCTTGTCATTGTCATGTTTTTCTTTTCCAATCATTGAGGACAATGTTTGATTTAGATTTTGGAGTAGAGTTTTGAAATTTTACTTGAATTTTCTAGTACTTTTCCAGTTAAAAAAAAAAGTTTTAGTTTTGTTTTTATGTTGATTGCTTCACCATGATGAGATTGATTTTCTTGCATTCAATGCTTAGCTTTAGGAAATACATGATTCTCTACTTTAATATTTTTGCATGGAAAATATGAATATCTCTCATTAGATTTCCTATTATTTTCGTGATAGAATCATTTTTTTTTTTCTGAACTTGAAATATATTTGCACTTAAGCCAATAATTGCATTTTGAAATTGAAGAGTGAAATTTGAAATGAATTACCTAAGGAAAAATAATGGAGACTTGACCCTAGTGAGCTTAGAGCCATTCTATTTTTGTGAGTGTTATACATTTATCTCTAAATTTTTATTGGCTCCACATTATGTCGTTGATGATCTCATTATTCTTTTTTGTTTGGTCAAATTACTTGAAAATGACATTGAATTTTGAATCATGGCACTTGAAGTTCCTTTAGTTCAATTGAAGTATCATAATCATTTCTCAACCTAGGAAATGATTTTAGGCCATTTTTTATTAAGTTTGAGCCTTTCTTGCTATCATTTTTCATTAAATAAAACTTTACCACTAGTATTCCTTTTGAGCCTTAATTTTTAGTCTTTTTCGTTTGTTAAATACTATCACCCATTTTCTGAGAATTGTTAGAAAAAGTAAAAATTGGCATTATGTCATTAGTATCTCTCTTGATGTTATTATTTTCTTCAATAAAAAGAAATGTAAAAAAAAAAAGGAAAAATGAGAGAAAATGAAATGTTTTAGTATCATTTTATTTTCAAATAATTTTTCTCAGAAGTCTCTTACATTTTCCACCTTAGTCTTACATTACAAGCCAATAAAAGTCCTATTTGATCTTAAAAAGAGTTTGGTTAGAATGTGGAGAGAGAATGAGTAGGAATTTAAATGCTTGATTCAAACATTTTCATGTATTTGATTTCCTTTCATAAGATCTTGTCTTTCTTTATGTTTTTGTTCTTCATGCTACTTATATGTAAGTTATCTTTGAAAATTGTTCACATTTACTCATACTCACATATAACTTGAGAGAAAATAAATCAACCCATCTCCGAATGCATTATTTGTGAGTGATTTATCTTGTGAGATGTGAAGTCAAAGCAAAATTTCCAAAGGTGATTCAATTTTCATTTCACCTTGAGATTGAATTTTGCATTCTTTGTTGGCTTTGTGCATTTACATTTTGAGTTTATAGTATTTAAAGATGATTTTACCACTTTGAATAATATTTAATCTTTTGTTCATATTCTTGAAAGCATGTTTAAGTGTTAGGGTAGTTAAATTTTGTTTCCGAAGTTTATGCATTTGAATGATAGAATTTCTCTAAGAAAATTTGAAGTAATCAATTTTTTTTTTTTATCTTAATTTTGCTCGAGTACTAACAAAATGTAAGTTTGGGGGTATTTGTTGGGCTCAATTTCTATATATTCTATATCCTTAAAAATCATACATTTTTGTCTATATTTTTTAGCATTTTTAGTGTTTTACTTCTTATTTTTATAATTTAGTTAATTAGTGGGTTTTATTAGTTTTGGTCATATTCCTTAGAATTTAGTAGGTTGGTATTTTATTTAGACTAGATTTAAATTTAAGAATTTTATGTGTTTTATTTGTGTTTTGTAGGTTTGTAATTTTAAAAAAGCCCAAAAATAGCATAAAAGAGTTTAGAAGAATGAAGCCCAAAAGAAGAATGAGATAAATGTTTTAGCCCAGCCCAAGAGAAAGGAAAGAAAGAAGAAGAAGCCCACTTGTGCAAGCCCAGCCCGGCTCCTGAAAGTCGAACGGTCACTGAGCCAGGGAGAAGCCCAGCCCGCTTCCTCTATTTCCTTTTGCCCAGCAACCATTTGTTTGATTAATCAAACATTTGGCCTTCCACGGTGCGACACGTGGCGCAATTGTAGTCTTTCTCTCACTTCTGCAACCCACGTGAGCCACCGAGCCGCAAGCCAAGCGCCAAGCCGCCAGCAGCTTCCTCCTCTTTCTCTCACTTCTGCAACCCACATGAGCCACTGAGCCGCAAGCCAAGCTCCAAGCCGCCAGCTGCCTCTCTTTCATTTCCGCCGATCTTCTCTCTTGATTAATCTTCCCTCCACTCAATCAATGGTTGACACGTAGCAGATTTCTAGGCGGTTCCCAGCCTTGCTCCAGCCTTCCATTCCATGTCTATCCTTTCATTTTGTCACTCTCTCTCTTGTTGACACATGTCCAAACCTTCAAATATTTTGTTCACTCACTACCCTAGTCTTTGCCTATTTAAAGGAGTCTTTAGCTCTTCCTTTACATCTTTTTCTATACATTTTAATTTTTTGCCTCTTTCCAGTATTCTCTTAGGATTTCTCTTTCAAGCCTTTTGGTTATGATGTATGAAAGAGAATAAGAATGTAATTTTCTTGCATTTTTATATAATGAAACTTTAATATATGTCTCTCTTCTCCAAATCTTTTATTTACTTTATGTCTTTTATTTTATGTAGTTCTTTACTTTATGGTTAGTAGTGTTATTTATTTTCTTGTTCTTTAAATTACATGCTTGTTTATTTCTTCTTTATTTTTATCTAAGTTCTAAGTTCATGAGTGGTCACTAAACCCCCTTACCAAGGTAAGGGGGAAGCACCACCATAAATATTATCAAGTAAGGCTTTTATGTTAATTTTTCCTTTGTTTAGATCCTAAAAGCTCTAGATCGATCTTGATATTAAAATTAGAAAGAGACCATCTTTCATCCATAATGTCATATATTATGGGTAGTTAGATCCTCTTTCCACATTTTAGTTTTATGGTTAATCTTTTAAACACAAACCTTTTTGAACTCTAATTGTTCCTTAGTTTTTGGTTCACTTGAATTGCTTAAAGTTTGAATTTTTAAAGAAAAATCAAGGTTTACCGTACAAATCTTCTATTTTTGTGCTCAAATCATATTTCTTTTTGTAAGAAGGTATCAAGTGATGACAGGACCCCCCCGGATTTTACCTTAAAACTCGGAGAGGTCCTGTGGGAATCCAAAATCAAGGAAAATCCTACCGAAAATTTGGCAGAACCTCCCCTGAAAATGGATTAACCCAAAATTTTCAAAACCTGTTAAAGCACTTCTAAAACATGAACCACCTCTACCACAACCAAAAAGGGTCTCAAACCCAACAATTTCACAGAGAAACCAACTTAAAATTTAAGAGTGGTTATTTGAGCCACTATTCTACTACAAGGAAATTTCTACAAAAATTAAATGGCGCCTACAAGGTTCGAGTAAGAAGATGGATGTAAATGCCTCGACGTAATTGGCTCGACCTCCACCAAAGCTACTACCTGGGGGGGGGGACAATTTAAGACAAAACAAGGTAAATCGTGAGATAAACTCAGTGAGTGGACAGGTTTATGGAAACGAAAACAAGACAAATCTTCCTGTTCATAAAATCCTTCAAAAACACATTTAGCTCTAAAACCTCACATCACTCTTTGAAATCCCCCAGCTTTCAAAATACTTTTAAAATCTCTTCTTTCAAATCCATTTTAAATCACCTCGAACTGTAAATCAAACTTTGAAAAACAATTAATACTCTCAAGCTGTAAAACTGTTAAAATATCTGAAACAATACGCAATGTCTTACTGAAACTGTCATTTAAAACATTTACTGGTGTAATATAATTCTTTAAAATACCTCACAACTGAAAACTCACGCCACACTAGTACCCGGGGAAACTACTGGTCATACACTGCCGAGTCATCTCTAGGCAAGTGCAGAGCAAATCTATACCTGCTGTGATGCTGGTCATACACCGCCGACTAGGCAAGTGCAGCGCAAATGCTGGTCGTACACCGCCAACTAGGCAAGTGCAGAGCGAGTGCTGGTCACACACCGCCGAGTCATCTCTAGGCGAGTGAAGGGCAAATCTATACCTGCTGAAGGGGGTACTAATATAGCGGTTTAAAACTGCTCATTTAACTTCATAAAACTCAAATCAAATCCATGTCAAACGATACTTAAACCATTGAAATTTACCACATATGTTCATAAGGAAAATGTCTAACTCTCAAATCAATATTTCTAATTCAAAACTCATGATAACCAAATAATAAAATCATAATTTAAGAAAACACTTCCAAATCAAAGATCCAATTCAACTTCTATTATCTCTCAAACAAATTCAATAACCAAATGAATAAATCATGAATTTAGAAAAGTATTTGCAAAATAAAGTCCACTCACAGAGATAGCCCTAGCTTCGATCCTCCGCTGGATCGTCACGAGTCATGGTCGTCTCGCCTATAGAATAAACAATCAACGAAATACAATTAGTTCCGACTCAAGACACTTAAACGTAGATGTGTGCTTAACTTAACATCACGCCCGACACTCGTTCTAACTCGACGGTTTACGACGTTCAAAATTAAACTTGCAAACAACTTCGGCTTCTCCAATCACACTCACGTAGCCATGCTCAACAACCCACTCCACAAATGCCCAAAATAGTCCTTAATTCACGAATGGAAGTGGGGGTTCGGAATTACTGTGGGTGCTACCCAAGGTGGCTGCCCCAACTCCAAATTCAACCAAGAAATGCCTAATTCCTCAAACCCACTCAATCCTTCAACCTTAAACCACAATTGGGGTTCCTAGGAATAGAATTTATTATTCAAAACAACAAAAATAACCCTCTAGTCCGATAATTAAAGAACAACCCGAAATGGCTCCAAAAATCCAGAAATTTCAAATTCCCATATACTCGAAATTAATCAACATCAGTTTAGGAAAATGAAAGCCCAAAGGAAGAGGAAGAAATCTCACCAACAATAGAGATGAAAGGGGCTGGGATTTGCCCGGAATCCAGCGAGGTAGAGGCAGCGGAAATTTGGCGTTTCTGGATGATTTTCTTGTGCGCGTGGTGGCAGGTCGGTGATGGTGGCAGCTTGGAACTGTTGACCGGCTAGTGGGGTTCACGTCGATGGGTTGTGGTGGCCGGCGAAGGCCAGTGGTGGTGGCTGGGTTGGTCGCGCACAGAGAAAAAAGGGAGAGAGAAAATGAAGAGAGAGAGAGTAGGCTTGGGGGGAGTGGTCGGCGCCTGGGGGTCACGTCGGTGAGGCCGGCGAGGCCAATGGTGGTCGACGACAGGCTAGGTGGTGATGGTGGTCGGTTGGTGCAGGGGTGGCTGCGGGGGAGGAGAAAAACAGGGAGAGAGAAATAAAAAGGGGAGAGAGAATGTTCTAGAGAGAGAGAGAGATCCCTAAAAGAAATCTGATTTTGAAATTTTTAAAACCCAATTTGTCAATTTTACAAAATTGCCCTTCACTTCACATGTCCGTATCTTTCAAACCGTAACTCGGATCGACGCGTGCTACGTGTCTATGAAATTGTGGGCTCGAGACCTATCTAATGGACCCAAAGTCAAAATCAAAAGCTCATTTATTTTAAAAGTCAACTTTGGGTCAAGCTCCAAATTAAAACAAAAATAAATCAAAATTTAAATCAAAACCCTTTTTATTTTCTAAATAAATCTCAAAATCTTTAAAATACAATTCAATCATCCTTTATAAACCTCTTAAAACCATAGTTAAATAAAAATTTAAATTTATAGTGAAAATTTGGGTCGGGTCGTTACAACCTTCCCCCCTTACAAAAATTTCGTCCTCGAAATTTAGTAGAAATCTTTAATTTAAGTGAATTGTAGTTGCAAACTTCTTATCGCCCATTCAAATTTCTGATTCGTGATATAAATATATAATTTACGTACAAGACTAAACTTGATCCTTTGACTCAAAAAAAATTTTTGGACAGAAATCCAAATTGTAGTAAAACCTATAAACCAAAACTCTTTTCAACAATCACAAGTTAAAAATATGCATGAATTTTGGCATTTCCTTTCGTTCGAGAAAACCAAGGATATTTAAACTAAGGAGATCACTCAACAACGAACCTAAATAAATTAAGTAAGCCTCAAAAATAAAAACTTGAAAATGCGATAAGACCATTACGAAGTAAATTAATTTAAAACCTTTAAATCATTTGAAAACCACTCTAACCTACAAATCAAGAAAGTTTATCTCTTATCGACAATCAAAACAAGAATACGTGACACGCAAGAGTGTGTGTGTGTCCCAAAGTCTATCAAAAATATTGCATTATGCCCAAAGATGGATAACGTACCCATGATGACATCCGGTGAAGCCAAAGCATCCTGCTGCGTCATGGCGAAGACTCTGTCCTAGGTCCTAGGGCGTCCTGGTTGGCCCTTCTGCTGTCCTCCACCTCTACTGATATGGCTAGACTGGGCTCCACTATTAGACGTAGCACCCGCAGTCTGTACTGCTCTTTACCCCTGACTCTAGGCCCCAGAAGTCTATCCTAGAGGGAGGGCTAAACCTGAAACTCCACTATCCCTCTGGTGTAAGTTCGGACAATCCTTCATGAAATGCCCTGCTTGTCCACAATGAAAACAACCCGTGCTTCCTCTTCGACACACCCCATCATGGTATTTTTCACAAAGATTACATCGTGGACGATTTGTCCTAAGGGTTCGACTACCCTGGGACCCACTGAACTCTCCTGAATTTCTCGTCGAACTTCTCACAGACTGATGACTAGAGCTCTGTCGATGCCCAAATCCTCTACTACCATCTGATTCACGTATGAAACCTCTGAATCCACCACTCCCTGAAGAGCTGGATCTGAAGCTGCTCCTCTTGGATGGTCCCTGACTAGGGCCACCCATTGTAGCACTCTGATAAGGGCGACGTCTCTCATCGCCGATGCTGCTCCGTTTAGCTAAAGATCTCTCAACCCTCATGGCAGCATCTCTCAGTGAAGGGAAGGTGGAGTGGTTAGCCGCAGTAACCGCCGTGCGAATGGAGTCTCTCAAACCCTCCTCAAATCTAGAGCATCGATCTGCTTCGTCTGCCACAAATGCTGGGCAAAACCTGGAAAGCTCAGTAAACTTTCTCTCATACCCTGCTACTGACATAGATCCATGTCTAAGCCTCAGGAACTCAGCCCTCTTCTCATCACAATATCCCCGCGGATAGTACTTCTCATAAAAGACTCTCCTAAATCTGTCCCAAGTGATGTTGTCTGCCGTGAGTCCCAAACGCTCGAAGTCCCACCAATGATAAGCATCACCCACTAGTAGGAAAGTAGCCAAGACCAATTTTCGGTCATCGGGGCATCCCATAACCTCAAAGATCTTTTCAAGTTGTGTTATCCACTCATTGGCTTCACTAGGGTCAGTAGTGCCCGGAAAATTTGAGGCCCCAAGTCTACGGGCACGCTCAATACTGTATTCGCCGTCAGGAAAGGCTCTAGTACGCATAGCAATAGTAACCGCTTCGACTAATCTATTAATTGACTACTCAAAACCTTCTTCTGTCTCATATGTACCTTCAGCGACTCTACGGTGCGTCCCCGGCTGTCGGCCACGTCGAAGAGGCATAATACCTATATGAAAACCAAACTCTTATCAATAATGGGGATGCACATTTAGTGCAGAATTGAGGAATCTAAAACCTAATGCCCTTATACTAAGTTGACAAGACCGCCCCCAGATTTCACCTTGAAACTCGGAGAGGTCCTGTGGGAATCCAAAATCAAGGAAAATTCTACCGAAAATTCGGCAGAACCTCCCCTGAAAATGGACTAACCCAAAATTTTCAAAACCTGTTAAAGCACTTCTAAAACAGCAACCACCTCTACCACAACCAAAAAGGGTCTCAGACCCAACAATTTCACAAAGAAACCAACTTAAAATTTAAGAGTGGTTATCAGAGCCACTATTCTATTACAAGGAAATTTCTACAAAAATTAAATGGCGCCTATAGGGTTCGAGTAAGAAGATGGATGTAAATGTCTCGACGTAATTAGCTCGACCTCCACCAAAGCTACTACCTGGGGGGACAATTTAAGACAAAACAAGGTAAATCGTGAGATAAACTCAGTGAGTGGACATGTTTATGGAAACGAAAACAAGACAAATCTTCATGTTCATAAAACCCTTCAAAAACACATTTAGCTCTAAAACCTCACATCATTCTTTGAAATCCCCCAGCTTTCAAAATACTTTTAAAATCTCTTCTTTCAAATCCATTTTAAATCACCTCGAAATGTAAATCAAACTTTGAAAAAAAATTAATACTCTCAAGCTGTAAAACTGTTAAAATATCTGAAACAATACGCAATGCCTTACTGAAACTGTCATTTAAAACATTTACTGGTGTAATATAATTCTTTAAAATACCCCACAACTGAAAACTCACGCCACACTAGTACCCGGGGAAACTGCTGGTCATATACTGCCGAGTCATCTCTAGGCAAGTGCAGAGCAAATCTATACTTGCTGTGATGCTGGTCATACATGGCTGGGTTGGTCGCGCACAAAGAAAAAGGGGAGAGAGAAAATGAAGAGAGAGAGAGAGTAGGCTTGGGGGGAGTGGTCGGCGCCTGGGGGTCACGTCGGTGAGGCCAGCGAGGCCAGTGGTGGTCGACGTCAGGCTAGGTGGTGATGGTGGTCGGTTGGTGCAGGGGTGGCTGCGGGGGAGGAGAAAAACAGGGAGAGAGAGAGTGCGGGGAGAGAGAAATAAAAAGGGGAGAGAGAATGTTCTAGAGAGAGAGAGAGATCCCTAAAAAAAATCTGATTTTGAAATTTTTAAAACCCAATTTGTCAATTTTACAAAATTGCCCTTCACTTCACATGTCTGTATCTTTCAAACCGTAACTCAGATCGACGCGTGCTTCGTGTCTATGAAATCGTGGGCTCGAGACCTATCTAACGGACCCAAAGTCAAAATCAAAAGCCCATTTATTTTAAAAGTCAACTTTGGGTCAAGCTCCAAATTAAAACAAAAATAAATAAAAATTTAAATCAAAACCCTTTTTATTTTCTAAATAAATCTCAAAATCTTTAAAATACAATTCAATCATCCTTTATAAACCTCTTAAAACCATAGTTAAATAAAAATTTAAATTTCTAGTGGATATTTGGGTCGGGTCGTTACAAGTGACTCTTGGGTGCCCTCCTTTTTGGGAAAATTACTAAAAATCTCACTTGATGTGTTCATAGTGGTGTGAAACCCTAGCCTTGGTTCTTATACCATTGTTTAACTTTCAAAACCAAAAAGTTGTTATTTTCCTCTCTAGATTTAAAATTTAAATTTTTGCCTCTTTTATTAACTTTATTCTCCTTGTATCTACTTTATTTGCTTTATATTTTAGTTGCATTTACTTTTAAGTTGCCTCACAAACCAACAAAATTTCCAAATTAGGTTAGTTTTAAATTAACTTGAGTTTAAGCTTAGTGTATCGTTTTGCATCATTCCTTGAGGTTCGACCTTGTTAGTATACTACATGGCTCCTATATTTGCGAGTAAATAAAATTTTACAACAATGACAACAGAGACCTTGAGACACTCGACAAGAGAATTTAAGCTGCCCACCCCTCAATCAAGATCTGCTCCAAGAGGCAAATTTACATAAGCAATAGAGAAGAAACAAAACAAAGAAAGTAGGGGATAAGCATCACATACGATCATAGATTCCCTAAGGGGACCCTGCTAGGTTTGAAAACCTTTAAAAACATTTCCCTGTGAAAGATTGATTTCCAAAATCCCAAAACATTTCCACAAAATCGATTTAACACCTCAACTGTAGTAGTATATGGTAAACATGCATAAAAACTCATAAATAATAATAATAATAATAATAATAATAATAATAATAATAATAGTAATCCAGATGGTCGATACACATTAGGTACAATTATAATATCAACTGCAAAAGACAGCTACCATAGCGAGAGTGCCCTGGTAAATAGAGATAGGAACTCGCAATTGAAAAACGTTATCAACTGTCACCGGATCAGTTATGAGCTTTGACTTCACACAAATATACGTCATACGTGATAACTTAGCTAAGCACCCCATAACGTAAATGATCAATTCTTCTAGAAGGTTTAGGAACTTGAACCCAAGGTCACCGACGAGGCTACCCTTACTCTCAGATCGAACACAATAAGCATAATAGCATATTTTATAAAAGTTTAAAAACTACACATACACACACAGAGTCCATAGTCAGGAATGTAGGATAAATCCTTATACCTGGAATCCAATGTTCTTCAAGTATTCTCTTCCACAAGCCTTCCACGTTCGCGCATGTTCTTATCCTCTGTAACTAGACAATACAGCAACCTTAACCTCGTAACAACTCGGCAACTGGGTAACTAGGTAATCCGATAGAAACAAAATCGACAAAAGAAAACAAATTCTAAGTTAGGGACGATTATCAATGGGGGAAGACGGTATGACTTTTCCTTTAGTCACACGTCGCTAGTTTCTAGTCCTAAGTGAACTAAAGTCTACTCTTTATTGTTTATTTAAGGGTTCACAAGTTTCAAGTTTTATCTTAATTTCAAACCAATTGACTATTTGTTTTTGCTCAAAGTAAATTAGATTAATCCAACTTAATCTCTACAATTGAAACTTGCTAATCGTAGCATGCTAATAACATTTAATTAAACAAATAAGTCTCCAAAAATAAGGCTAGACATGCTTAATTAATAAATAAATCTTACTTAATTAATCTAAGCATGCATCCTAAAATTAAAGCCTAAAAAAATAAATAAATAAATAAAGCAGAAATAATAAAATATTTACCCAGTTGTAGACCTCCAAAGCTAAACTCCACTTCTAGGGACTCTTCCTTGCACTCCCAAAACTTTAAACTATACGAAGTTTATTCCCTTTTGGTATGTCTTTTCTTAGAGAGACTCTCAAAGAACCATGAAGTGAATAACTCTAACTTCACTTGGTGGTGCAAGTGAAAATGAGGAATAAGGGTCTCTATTTATAGGCACTAGAGAGTTGGAAGAAGTTGTAAGTCTCCAATATAAGACAAATTGTACTAAAATGCACAAAGGAGGCTTAAAATCCAAAGTGGGTCAAGAATTAATACCCATCGAACAACCTGTTTACACTCACAAAATATTCGCGGGTCAACCCACATGCAAACACGCGAGTCAGCTTGACTCGGTGCACAGTGACCGGCTTCCCCTCACGGATCAACAGCCCAGATCGAGTTCATTTAATGAACTCGTGCGGTCCATATTAAAACACGAGTCCGGCTCCAGTGTGACGCGCGTAGGATGGCTCCCGTGAGCTCGCCCACGCAGTGCTAGCTGACGCCTTGTCAACGCTCCGTCGCACGCGCTGGGCCAGCTGTAGCGCGCCATGTGGCGTGCTGTCGACCCAGTCAGCGTCTCTTTTAATTTTCTTTCTTTTCCTATTTTTTCTATTTTCTCAAAACTTCATAAATTCACCAAAAATAGCTCGGGACTCTAAATAATTCCCTAAAATTTCCTACGGACTTGTAGTAATTAATCTTAATTTCCTGTAACCTCAAAACAACAAATTGTTCTCCAGAAAAATTATGAAAAATTCAACTTCAAAGAATTTAATTCTAAAAACTTAATTCCAACTTGATAATCACCAAAATCACACTCAACAGTACTAGAGCTCAACTCTAAACCTCTAATGGTACAAGTTAGTTACTCAAAAGACAAAGAAAACTTCATTTTCTTTAAGAAATCTTAAACTTCTAAATACAAAAGAAATTCGAAAACACGTATCGACATACGATAGGATTGAAAAATACAGGGTGTTACATGTGATGTCTCGAAAAATTTTCTGGATATAATTTGAGGTTATTTGAAAATTTATAGAATTTTCTCTAATTATTGGGAATTTTTTGAAAATTATTAGAAATTACTCTCATGTGTTTTCGAGATCTACTAGTCAAAAGTGGGACCATAGTTGAAAAGTACTTGTCGATAAGAATCCAAGGAGACTTAGAATGTGTCGATTGGAGTTTGAGAGAAAAAGTTATAATTTTTCAAAGTTGGATGAACATTATTTTGATTTTTCGGGAATAAATTTTGAGGAGTTGGAAATTTTTAAAAAATTGTGGAAGTCAAAATATTATTTTGAAGTCCTAGATAATAGTACTCAGTAAGACATTATTGGTGAATTTTTTAAGTTTGAGAAATTAGAAAAAATAGGATTCGCTGTCGTGGCAACTGATTGGGCTTTCAAGCGCCACGTGGCGCAAGGTGGTTCGCCCAGCATGCAAATGCAGGGCCTATGCGGCACTGACGCACGTCAGCAAATTGCAGCCGTCATTTCACGCTGATGGACACGCGGCGTCCATCTAGTTGCAGGTAGACGAGCTTATGGTAAACTGGATTGCACTTGATCGGTAACGATTTAATTGTGACTGTTTTGCATCATTAATCACGAACGCATCTTGGTTGTCCACTTGATAACCAGAAGAAAAAACAAAATGGCTAGCGCCAACCTAATTGGCCTAGTCGAGTCAGCCCACCTGTTTTCTATTTGAAAACAAATCCTCCCACAAGTTCCCACCAACCTAATTCAAATTTTAACTACTTTTGCCTCTCTCTTTTTTTGTTGATTTTTGCTTCTAGAAGCCTTTTTTTTTAATCATAACTCTCCATTTTATTTAAGGCTTATTTGCACCAATACTCCTTAAAAATATGATTTTTTCAATTTGCCTCTTAAAACTTAAAATTTATCACTTTACCACCCGAACTTCACAATTTGTTGCAAAATACCATATTCTGTCATGTTTGTTTGTTCAACCGTTAACATTGCTTATGTGGTGCCTACATGTTCAATAACTAGGACTAACAACCCACCATATGGACAAAAAATTATTATAAAATTGTAATATGTGAAAAAAATTTAAAATAAAATTATAAAATTGAATTAAGAAAAAAAAAATCAACCACCCTTCTTCCTTCTTCACTGTCAGCGTCAGCGTCCCCTACCACCGCCGACCACTTCTCTTCATTTCTCTCTCTTCCCTTCTCCTTCTCTCTCTTTATTTCTCCATCTCCTCCTTTCGTCTTTCTCTCTCTGATTCAACATAATAAGATATGCGTTTTGAGGGAAACTTTGAGAAAGGAAAACTATACCAATCTCCGGACCAACCAAGTTGCTCTAATCATGATAAATCAAATTCAAATAGAATAAAAATTTAATTTCTTTCTCACCAAAGCATGCAATTAAAAAAGAGAGAAATAGTATATTAATGGTTAAGCACCCAAATGAGATCTAATAAAGGGGGAGGAAGAGAGGGAGAGAGAGGGGAGGCAGGGCTCGTCAGCCAGTGAGGATGGTGCATAGGAAAAACACACAAAACCAATTTTTTAAATTACCAAGTTAATTAATTATGCAGCAGATTAAAATCAATCAAACTTAAATGAGCAAACAATCAAACAACCACACAAAGAACACAGAGATTTGTTGAAGCGAAAAACCCTCAACTGGGAAAAACCGCAAGATCTAATCCAGAGATAAAAAAAAAAAAACCACCATGATATCTAAAAAGTTACAACCAGTGACTCGATCCAAACCTAATCTAGACTCATTCTAGAAAGATAAATTGACCTCTCGCCAATTATTGCTCTTCAATCACAAGAATTGTATGGAGACCTTCTTACCAACACCCTGAAGACAAGAGCTCATGAACCCGGCTTCGATCTTGATGCTCGAGTTCAACCGATGATGGCGAATGAATGAATGAAGATGATAGCTTGAGTAGATTCACAAGGAACAATCTATTCAAACTATATATGTTTATGCACGATGAATTATCCTATATGATTAGTGTTTATGCAACAAGGATGTTCATATAATTAAGGGCAAACTACAATTTAGTATCTCAAGTGTGCCTCAAATTGCAAGTTAATTGCAAGTTGGTACTCCCAGTTCAATTTTCAACGATCTCATACCTTATATATATCTTCATTTTTTTTGCAATTACATACCTCCGTTAAATCCTTTGTCCAAAACTCTGTTAAATGATGACATGGCGATGACGAAGTGCACACGTGGGGCATAAGTGGAATTAAAAATAGCCACATGCCAAATAAATAATAAAATATTTTTAAATAAAAATATATTATAAAAAAAAAACATTTTTTTCTTCTTCTTCTATTTATTGTCTGCAACTCTCGCCTCCTCTTTTTTTCTATTTTTTTCTTCCTTTTTTTTTTCCTTTGTTCTTCTTGATCCTTTTTTTTTCTTTCTTCTCCTTCTTCGTGTCTACAACTCATAATTTCCTCCTTGTTTTTTTTTTTTTGCAACTCTCCCATCAACAACACCAACCCCACCTCCTCCTCTGCAGATTACCCCTACCCCACCCCTACCTATTCTGCAAATTACCCCAACTCTCTCATTGATGAGTGTGCATTTTGCATCACTTTATGATACTAATTCCTTAACCCAGAGTGTTAGAACTCGATATTTTGTGTTTGTTATCTTGTTTTTGTCTTTTTAGGTCAAATGAAGCATAAATAGGAAAAAGAAGCAAATTAAGCCGTTTTGGGACATTTTCTGGTCAAACTAGGAAAATGGGCCAATTCCTGTTCCAGGAAAAGAGCTGAAATCCTAGTCAAATGAGAATTCCTACTCACAAGAAGAAACATCAAGCCCAGAACCATTATTGTCGAGCCAGAAATGAGAAATCCTAATTGGAGCAAGAATTCTTGGTTGAACTAGGAAACCTAACTCTACTAGGGAAATGAGTCTTAATGAGACTAGGAGACTCCAGGGGCAATATGGTCATTACGAGAAGTCAAAATGGACAAGGAATCTTTCATCTATAAGAAATCCTAGTTGGACTAGGAAAGGTTGGTCAAAGTCAACTCTATCAAGTCAAGGTTCCAGAAGCTTCTAGAAGGTGGTGGACATCCATGGAAACAAATGGAGGAAAGAAATGAATTCGAATCTAAGGGGAAATGAGGGGCGAAATTGGAAGTCAAACTCAATGGTCAAGGGTCAACTATGACATGTCATCAAGTCAAATGGGTCATGGGCCTATGGAGTGCCGAAATCATGAGGTGGCAACCATGCATGCATGCGCCAACCCTAGCAGCCCAAGAAGCTCATCACGCCAAGACCATGTGGCAGCCCATGCGCACATGTGTGACTGAAACCCTAGGGCCATGCATGAGTCACTTAAGCCCAAGAAGCCAAGCTCATGCCGCACACCCTAGGTTTCCTAACCCTAGCTTACTACACACCTTCATAAGCCTTGCCACACAAGGATTTCTCCCTCACCTCTATATATACATCATATTCTCTCATAATTTAGGGTTCCCATATTTTTACACTTTCAGAATTTCAGAGAAAGAGAGAGAGGCCGAAAGCTAGAGAGAGAGGCCGATTGGCGTGGAAGCTAGAGAGAGAAGGAGTCCAGCCTTGTGCCGCAAGCCCTAGCTCACCTTGTCGTGGGTTCCTCCAGCTTGCTAGGTGTCTCCTTCGTCTCTTCTTCTTGCCGCAGCCACCCTAGTGATGTTTCCTTTGGTTTTCAATTTTCTTTTCGTCAAGAATTCCTATTTTCTTTTAGTTGTTTCTGATTTGATTATAATTATGGATTGTGATTTTATTTATGTATTTCAGATTTCCTTTCATATGTTAATATGTAGTTTATTATTCTATCTTGCATGTTAGTTGTAGGCTGATTATTAGATATGTCATGCTTTAACAAATCGTTTATCTGTCTCTTAATGAATTAATTTGATGTTTGCATGTATCAAATTCTCATTATCTAATTGAATCCGTCACTATTTGTTTGCATCCTTTGACTGACCACCTTAGGATAATTGCATCTAGTTTATTTGTTAGGTTTAGTTGTGAAATAGTCAAAGACACTAAATCATAAGTAACAAGGGAATAAGGGATTATTCTTGGTAGTGGTTTCGTAGGACCTCTACAAGGAAATAGTCAAAGCTTGTATGTTGTGTGTGTTTGACGTTCTCATAAATCTTAATTGACTCTTGCATGGATAACAATTGCCTTAAGTCCGCTTAAGGAACATGTAAGTTAACTGGTTAGGGGAGGCCTAAGAAGCTCTTAATTTATGTCTTAGGAGAACAATTGCGAGAAAGTAATTAGCCAAACCTTTTTAGTAGTCAAACTTTGATATATTGTGTTTGAGTTGATTTGTCATTAGCCTTGGATGGTTAGAGTATGCATATCTGATTTGATGGCTGAATACTTAACATTGCAAGATAGGATAATGGGTGTGTGCGTGTGGTGTGGTGTGCATGAGTTCCATCCTTCCCAAAACCCCCATGTTTAGTTATTCTATTGATTAATTGAATTGATTTGTTGTGTATTAACCATTCCCTGTGGATCGACCTCGTGCTTGCATGCTTTGCTACTGATACGATTCGTGCACTTGCGAGTATACTTATAATGAGATATGATTTTATTTTGTTCTAAGAAAATAATCAACACCTATCAACTCTTTCCTCCTTTTTTTTTTTTTCTTTTTTCCACCTATTCTGAAGATTACCCCAGCCCTACCGGCCTCCTCCTCTTCATCCTCCTACTTCTTCTTCTTAAACAATCCAATAAAAAAAACATCATTGTAAACCCCCAAAATAAATTAAAAAACACACCCAAAAAACAAATTAATTTCACATTGCAATCGATAATGTTGGGATCCAATATTCTCAAAATTTGCAAATAAAATTTCAAATTTATAAAAATAAAATCAATTCACAAAATCCAAATTTGAAAAAACAAACAAAACCAATGTAAAAATAGTGTATCAATGGGTTTTTACTAGGGCTAAGAGAGGCACAGAGAGAGAAGAAAAAAACCCTCTGCATATTGCCTCCCACCTCCATCGTTGCTTGCCATCATGACGTAGCTAGACACGCGACAACACCAAAACCATCGAATTCGAAGCCGATCGATCTACAAACCCATGGCCCGATCTTCAAAACCCATGGATCGATCTTCAAAACCCAAGCGACATAGCAGATCTTCAAAACCCCAATGACGCCGATCTTCGTGTTATAGTTTTTGTCGCTGAGAGATGAGAAAGATATATGGAGAAAAAAGAGAGAGAAAAGGGCAATTATAGGTGGAAGAAGAAAGGAAAGAAGATAAAAGAAAGGAAAGAAAAAGAAGAAGAAAGGGGGAGAGGGGTTATGCGATCTGGGTTTGCTTTGATTTTGATTATTTTGCAAGTTTTTTCTTATTTCCTTGGTTAGTTTTTTGTTTTTTAATTTTAATTTTATTTATTACTTTTAATTTTTTTGTAGTTTTGTAATTTTATTTATTACTTTTAACTAAGGAATAAAATTTCGTTTTTTAGAGGTATGAAAATTTTAGCAGGTATTCGTCAAGATTTCGAGAAGATTTCACCGAAATTTGCCGAAATTTCGCTTCCTTAATTGCACAAACCCAGCAATTTTTCCTTTCTCACCGCTTCTCTCTCTGTCTTCTCCTTCTTTGTCCAAAGTCCAAGCCCAGCAAATTAAACTGTAAAGCCAGTTCAAACCCAGCCAACGGGGAGGGAGGGAGAAGAGATCGGGGAGGAGAGAAGGATCTCAAAGCCCAGCAAATTAAAATGTAAAAATAATTCAAACCCAACCAACGGGAGGGAGGGAGAAGAGATCGGGGATGAGATGAGAAAGTGTAACGACCCGACCCAAATTTTCACTAGAAATTTAAATTTTTATTTAACTATGTTTTTAAGAGATTTTTTTTTAGATGTGAAATTGTATTTTAAAGATTTTGAGATTTATTTGGAAAATAAAAAGAGTTTTGATTTAAAGTTTTGATTTATTTAATTTTGTTTTAATTTAAGCTTGACCAAAAGTTGACTTTTAAAAAGAATGGGAATTCGATTTTGACTTCGGGTCTGTTAGATAGGTTTCGATTCCACGATTTCATAGACACGTAGCACGCGTCATTTCGAGTTACGGTTTGAAAGATACGGACACGTGAAGTGAGGGGCAATTTTGTAAATTTGTATAAGTGGGTTTTTAAAATACCCAAAATCAGAAATTTTTTTCTGATTTCTCTCTCTCTCCAGAAAATTCTACACTCTTCTCTCTCCCCCTTTATCTCTCTCTCTTTCCCCCCCCCCCGCACCCTCTCACTTCTCCCTCTCTCCCCGAGCTCACTCACCTCCCCCTCTCTTCTCTCACCGGCGCGGCCAGCTCCGGCGACCAGAGGCCGACGACCAGCAACCCCACTGACCCAGTTTTCTCTCTCCCCCTTCTCGGCGCGCGACACCACCAGGCCGGACCGTCCTCTCCGGCGAGTTTCCCGACCAGCCCAGGCCACCGGCGAGCCTTCCCGACGCCGACCACCTCTCCCGACCATTCCTCCAGCCAGCCAGCCCCCCTGCACGCTGGTTTTGCTCGAAAAAGTCACACAGACCCGCCGGCCTTTCCCTCCATTTTTAGTCGGATTTTCATCGCAATCAACTCGAATTTAGGTGGGTTTTCTTCCCTTCTTAGTAGGCTCTCATTCTCTTGTGGCTTGATTGTCTGAATTTGAGAAATTGTTGAAGATTGAATTTGGGAAATTTATGTCAATTCGGAATTTCTGTGGGTTTTGGATTGGGGGGGCTATTGTGATGTTGTTTTGGATAAATTTTGTCTCTAGGAAATCCAATGGCTGTGTAGGATTGAAATTTGGAGGAAATTGGGAGAAATTTGTGAAGTCTAGTTTTGGTACATTAGTGGCTGCCACTTTAAGCGGCGAAAGCGGCGGTTCTGATTAACCAGCCGCCAATTTCTTTTGATACTTGAATTTAAAACTCTTTTGGAGTTGGTTATTAATTGTGTTTAGATGGAAATTTTCCGGAGTTTACGAAACCCCAATTTGGATTGATATTGGATACGTTTTCTATATTGAAAACGATTCCCGAGTGAACCTAGGTCAAGGCATAACACACGTAAGGTTTATTTGGGTATTAATGGATTAAATGTTTGGATACTTTTCTGATATCGAACTTACTCTCAGACGGTGTGCTCGATTGAGGTGGGCTATGTAGATTTATTCTCGAGATTTAAAATTTGATTTTAGAAGTGTGGTTGATGCGGGTGTGAGCCGGGAAGTTTCGAGATGGTTAGGAATAGGTTAGAGAGCGTATAGTTTTGAGGAAGATGATTTATAACCATTACTCGAGCGTGAGTTTAGCGAGACTAATTTCATATTTTATCGTTGTGTTATAGGCGATACGATCGGGGTTCGCGACGATCCGGCGGAGGATCGACATTAGATTTTCTCACTGTGAGTGGACTTTATTTTGCAAATGCTTTTTTTTAAATTCATGATTTATTTATGTGGTTATTGAATTTGTTTGAGAGATATTAGAGGTTGAATTGGATCTGTGATTTGGAAGTGTTTTCTTAAATTATGATTTTATTATTTGGTTATCATGAGTCTTGAATTGGAAATATTGATTTGAGTTACGAATTTTATGAAGATAAATGAGCAGTTTAAAACCGTCATATTAGTACCCCCTACAGCAGGTAAATATTGCTCTGCACTAGCCTAGAGATGACTCGGCGGTGTATGACCAGCACAGGTGTATAATTGCTCTGCACTTGCCTAGAGATGACTCGGCGGTGTATGACCAGCACAGGTACATAATTGCTCTGCACTCGCCTAGAGATGACTCGGCGGTGTATGACCAGTACAGGTGTATAATTGCTCTGCACTTGCCTAGAGATGACTCGGCGGTGTATGACCAGCACAGGTGTATAATTGCTCTGCACTCGCCTAGAGATGACTCGGCGGTGTATGACCAGCACAGGTGTATATTTGCTCTGCACTTGCCTAGAGGTGACTCGGCAGTGTATGACCAGCAGTTTTCCGGGTACTAGTGTGGCGTGAGTTTTCAGTTGTGAAGTGTTTTGAGAAAATATATTTCACCAGTAAACGTTTTAAACGACAGTTTCATTAAGGCATTTTATTTTATTTCAGGTATTTTAATAATTTTACAGCTTGAGAGTATTAATTTTTTTTCATGAGTTTTATAACATTTTTAAGACTTGTGAAATTGTTTTAAAACTGGGGGATTTCAAAGAGTAACGAGAGGTTTTAGAGTTAACGTGGTTTTTTTTTTAGGATTATCTGAAACAGAAATTTTACTTATGTTTCTCGTTAAACTGTCCACTCATTGAGTTCGTCTCACGGTTTGTTTGTTTTGTCTTAAATTGTCCCCCAGGTAGTAGATTTGGTGGAGGTCGAGCCAAACACGTCGAGGCAGTTGCAATCATCTCCTTAGTCGGACCCTGTAGGCGCCATTTAATTTTTGTAAAAATTCCATGTAATAGAATAGCAGCTCTGATAACCACCCTACAAATTTTAAGTTGGATTTCTGTGAGATTGTTGGGTCTGAGACCCTATTTGGTTGTGGTAGAGGTGGTTGCTGTATAGAAGTGCTTTTTAACAGGTTTGAATTTCTGGGTTAGTCTATTTTCAGGGGAGGTTCTGCCGAATTTTCGGTAGGATTTTCCTTGAATTTGGATTCCCGCAGGACCTCTCCGGGTTTCAGGGTGGAATTCGGGGGCGGTCCTGTCAGAAAGAGAGGGAGATCGGGGAAGGAGAGAGAAATGAGAGGGAAGAAGTCACGGAAGGAAAAAGAAGGAAAGAAAAAGAAAAGATAAAAGAAAAAAGAAAAGAAAAGAAAAGAAAAGAGAAAAAAAAAAAAAAAAAAAAAAAAAAAAAAAGGTTAAAGGTTAAAGGTTGATTGGAGTTTGGGGCATTTGGGCAATTTGAAAGAAAAAAAAGGTTTAGGGTTTCGTTTGGTTGTTTTTAAACCTTAAACTCTAATATATTTGATATTTCTATATAAAAAATAATTAAAAATACCTTAAATGACCTAAACCCTAATATCTTATACCATATCATAAACAATATAAAATATAGATTATAGAGTATATAGGGTTTAGTATATAGATTATAGAGTATAAAGAGTATTAGGGTATATAAAGTATAAAAAGTATTAGGGTATATAGAGTATATAGGATTTAGTGTATAGATTATATAGTATAAAGAATATACTAATTCCATTTATTCATTATACTAATTTTATTTAACAGTATTTGTCTCAAGCGCGCATTATATTCATCTTATATAACATGAAACATACTATATAATTACGTTTTTTCAATTATTTTTTATCAATGTAGTAGATAATATGCTAAATAAATATATAGTAAAGTTTCATTCAAAATTTCCGTATTTTGATAGCAATTTCTATTATTTCTATCTAATTTTTGTCGAAATTTCAAATTTCTCAAAATTTCCATCGAAATTTCTGCAAATCCAAAATTGTACTCCTTGTTTTTAACCAAATTTTTGTAATTTTTTATTATTTATTTGTTTATGTGGCATCATAAATCTATATGTCTATTTTTAAGAACCCAACTTAACGCCATCAGTGCGCCACGTGTGCACTTCGTCATCGCCACGTCATCAATTAACAGAGTTTTGGACGGAAGATCAAACAGAGGTATGTAATTGCTAAAGAAATGAAAATGGAGTATGAGATCGTTGAAAATTGAACTGAGAGTACCAACTTGCAATTCGAGGCAAACTTGAAGTACAAAATTGCAATTTGCCCTATAATTAAAGCTCACACTAAACCCTAGAATGCACAATCTCTCAAAAGTTTATAATGTATAAGCAAATAAAACTTATTATAAAACAAGCTATTTATAAGAATCAAAACCTTAATAACCTAAGAAACAAGTCACAAACCATATAGGAAAAGATTAGCATTGAATTAGGACTTTAAAAGCTTTAAAAACTAGGATTAGAAACTTTAGAAAACATTTAAAAATGTGTAAGATCGATCCTATACGGATCAGGAGAAAGCAACGTCTCAGTAGGATCGATCATACCTCTCGTATGATCGATCCTATAGAAGCTTCACAGGAGAGACCTTACTGGAGGATCGATCCTCCAAACCAGAGGAATGATCCTCTGGAACAAAACTTTCAAAAGCACGCGTATAGGATTGATCCTCCCAAGGGTAGGATATATCGATCCTCTGGGACCAAAACACATTTTTCAATTTTTTCAAACATCTTTTTCACACCCGAAGACATTTAAACACATTTAAATGAATATGAATATATTTCTAATCACCTAGAATGCATGTATGGTCTCTAAGTCACATTACCTTAATCCTAAGAGAAATTGAAAATAGAGACCTTTAGGAACTGCTTCGGATATGAGACTTAAGAATCAACCTTTGCTTCAAACCAACTATCATGTCCAAACTTAACTTACTTAAACATATATACTTAAGCTAAAGCTTACAAGTTGATGATTTTTGTCTTTAGGAAATTTTCAATTACAAAGTTTACACTTACATTTAGTTCCTTGTTGAGTCATGTCATAAAAGTCTTCGTTGAAGCCTGCCATTTTCTTTCAACTCTGTCAACAAGATGCCACCCATATGCGTCAACTGTAATGTTAATAATGTCTGTAACAATGACAATATTCAGTTTGATCCACAACAAAAGGTAGAGTTTATGCATACTTATTTCGCGAATCAAGTCGGACGACAGCTTATGCCGAAAGAAAAAGAGGAGAAACGCCACCAAAGCTATTTCTTAGATAAGTGGATCCGGCACAACTTCACCCACCGCCGGATTATCCGAAAAATAGCAAGGAACCGCCGCGAGTTCAAAGCCCTCGATCTGCCGTCTACAGTGGTCAACTGGGTGAAGGAAAGGCTGAACTTGAGGAGAGGAAGAAGATGGATGTTGTGGAGGATCGCGATACTGCCGAAGCACAGAGATTGCCGACGGTCACCGTCGGCTTTCTCTCCTTTGAATCGCCACCTACAGCGGTTGGTTGGGGAAGGGAATCACACCAACACGTTCAGAATGATGAGAGGAAGAGGACCGAGGTGGTCCAGCTTCACGACACTGCCTGGAAAGGTAAATCGCCCCCGTGACAACCGATCAGTTTATGCTGCGATTTGGGTTGTTTAATCGGGTTTTTGGGTGAGTGGAAGGTAGAGGGAGGAAGAGGAGAAAAAGACGAAGTTGACACCATCGAGATCGCCATCAATGGCCATCGGATGACGGTGCACGCGCCGACGACAATGACACGACGAAGAGGGAGAAAAGAGAGAGGTGGTGGGGCTGGGTTTAGATTTTCTGAAAAATGAGGGGGTTTCTGAAATATTTTTCTATTTATACATCGAACCCAAATTTTTTGAAATTGCAACAAATGTCCCAAAGTACAATGGCCATAACTTTTAAACCGTAACTCTGATTCACGAACTGTTCGCGTATACTCACTCGTAGAGCCGATCACTACCCAACCATGCCAAAATCAAAGTAAAAATCCAAATATTTAAATTCGGTCAAAATCGGGTCAAACTTTAAAAGAATTTATAAAATAGACCAATTATTTGTAAAACAAATAATCATATAAAATTCCCGGAAAAAGTTTGAAATAAAACAACAATAATGTGAAAAATATCTAAAATACTTTTATCCTCAAACAAATTCCCAAAATCTTAAAATAAAATCTCAAATAAAATTTAAGAAATTTACATGGTCTCACACTTTGCGTGGGTCCCAAGTGCGATCATGGGCTGGTACTGAGTCATGTCAAGAGCAACTCACCTCTCGGGGAATCCCCCTGGAATAGGCCTCTGAGGTCCCTATTGTTAGAAATCATAGCTAGGGATTGATCATAAAAACGATTATTATAGAAAACGCAGCGAAAAGAATAAATAAAAATTTTCCTTATCAAACCCAATTTTTTTTATTATGAAATTCAAATAACGAACAATAATAAAAATATACCTTCTTTTGTTCATCGACAGAGCTATTCTTGTCCATGGTGGCTTCTTCTACTCTTTTGATTCACCAAAGCACCACAAGTGTCATGCCCCAATTCGGGATTAAGAGTTAATCTCGGATTAAGGTGTGAATCACACTCTAATTATAGAATCAACTTCTATAACCCGAATGTGATAATGGAAAATAAAATAAATTGGGATAAACTTCATACTATTATTGTACCACAAACTGGATTCAAGCTTAATATACAAAATAAGTCGTACTTCGAACTGTACATTACATCATTCTCAGTTTCAAAATCATTACCAACTCCAACTTGGTTCACGTCTACTCACAATAACTACTCCCAGTCGGTTTCGCACTAACTCCCTCACTATAGTACCTGCAAAGTCTATGAGGGGGTGAGCTCAAACCAACGGCTCAGTAGGGACATTCAACTTTATTATACAAAATTAATTATACTGAAGCTCATTAAAATATACAACATGGAGCAGATAATATATTATATAATAATCTTATTAATGCATGAATGTTGTACTGCACTTCCTCGATTTAAGTCTCATAATATGGATAAAGAGTTCATCCATATAATAGAACAAACAGGCTTGCACGTCCTATACTATGCATTTTACTTATGTGGCCCCAAGTGCTCTATTATATGAATTAACACTCGATGCATATTGAAATATAAATTGCAATGCACATCTTCACTTTAATCCACAATTAAAGTGCAAGATATCATAACTTCGACCGCAATGAAGGCCCCAATGCGCCTTGGGATTTAGATCGTTTTATCCGTACGCAACGGAAGGGGCTTCACTCCCCACGCACACTATAAAATTTAAATAACATAATTTTAATCATCAATTCCTTCCCACCACTGTAACTTCAATTCTCAATAAATGCTTTACATTCAAATAAATGCATGTAATTATATATAATAATTAACTAACTCATATCATGCTCAAATAATTTAGATAATTCATATAAGTCACGTATTAGCACATATATCGCATTTTTCAACAAAGATTCAATACAATCAAATTTGCAGTCAAAGGTTCCCCAGATCCCCTTATCGGAATTTTAGAGCTTAGCTTGATCCCACATGTGATTAATCTAAAATCCTTTAGCTAGAGTTGTTAAAGGTCAAACTTAGCGAGAAACCGATAACACAGGTTTTAGTCATAACAATTGAAATAACCGAAATGACCTTGGACAACAACACGCTCAGATTCCCAATCTGGCAGCCTAACGGCATCGGAAATAGAATTCCCGAGTCAGGTACCTATTAAGACCAGACAACCAACAATTTGAATTCAGATTTCACAAACTGACCGTTAAACAGCCGAAACGAACGGCCAACCACCACATATGGTGGCTGCCCGGCCACAAACAACACAAAACACCACCAAAACTCACCGATTGGACTTATAAAGGTTCCTGAGATTTCAATTGGGCAGAAACGGAACAAATAACCATCAACCCGCCACCACAAGTGGCCGAGACAGCTGTGGCAGCGGCGGTATGACCTGGAAAACACCCAAATTCAACTCCAATTAATCCTAATTGCACAAAGAAACCTTCAACTACACAAAACAACTTAAATTCAAGTCCAATTTAAGAAATTCGAAATATGCATAAACCCTAAAATCGAATTTCCAATTTCCCAAAATTGGACGACCAAACCTTAGGGGAAAAATAACCCATAAGTAGAGGATCATTTTTCACAACTGGGTCGACGACCAATTATCGTCGGAAACAGTCGTCGATTCGTCGTCGTGTGAACTCCGATGGACAATCAAAAGGTACCATCGTGACGGTTCGACGAGAGGATAAATTCTGGGCCGCGAAACCGCCGGAAATGTCGCGTCACCGCCGGACTGGGTCTCGAGTTTGGGGGAGTTTCTGGGCTGAACGAAGGCCAGGGGAAGGAAGAGGGAGGGACGGCGAGGTTATCTGGGCCGATCCTGTCGCCAGCCACGGCCGGACACGCCGCCATGCGCCGATGGTAGACGCGGCGAAGGTGAGGGGGCGAGAGAGACATAGATGAGAGGAGAGAGTGAGAACATCGGGGGGAGAAAGAGAAATGAGGAGAGAGAAAGAGAAATGAGATATAAATTCTGGTTTTTTGTTTTAAAACTCTTCCACACGAAATTACAAAAATGCCCCTAAGTTCACACGTTCGTAACTCTTAATCCGTAACTTCAATTTACGCGTGCTTCGTGTCTACGCTCTCATGGGCTCGAGACCTATTTAAGGAATTCAAATTCAAAACCAAAAGCCCACTAATTTTAAAAGTCAACTTTCGAGTCAAGCCCAAATTAAAACAAATTAAAAATTTACCCAAAACCTTTTATTTCTCAAATCAATTTCCAAAATCTTTAAAATAACTTCTCAAAATAAAATTTGGAAAATACGGGGTCTGACAAAAAGTGTTGTGCCTCTAAGAAATAGTCCACAAAGAAGTGATCAAGTAAGATAGATGAGAGAGATGATCGGGAGTGCTAGCTTCCTTCAACTCTCTTTTCTCTCTATAGTGGCTGACTGCCCTATGTTGGTTCTCTCTATGTTTTCTGCTCCTTCACAAACACATAACAAGTGAAAGAACAACTCTCAAAGTCTGAACCTTACGTGGACTCTCACTTATTTTAACTGATGATAAATAACCTTTTATTTATACTGTTAGTAGGAAACTAATTTTTCCTAAAATTCATAAGGGTGGCCGGCCATGTAGGTAGGAGTTGGTGGTTTGGATATTTGTATTTATTTTACATTTTATCCAAAATAGATTATCAAGTCAAACTTGGTTGATCAGACTTAGGTTGATGGTTTTATCCAAACTATTTACTAAGTCAAATATCCATAATATATATATATATATATACATATATATATTTATAATTAATATATTCATAATATAAATATCTCATATTTATTATTATGGGCTTTGCTTGAATCCAACTCACTTGGGCTTTGGGCATTGTTTATGTCCGACCCAAATATCAATTATAACTATAAGCCCAAATCCAATTTGAACTTTAATTAATTATTCCCAATAATTAATTTTCAACCCAATAATTAATTACTCTCGCTAATTAATTTCAGTTTCCATCTACCATTCTATTGCTTGGTCATCAACCTTATATAGAGTGTGATCTATTAGGTTCTAATTCTTCTGGCAGTGAAATTTATCGTTTTTCATTAGAAACATTTCTAAAATAAGAATAATTAATAAATGGTATTTATTAATTAATTCTTTATTCCACAAGTCATGAGTGACGCCTAGTAGAATATCATGACAACCCAGAACAATCAAAAAGTTGGTGAACCTATTTAATTATTATCGGATCGTAATATATCCTTCTGTCATACAATAACCCGAACATAAACAATAGGGCATGGATAACTCTTTGTCAATCCCCTGTAAATGTTCTTATGTCTAGACATCTTCTAACATATGTTGTCCAATCTATATAATTTGAGAATACTCATTTCTCAATTTATAATGCAATGCTCTAGCCAGAGTCTCCAAGATAACTATCATAGAATGTCACATAGGTTATTCGTCTTCTTTACGGAAGGTGACAAATTCCTTGTTGTACGATTATAATCCTTCGTATATGAATCACTAGACCCAATCCATACGCACTCCAAGTCCCCTTAGTCGAGTATAGGTACATTGTATAGTCAAAGTCTAGCCACGCATGCACAAGGTGACCCATAGTGTCTTAGTCAAAGAATTCTTTATGACGTTATAATTAAAGATTTTTGTTTGACATGTCGTAAAACTTCATACAAGAAATACTTTTAACGGTCACGTTTAGTGAACTTAATCCTCGATTAAGCACCCACTTGTTTATCATAGTGTCAACCTATATAAATGATTTGAGACTCATCATCCACCCAAAAGGTGCTGATATAAAATCACATGTGTCCGATGTATGATCCGTTAGTCAGGAACATCTTCAGGAAATAAGAACTAAAGAGTAAAGGTCTCACTTATTCTAATCACAAGAATACCCTCTCTTTATCTTAATATGCATAGACATTTTATGTATTGGTTCAGTATATCACATACACTGATATATGATACATAAAATAGACTTTGCCCTTTTGTATATTTATTTAATTAATTCCTAAAATTTCAATTATAAATTGGCTTTTAAGGCATACATCTAACACCCATAACAAAGCCCTAAGCCCGAATCCTTGGGCCTAGGGCTTTTATTGGCCCCGAGGCTATCCTTAGCCTCGCACTTTTCAAGGATCGAGGTCCACTTTAGCCTCGTATCTCTATAGTATCAAGCTATCACTTAGGCTCATACCCATGAGTGCCCAACCCATGATCTTCCACAGGCTATCACCCGTGTCCAAACCAAGGCTAACCTAGCCTTGCCTCTCTTGGTCACCAAGCCTCCCCGACCTTGGCCCATTAGTCGCCAAGCTCACAGTTGGGCCTTAGTCCTTTGGGTTACGAGTCCACGTTTGGCCTCACCTCATCCACTAGACCTTTCGGGCTTATGGATATATATGTTTCTAGTCTTTTGGGCCTTTCTTAGCCTATGTCCATGCAAACCATGACTTGAGTGTCATCCAAGTCTCGTCGTTTCCATTTCTACGACTCATAATCCCTGCTAAGTCAAAATGAGTATCAATACCATCAAAATTAAGTGTAATATGAGAATTACATATTGAGAACAAATCATGTGAGGGTGGGTATAGCCTTGTGTTGTAACATCTTATATTATTAAATAAAATAAAGTGTTTTATAGAAAAAGGTGAGAGTCGGTGGAGTAAAAATTAGGATTTGGTTAGGTCTAGGGTTTGATCCTGATGTAGCGCGTAGTGGGTAGGTGCAAAGGATTCTCAAAACCCGACATTCCTCTAATATGATCATTCTCAAGAATGAGAATAGTAAGAGAAAAGGGTTTCTATTGCCTTGTTGATTCTTAAGAATACCAAGAGAATAGGAAAATATTGAGAAAATATTCTCAACTTTTATTAATAATAAAAAAAACTAAAACTATTACAATCAAGAGCTTGGAACATTTCATCTTCTTCTTCATCTTCTGGTTCTATGTTCTGCACCATCTTTCTTTCTTGATTCGGGTCATTGTCACCCATTCTTCTTTTCAATCTCTTGGAAGCTCTGAAATTAAATTGACTGCAATGAAGAGGGGGATTAAAGATAAAGATTAAAGTCTGAGTTGGGGTATTGTTTGAGAGAATGCCGATGTCTGCGTGGAGAGCATCAACGGGGGAGAGAAATTAATTGCTACTGTTTGGTAATAACAATTATTGTTATTATAAGATAATAACTATTTAAATTGCAAAAATACTTTATTAATTGCCACTATTCCACAGTTGCAATCATTGCCGGCGGCATGGTCGGACAATGCCACAGTAGCAATTGTTTAGTTTTCAAAAAAAAAAAAATCATGGAAAAAAACATAACATGGACTTATTTGTACAAAGTGTGGACTTTATTTGTACGAAGTGAACTTATTTATCATTTCAACTTTTTAGATGAGTTTTTTTTTTTTTTGGTACAAAGAGCTCTAAAATGGATTTTTTTAGTAATTTACCTTTTTTTTTTAATAATTATTTTAGTTTTCTTTTTTATAATTATTTTTTAGCTGAAATGACGATTTTAGCGTTAAACATTGGTCACATGCTTTGCACGTGACCAATTTTTAACGGAATTATGACATACTTGACGAAAATCCTTGATTGAAACAAATCGTTAATAATAATTCTTAATTGAATTAAAGTGAAAACGAGATCCTCAATTGAAACTAGGGGTATAGTTGGAGTCATTTTGCTAAAATTTTCCCTTAATAAAATTGCCCTTGAAATTATGGGGCTCGACTTAAGTAGTGTTATTTTGTATTTGCATTACATGTTTTTTTTAATTGTTTTTTCTTGGTATGAATATGCATTTTGAAGGATAAGGCTCATTACGTCCTCCCTGACTAGGTATATATTTTGTTGTTTATTAATAAAATTCACTCTTGTTGTCGAGTTTTGTTTAATAGTAAATAATAGAAGTGCTTTAACAGGTTGTGTAAATTTGAGAAATGTCATAAAAACAATTAAGATAATCTTGTACTATACCCTACAAATAAAAACATGTCATTTAATAATACCCTTACAAGTTAGATAGGTTACATCACGTGACGATATATTGGTTATACCTAATAATTTTTCTAAGTTTTGGATCTCGGGTTTCAAGTTTTCAAGTTTAGGTTCATATCATGATACAAATAAGTATTGAAAAAAAATAATGTGTTCAAGAAAATCAACCAAACAAGTATTATAATTTTTAAAATTTATAAACTTTTTCAAATCTCATATCGAACATGTTTTCAGATTTTTAAGATTCAAATTTTCAGAAAAAATCCTAATTTATTGAATTTATTTATTTTTAAATAGAATACCAAATGAGCCTTAATGATTTACCATTTACGCTAAGGACATTTATCAAAATCGCAATTTCGATAATGCCAGCGCATAATCGGAACCGTTTACTTTTTAAATCACCTATTATAAATCATTTTTGCAAAAAATCAACTCAATCAGAAATTGTTTAGTTATATAACTATTGTCGATTAAATAAAAAAATTTAACAATTTGGTCAAAAAATCACTCTTTAATCAGAAATTATTGATTTTGTCTACTTAATTGATAATAGTTATATAATCAAATAATTTCTGATTAATTTAATTTTTTACAGAGATAATCTTTAATAAGTTATCTAAAAAATGAATGATTTCGATTATACACTAAAATTGTTTAAATCAAAATTTAATCAAAATTTAGAAGGTGGGAGTGACCTAAGTACTGTCTGCAATAGGCCATGCCAACAAATGAATGCGCACCTAAGCCCTAGCCCCTAACTAAATATTTAATATTCATTATTTTCGGCAATAATAATAGTAATAAATTAATAATAATAATAATAATATTGTTAATTACCTCAGCTTCTTCTCTCTCTAACACCAAGGACAACGTCGACGACTATTACCACCACCAGCATCGCCAGTAAAACGACGTCGTGGTTCCGAGAAACTAAAGAAGATCCTCCATCACCTTCGTCTTCGTCTTCGCGTGTGTATGTATGTACATGTATAGATTCATTCCGTATGTTTCATAATTAAGGACAATTTGATCTCTCATTTTCTTTTATAGAATCCTATTCCTAACTTTCTCGCATTTTCTCGAGAAAATACCCGATTCACTCTGCAACCCCCTTCCCTCTTCACTCTTCATTTTCTCGAGGAACAGAAAGAAAGTCTTCTCTCTGGTTGGGATTAGGGTTTCCGGTCGTGAACAGCGATGTCGAGGGCTTCCCAATGAGCATTTTGGGATTGGATTAATAAGGAACTGAAACTTCATTTTATGCTCAAATTAGGGTTTTCGATGAAGGTTTTAGGGATATCTAGGGTTCTGAGGTTGATGATTCGGTTGTGATTATACTGAGTTTGGATTGCGAGAAAATTAGGGTTTCTCCGGTTTCGTTCCAGAGGTGGCTGGGGTTGATAATGGTAGAGTGAGAATGGTGAGGATTCTGGGACTGACTCGCGGAGAGACGGATGAGTTACCTCGAGAGATCACCTCGCGGACCAACCGGCCTAGTGACTCGGGTGAGAATGGGTGGCTCATTCGCTTCTTTGACTCGGCATTTTTCTGCGAGTGGATCGCTGTTAGCTACCTGTACAAGCATGATCACTCGGGGGTACGTGACTACCTCTGTAATCGAATGTACACTCTTCCCTTAGCGGGTATCGAGAGCTACTTGTTTCAGATATGTTACATGTCAGTGCACAAGCCCAGCCCCTCGTTGGATAAGTTTGTGATTGATATGTGCTCTAAGTCGCTTAAGATAGCTCTGAAGGTGCATTGGTTTTTATTGGCGGAGCTCGAAGACTCTGATGATAATGAAGGGATAAGTAGGATTCAAGAGAAATGTCAGATTGCGGCCACTTTGATGGGTGAGTGGCCGCCTTTGGTTCGTCCTCAAAGTGAGTCAACCAGCCCCGGGAGCAAGAATCAGGTCTTGAATAGAATCTTGTCATCAAAACAGAAGTTGTTGTCTCTGACGTCTTCTCCGCCTGCCCAGAGGTCTTTTTCTTTCTCACCTTCATCGGGAAACAATCCGCAAGAGGATGGTAGTCAGTTATCTCCCGATGAGAACAAAATTTTTAAGAAGTTCATTCCGGGTCCAAAGGTTCGAGATGCATTGCTCTTTAGGAAGTCAGCGGACAAAGATGACGATGAATCTGAAAAAGATGGGTTCTTTAAGAGGCTTTTAAGGGACAGTAGAGGTGATGATGAGACGGGTTCAAAGATTAGAGATTCTTTGCTATTTAGGAAGTCATCAGAGAAGTATGATGATGATGCAGAAAAGGATGGGTTCTTTAAGAGGCTATTAAGGGATAGTAGAGGGGATGATGAGGAAATGACATCAAGCTCAGAGGGATTTTTTAAGAGATTGTTTCGTGATAGTAAGAGTGATTCCGAGGATAAATCAGTTTCTAAATCGCTTGAAGATGAAGAAAAAGAAGGGTTCTTTCGGAAGTTTTTCAAAGATAAATTTGAGGACAAAAAGGATCGGATTGATAGGAATGAAGATGAGGATATGGCATTCTCTGAAGAAAAATGTTCTAGATCAGCTGAAGATGATGAAAAAGAGGGGTTCTTCCGAAAATTCTTTAGGGATAAGTTTGAGGACAAGAAAGATGGGAATGATAAAACTGAGGAAGGGAGTGCCAATGGAGAGGAAGAAGAGCCTTCTGACTTTTCATTGTTCCGAAGATTGTTCCGCGTGCACCCTGAAGATGCTAAAAGTAATGCTGCTAATGAAAGCATCAATGGTGGTGGCCAGTCAGAAAGTAGTCCAGGGACTGAGAATTTTTTCCGCAAATTGTTTAAAGATCGTGACCGTTCAGTTGAAGACTCAGAGCTATTTGGTTCAAAGAAACACAAAGAGGTAAGTTTACATCTAGTTATCTATCTGTTGCTTCGCTGGTACTGGAATTATGGCCTTAACTCTGCAGTGCTTTCTCTTTTCCCAATGATGTAATGAAATTTGTTTAATTAAATTATCAATGAGGTTATAGATGTCTCTGTTCAGTTTTAATAGATTTTGTGTATAATGAGTTAAATATTTGATAATTAACCCTTTTCTTATATAAACTGTGAGACATTTGCTCAACTAGCATATTGCTGAATTACACTCATAATATCTTCTTTTATGTGTTAATTGGTGTATGTAATCCCGCATGATCTAGTAAAAAATCTGTTAAATCTAGTCTGTGCCTTTTAACTTATAGTAATTCATTCTCTGGAAAGTTACTAAACATTGGAATACAAGTTCCAATCAGCTGGAAATGTAGTTCTAAAAGGCCACACAAATGCTGTGTTCGAGTGTATAAGTTGATAGTTTGAGGGCATGGCTACTTGTAGTTGAACACAATTGGTGTTCTTTACATATTGGGTATGGATAAAAAAGTAAGTATGAAAAAGTAGGCTGAGATGGCAGATTGAAATACAAAATCCTTACGAGTGATGAAGTTTGGAAACACTGATTTGTGGGGTCCCTACTCTGGCTTTAATATATATGCTCATATGTGGTGTAGCTTTGATATGTACATATGTGCAAATACACAGATTTTCTTAGTCTATTCTTTTTCTTATCATTGATTTCTTCAAAATTGTGGCTTAAGGTCTTAATATAATCCTGTGTGGGATGATAATGAACTAAATTCATTGAATATATCTTGCTATCGTAACAAGATCTGCAAAGCTTTCTACTAATTTCATCACTTATTAGCCCTTCTCAATATAGTTATCTGTTCCAAGGTAATAAAGTTCAGACCTTAATCCCAATCTTTGCTATGAATTTCTGTCATGAACCACTTGATTGTTGTTGGGAGACATGCGTTTATGTAGATAAAGATACTAGGTGTAGAGGGTTGCAGGTTATGTGGCTGTAGGGACTGAAGTTATGTTGGTATTCTTCTGTTATATAACCTCACAATAACATATACATGTATCCTTTTGAAAAAAATATATATATACATGTATCAAAAAAAGAGTGATGACTATCTTATCTCAAGGGTGGATCAAGTGGGTGGTAGATTTTTTTTCTTACTCCGAAGTAGAATGGTAAAAATACAGAGGTAAAAAGGCAATTTCAGATGAGAGATGAAAATAATATAGGATAAAAATGTAGCATAGAACGGGAGTGGGTGCATGATTCCAAAAAGTAGATGGTGGGACTAGACAGTGAAAATTATTGTTTCAAAGATGAGATGGAAAGGAAAGTGATCTTGGAAGAGGGTAATATTATGTTGAATATGGTGGGTGATTGTGTTAGATAAGGAGCAGAGAGGATGATGGAGCATAGGAATGGAAAGGACTCTTAAAGTGACATTCTTGTGAAATGATAATATTCAAATGCCTTAATGTGGATTCCTTGTCACATTTGTTATTTTTTAAAAAATATAATTTTCAAATGACATGGAAAATGACTGAACCTAGGAATAAAAATAGGGCTTGAATGATTCAGATTTGTGGGAGAGGAAGCTTAGGAAGTTTGTTTGACTTAAAGCTTTTTGATGATCTCCATATTGCATTCAAGTTTAAATTTACTTTCTAAGAAATTCATAGAATTTGATATTTTCTATTTCCAAAAATGTTTTTATAGGTATAATCTTAGTTTGTCTTTTTTTTTTTAAACCAAAAAATAAAATCTTTGTTTGTCTTTTGACAATTTGGTGTAGCTGATATTGCACCAACTCGACTCTATGAATCAATAGCAGCAATGTTGTCGAAATCCAAAAAATGTTCAATTAACTGGACATTGCTAAGCTGGATCTCTGTGGCATCTGTCATTCATGGTAGAACTCTAGAAGCCACCTTGTTGCTATCATTAACTAAAGCTTTTGTGTAGCAACTTCCATTGTTGACTTGGTGACTCCCACCAAAGCCACTTGTCTAGCAATGTCCAGTTCATGGATTGGAGAGGATTTTTTAATTTTTAATTTTGGATAAGAAACATACTTTCTTAAATAAAACTAATGGAGTACATATAGACAATCCATGTGTATTGATTTTTTTTTTTTTTTTTTGAGAAGAATCCATGCATATTGGTTAAGGAGTACTTTAATTAAAGGCCTTGAGAAGATGTATCCCAAGGCCCTGATACTAATTTGGTAGGTATATTGATTTACTTATGAACATGACAATACATGCACATGTACAGTTAAAAATAATTATACAAACTTTTATCTTGTCCTTGGGGATTTTAAAGCCAATTTTGCTTTTCTTTACTTAGCATTAAGCAGATAGAGACTATATAGCTTTCAAGCTAAAATTTCAGAGTTCTTGGCACATTGTCATTACTTCCCTTTCCCCCACTTTTAAGCATCATTTGAATTGAGATAAACATGTCTGTTTAAGCGTGGTTAAGTTCAATAAGGTTAATAATAATATGTTGGTATTTGGCCTTCTGGATGACACATGTTTATTATTTATTTTTTAATTGTAATCATTGAAGCTGATTATGCTGTTGTGATAAGTTGATTTGGTCGTGATTTAATGGGCAGGGTTACTTGGTGGTACAGTGATACCTTTTACCTTCCCTTTTCTTATGGCTTGCTATATCTTTTTTCCTAACTCAACACAACAAACTAAACAAAGCATTAATTCTAAATAGCTGTTGGCCGCATGTTCTTCCCCTTCTGCCTCCTACGCTGCATGGAACCATTAAGTATAAAGCATTGATTTTAACATGCTTACCGAAATAGAAGGCACACATGGTATATACCTAAAAACTATGTTAGATTCTAAAGATCTCCCATTTATGAAACGATAAAAAAGAAAAAGCTTTTCAAAGTTATGATAGAACAGGAACAACAACCAATACATTGTCATTGGGACACAAGCACTAGAGATTTTCTCTTTACGCACCTTTTTATTTTACTAGCATGTTTTTTCATAAAACTGTTCGGTGTAGTGGAGTACTACCAAGGAAACTTTGTGTAGAAATGATAAACTTATTTCCCTTTATTAAATAAAATTTAAATAATTTATATTGATTTGTGCCCCCACTTTCTTTGAACAATTGCATCTAAATTTTGAATGTATTAAATCATGCATATGGATATAATGAATGGACCGTAGAGATGTTCAAATCTGAAGTTCGACAGGGGTAGGGGTCATTTGGATTTTTTTCTAGAGTTTGACTGGTTGGAAGAAAAGTTGTGACCCCAACTTCATTAGTGGGAGAGCTATAGCTGTTAATTCAACATTTTTATTTTATTTTTAAATTCTGATATTTTGGTGGTGCATCAACATAATCATAACTCTAATCCTACCAACATAGCATGGCATGGTTTGAGCTCTTAGTCTCCTAGACTACACTCATTTGCAAGATGAAGAGATTATAGGCTATAGAGGAATAGAAGAATATTTGAGGGGGTGAGAGGGGAGGATTTGGACAACCTGAGGGAGAGGGCTTTGTTTTTGGGCATTATTATGGGCTTCAGCTTCTTCAAAGTTTAGGGATATCTCTTTTTCTGCTTTACTTAAAGATTAGGATGTGGCTTTTTATTAGTTCTATTGTTCTCTGTAATTACTGATTTTGATATGTATCAGTTATTTTTTCGTAAGTGGATATCTTATCCACTGTATTGTATCATTCTTTTTTCTTTCAATAAAAGTTTGTTTCCTATATATAGAAAAGAAGAGATTATAGGCTATAGTTCATCTATTGTATTTTCACTGGTTGAAGTTATTTTTGAAGAGCTTTATACCTTATTATAATGCACTTATTAAAAAAATATTGTAATTCACTAAACTTACTCACCGTTCTTTTGATTTGACAGAAACGTCCTGGCTCGCCAAAACAACAAAATGAAAAGTCGAGTGCAAAACCGCCACTTCCAAATAATACAGCATCCCAATACCGTAAAGGGGCTTATCATGAGTCGTTGGACTTTGTGCAGTCACTATGTGAGACGTCATATGGTTTAGTGGATATATTTCCAATTGAAGATCGCAAAAGTGCTCTTCGTGAGGTTTATGCTTATCTTAGTTAGGCTTACTCTACACACACACATACATACATATAAGGGGCTGGACAATTGACACCAGTATAAAAGTAGCAAGTTTACAGTTTAATAACTTATTTGTAGGGTTTCTTTTTTCATCAATTCTACCATTGATTATGCGCTATTCATGCACCCCATGTGTATATAATTTTAAGTCATCCTGATATCTCTGACCATTTCATCTAGATTGTATTGGAACTAGTATTTTCCTTACACGTTTTGTACTAGAAGTAGAAATTCATGATGCAATGGTTATGTCATATCAGCTTGAAATTTGATAAACATATTGTGCATCGTTAAGGCAGTAAATCTAGCTTTTTGATTGACAAAAAAGAACTGTTATAAAAAGTTATTAAGCGGTCTCAAACTTGCTAGTTTTACACTGATGTCAGTTTAGCATGCCCGTATGTATTTATGTCTGTATACAGACATAGATACAATTATTTATGTTTATAATTTTTAGTGAGATTAAATATCAAAATTTACTACTTGATAAATCTTGTATAATAGATCATATTCACAAGAATTCATTAAAAAATAAGCACTATAATGTATGATTTAATCAAGTTTTGATGAATGGTTTTAAACTTATTAGTAATTATGAGAAAACTAAGGCTCAGCTTGTCTAGATGGTGGACCTCTTGTCTGTGGCTGGACTCCATTTTGTAGACTTTTTTCCTCAAAAAGCGTAGCCTTATACTTTTTATTAATAAAATCTTTGTTTCTTCTGAAAAAAGTCATTTTCTTATTATAGATTTTAAATTCTAATCAACATATGTTTGATGATAAGTCTTTACCGTCAATCTTAATGCTAAAAAACTGAAATTTTAAATTGAACCTAACACCTAATACAATGATTTTTTTTTATTTTGCCCAAAACCTAGTACAAGGAACATAACTGAAGTATTTTGCATATATTAAATATATATGCACAAATATTTTTCTGACATGTGTTTCTTATTCTTGTTTTTGTAGTCACTTGCAGAAATCAATGTGCACATTGCTGAGGCTCAAACTAGTGGAGGTATTTCTTTAGTCAATATTCATTTTAGGTATTTGTGTTTGTCTAACTTTATAAACTGAAGATAATGCTTTTAGGGCTTTCAGGGCTCTTTCTGTTATGTTTACCAAACTATGCTTCGGGAATTTATTTTCAAAAAAGATATGCTTTGGAAATTGAGAAGATTTAAAAAAATTTAGGTTCTAAAATGTGACAAAATTTTTGTCAGCTTCTGTGCACTCGATTTTTGATCCCTTTGGAAACTTTAATGTATATCTACATAATAGAAGAGAGGTTCTCGATAATATGAGTTTTAAGATATTGGAAGTGGTTTGCGGAATGGCATATTTGGAAGGAAATTTTTTGGTATATTGAGATATATTTTGGTATTTGTATTTGTAAATGTGTTCTGTATATTAGTTTGCAGAATGCGGCAATGCATGCTTTATCTGAGAATTATGCGGTATATACTAGCTCTTGTTGAGTCATTTGTTCTTTTATTTCTTTCCTTTTTTTATCCTAAAATTAGGACTTCCAGAGTGAGTCCGGATCTATTTTCTCTTCCTTTATCTTATTATTGTCCTACATCAGGGGTTTTGCATGGTTTGTTCTGTTAGTTTAGATTATTGTGGAGTACTTGTCCACTGAGCTTTGTAATGTTTTTTAGTAATAAAATTTGTTTCTTATAAAAAATAAAAAAACGTAGAAAGGAGTTACTAACAAGGTCAAGGTTGCATATTTTCCCCCTTTAAGAATAGGTCAAAGCCTGAAGGTTCAAATTTCTTATTGAACCTTGCTAATTAAGATTTGGCCCCTTATAAACTAAATCTTAGATTTCTTGTAGTCTTCTCAAGGTTTGAAATTTGATAACACGGATAGTGGATAAAATAAATGGAGGGAATTTGTCACATACTGTTCTGAATTGTATTTTACCCTTTTAGTTAGTGACACTCTGCAGTTTTCTAGTTTATAACTTTATGTTATTGCTTATATTAACATTTAACTCCATACTTTTAATTGGATATTGCTGATTATTTTTGTAGGGGTTTGCTTTCCAATGGGAAAGGGGATGTATCGCGTGGTCTATATACCTGAAGACGAAGCTGTTCTTTTGAATTCTAGGGAAAAGGCACCATACCTCATCTGTGTTGAAGTCTTGAAAAGTGAAATTCCAAGGTGTGCTTGCTGTTGCCTAACTTATGTGTTTGATTATGACCTAGTTTTACCCTTTTTGAAACAAGTTTCATTGTCATGCAATTGAAACAAGTTTCATTGTCATGCAATTGAAACAAGTTTCATTGTGAATTGTTTGAAACTGAGGCTTATTTCATTTCGTTTGTTTTTATTACTTTTTGTGAAAACCTGTTTTAGCAATCCGAAGGACACATCTGGTTCTCAAAAGCTTTCTCGAGGAGGAATTCCTTTAGCAAATGGAGATGCACTTCTGCCTAGACCACCTCCCTGGGCATATCCTTTGTGGACTGTCCAGGAGGTCTATCGTAATAGTAATGATAGGATGTCGAGTTCTACTGCTCAAGCAATTGACCAGGCAATGTCTCATATGTCAGAAGCAAAAGTAAAATTTGTTTCTGTGAAAATATCTGTGGAGAAGCAATTGCATAGCCAGACAGAGAAAGCAGAGAATATATCAAATAGCTGTCAAGGTAGAGAGGCTGTAAATCGTGCATCCAAAGCAGCACAAGGGAGTGATTTGGAGTGGGTGAGGGTGGTGCTTACAGCAGATCCTGGTGTTAGAATGGAAGACATTCAGGATCCAGGACCACATCGACGGAAGGAACATCGTCGTGTTCCAAGTACAGTGGCTATAGAGGAAGTAAAGGTGGGCTTTATTTGATCGTAGGTACTAATTGATGTTAATTTGGCATGTATTGTTTTCTGAATGAAAATAAGTTATTTGTTCTTGTTGCTTTACATATCAGAATATTTTGGTGTCCTTGATTTCATCTTGAATTCCCATGATCTTGAAACTTGTCTTGGCGATATTTGTTTTAGTTTCTTCATTCCTCGTTAACAATAGGTTGATAACAATACACACACACACACAGAGTTGGGTAACATAATATGCTAGGCTGTTTCAACATTACCATTTCGTTGCCATTAGATCATATATGGATTATTGAGATGCATTGAGATGAATCTTGCCCATGGTGTATTTCACCATCTATATTTGATCTATCAGATGAGAAACTTGTCCTTATTTAAGGATTTTATTAGACAATAACTCCTAGAAACTTAATTCTCAGAATGAATCATTTAAAAAAAAAAAGATGATGGAAAGATTGGGTCCTTTTTCTTTTCCAACTTTTGAGACAAATCTCATTCCCCTCCATCCTGCATGCTTCATGCATCATAAATTGACATTGCAGTTGCATGAAAGTTCTATTACTTGCAATCAGTTATATGCTAGTCCCAATCTAGATGCTTATATATGAGAATCTGTGCACTAATTAATATGGTATTGAAGCACCAAGTTAAACGAAGGACATATTGATGCTTTCTGAAGTAGTTTCTTTATTTTCATATATTTTTATGGCGATTAGATGTTTCTATGTTATTGTTAAATTTATATTCTAATTTTCTCTCTTTGTTCATAACATTTAACTTTCTGCAGGCTGCTGCAGCGAAAGGAGAAGCGCCTCCTGGACTCCCTCTGAAAGGGGCTGGTCAGGATTCATCAGATGCACAGCCAACGGTGAAAATTCGTGAAAATTGAAATTGTGTTAGTAATCTCATGGAGATGCTGAATTCTATTTTCTGACAACATTGACATTTTTCAACAGGCTAATGGCGGTACTCCCAAGGCCAGTGATGCCTTGTCTGGTGAACTTTGGGAGGTAAAGAAGGAGAGAATACGCAAAGCTTCAGTTTATGGAAAATTATCTGGTTGGGACTTGCGCTCTGTAAGTTCTACAGACCTTCTCTCTCTCTCTCTCTCTCTCTCTCTCTCTCTCTCTCTCTCTCTCTCTCTCTCTCTCTCTCGTTTATTTTGAATCCCACAGAACCACCTGGAACTTATTTTGTCCTACTTTACTACCCATAAGTAACTTCGGTGTCCCATTTTACCCTTTTCCGTCAATTCCGTCAGCCAATCCATCAAAATTGGTGACGTGGAAAGGGCATTTTTGTCTTTTTCGTCTAATTTTGTCCACTTTGACAAAATAATTAATTGAAAATTTAATATTTACAAAATTTTAATTCAATTAAAAAAATTGAAACAAAACAAAACCCCAAAAGCAGTCCCTTGTTCCTCCTCCTCCCCGCCTGACCCCACCCCACCCCACCACCCTTCCCTCTGCAGCTTCAGCTACCACTTTCTCAGAGGCACCAACCCCTGCTACCTCTTCTAATTTGACTGCTATATTTCTCACTGATCCTCCAAAGATAAATAAAAATAAATAAAAAATAAAAAGCAGAAGAAACCAAGGTGCCCCAATTTCTTCATTCCCAGGTCTCGGATCGAGGCTCTCAAGTTTCAATTGACAAGTGACTCTAAAACTATTGACCATAAGATTTAAAGTGTTTGAATTTATTAATTAAACAAGCATAGACCTTATAACACTTCCAAACGATGACTTGACCAACACCACCATCTTCCACCTACCTTGCTTTCTCAATCACCCAATGCCTTTACTGGCAGTGATGTTAATAAGAATAGTGAACAGAGCCTGAGGCGGCTCACGTGCCAGATGAAGCTTCGACCTCAGCAACCAGGACCTTGATTTCTACTTCCCTGAGAAATCTCAGCACCCGGCGGCGACCAAAACTCACGGTCGCCGCCGGGTGCTGCTGAGTCCAACCACGGAAGGACAAGCGGTGTACATAAAATCCAAGTTTTTTTATTTTTTATTTTGGTCAAAATCCAAGTTTTTTTTATTGAACCCATATATAAGCCATGCTTGTGGGCCCTCAGCATGATTCGCGGCACCCCACTGTCCACATGCCTGAGTTATGGTCCAAATGGATGAAAGTGAATGAAAAGACGAAAGTATCCCTGCCACGTCATCAGTTTGACGGATTAGATGACGGAATGGACGGAAAAGGGTAAAGTGGGATGCGGGAGTTATTTAGGGTTGGTAAAGTAGGACAAATTAAGTTTCAGGTGGTAATGTGAGATTCGAATTAAAATTTGGGTGGTAAAACATATATTAAGCCTTATATGCTGTTTATATGCTTTCAAGCACCATGAACAAGGATTAATCGTGTTTTTGGTAGTAGATGCCTGATATATGCAAGCATGTGCATAATAGAAAAAAGATGCTCATATGAGATTCCTTCCGGCTGATCATGCATTTCTAGCTTAGTCTCATCAAGATAGTGTAATGGCAAATTTTTCATCTAGGGAACTAGATTTCTGGTAGGGTTGAGGAAAATTGTAAACTCAATGACTATGCCAGCCTTGTTTTCACTTGAGTGGGACTACTTTGAAATATGATTTTCAAAAACTAGATTCTCCTTAAATTTATCATCCCTTTGATGATGAAACTGGTTTGAACAAATTATTCGTTAGTTTTGGATATTTAGTGGCGTGTTGTTCTTGTTTGATACAAGAAATTTGATTTGAAAGCGATTTATATGGGATTTAAAAGTTCTAGTGCTGTTGTAGATGATTTGAAAATAAAAATTAGGTGCATACGATTATAAAATTGAAGATTTAAACAATCTGAATAGAATTGCACTGTTCAGCCATTGGCCTGGTTGCATCAAGTGGCGTTCCGGAAAGGTTTAAGCTTGAGTGGAGCTTGGCTAACCTTGGTATAATTTTTAGCGAGGGAGAGAGATCAAATTACTATCCTATTTGTAAGGTGGGAATGTAGGGTTGAAATGGGAATGGGGAAGTCATTTATTTTAAATATTTTGGCCTGATTCAACTAAAAGGAATGGTTATAAGACTCTAGATTAAATATTTTGGGTTGCTTGGGTTTGTTGGACAACTACACCAAAAGTTAAACTATTAGGGAAGGAGCCTACAATGTTTCTCAAGCTAACACCTTCCCTCACTTGCAACCTCCTCCTGCACGTGCAGAGACAGACAGAGAAACATATAGTTGCAGCCCCACTCTACGCCTTTTAAATTTGGGGTACAAGGATGAGTGGTTTTGAACCCAGGACATTTTGGAACTACAGCTTTATACCTGTGTACCACGTTAAACAACTATTGGACCCCAAAAACTTAAGCTGTTAGAGGATGACACAAAAATGTATGCCAAGCTAACATGGTCACCCTTTGAATGGGTGGAAAGGTTAATTGTGGTTGTCTTTTGGTCATTTGTCATTCCTTTTCATTACTGCTTGAGGTGTTTTATGTTTTAGCTATGTTGCACGGCACTCTAGGGGTCTGCCAATCTTGTCCCCTCTTGTTTCTTTTCATTTTACATAGAAATTTGGCTTGGCTTGGTTTTTGCTATATATTCTGTGACATTCTCTCAGTTTTGTAATTGTATGTTCTGGACTTCTAGGTACCATATTGCATTTAGCTTGAGAGGAATAATTTGCTTTGTATTTGTGTAGGTTATTGTGAAGAGTGGTGATGATTGTAGACAGGAGCATCTTGCTGTGCAGCTTATTTCTCACTTTTATGGTAGGTGTCCTTTTTCTAATTATTTTGGTTTTGTTTGTGGAATTTAGTTCTCTCTCCTCGTTCCAACTTATGACGAATTCCTTAGAACCTTTCCTGTTTTTAATCCTTCCCTCTCCCTCTCCCTCTCCCTCACTTACTGGTCAATCTTTTGTTTGATTAGGTCAGATAAGATGCTTTCTTAACACCTATTAAAAAAAGAGATGCATTGGGGAAACATTGAACTGCATACTGTTTTCAATGTGCCTGGATAAAATGCCCTTTAGAGGGTTCTCTTTTTTGCTTCTGTTTCACTATGACTAGTTGATGATAGAGCTGTTTCTTGTTTCAAGTTTTAAAGTTGTTTTCTGAGAATCCGTCGAAACCCACTTCAAGAAAGCTAATCGGCACTTCTAGGCGAAGAAAACAGACCTTGAAAAACAGGTGCAAAATTGTTGACTATGTCTCAATATATAAAAAACACATCAGGTGATTTTTTCAAATCCCCAATTGAATAGGATTTGCATGAGAAAGCTCCTGACAACTCCAACATCCGTATTCTTCTGTCTGATTTAGAAGCAATCAACAATACATTCTCTAAGACAGCCAACAATCCTGTTAACTCCCCTACTTCCTGATCATTTAGATTCCTTCGAAACCCAAAATCCCCTACATTCTCCTTTGACGTTTTACTGTTATTAGTTGTAGACTCATGATTAGTGAACTCCTTGTCCTCTTCTTTGTAACTTTCACCTATATTTAATGAAAGTTTGTTTCTTATCAAAAAATGAAAAATAAACAACATGCATCATCTCTATGCAAAGCAAAACTACATCTAAGGTATTTACTCAATGAAGCTTTCCACAATCCAGTTTTAACATAATAGCAGAGAAGGAAAACCCCTCAAAATCTGCAGCTACTGATGCTTACAGAAACGACCAAAAGCTAATTCTTCCCCAATGTTCCTCCAGTCCACCCCATTATATTCTTCAAAGATCTTATGCCGTTCCATCCAAATAACCATACAACCCCGCTGAGTTCATGCTTTTTTATTCCTACCCGGAATCTTGTGCTTCTCACAAAGCAAAGCATATGATGCAGGACAAGAGAAAAGGGCTGCTGTCTTGCTACTTTATTAGGGCAAAAATCTAGAATAGACAGAACTTCAAACAACAAACAGTAGAGAAAAGAGAGATTTAAGCTATAGAATCAAAGCTTTAACGTAGATAGATGAGTTCTAGGGTTTAGGAACCCAAAAGAAACTCTAAAATCTGAATTGTCAGAACAATATAATGCATAAACTGTCAATTACAACCTAAGCCTTAAGCTTATATAGGGAAACATAAACCTTAGATGACTAGGAAAGCATAAACCTTAACTAACTAGGAAAACATAAAACGTAGCTAACTAGGAAAGCATAACGGCATATCCTTATTGATTAAGATCTAATAATCAAGAAACTAGACTCCTAATCAAACTAGGAAATGAACATTGGAAAGTTACTAAATTTTGGAAACCCTAGCAGATGCTCCTGCGTCAGCATACCATGGGAATCCTCCTACTCCAAAGCAACTGGGCATTGCAAGAAAGCATGGTTAACACTTTCCTCTCCTTTCTTGCACAAAATACACCAATGCGGGAAAAAACATACGTAAGGCCTCCTCTTTTTCACAAGTCTTCATAATAGCGTACAACATTATTGTTGGGCCCAAAGTCCTACAATAATGACATTCTTTGTCAGTATGCGTGAGGTGTGCTATTTGTAAAATTTATCTTGTCTGTTTTTAATCTATTTCCCACAACGTTTTATCATCCTAACATCTTTTCACTTTGAATGCCAATGTATATTTATATTATGTTGATTCTGTTCTCCTAGTACATCTTTAGTACTATATTTTACCCTAGTGGAAGATGGAGTATTTAGTAAATATTCTAAGATTGACATTTTTTTTTTAATTTCGTTTGTTCAGTGTCAGTTCAGATTTCATGGCTCCTCAACTGCATTAGAATGAATGATTTAGCCCCTTATCAGATGTTCCAGGCTGTTTTATCTTCACTTGGGGACCGACCATCCCATTTTTTTTGAATATTTAACCCTCTGCTTGCCACTCGGTGCTGCAGAAAATCCTCTTAGGTTTATGTTGTGTAATCCAAGGATAAACATATAGTTGTTTCTGCGATTATGAAAAGGGAGGGGGAAGTTTTTCCTTCCAAGTATGTTGCTGAAATATCCTGACATAAGTGAAATTTTTGCGAATTTGATATTGGTGGAAAACAGTAGCAAAAGCAGGATATTTTTAACAATTATTGCCAATTTTATGCAATGTGGAAAGAAGACAGAGAGAATGGAGGAAAATAGTTTACAGTGGCTCTGGGTGGAAAAAATTTGTGGTGAAGAATGGCTTTAGATTAAACTAGAGGAAATGGTGGTTTTTTACCTGTTTCGTGGGAAAGGATTTAAAGAAGGAAAATAAGTAGAGAGGCTGGGAGAACCAAAGCATAACCTCTGTTTCTGCGGAATCGCCAATCAACACCATTGTATGCCTGCAATTGGGTGGATTTAGCAGGGTAAATGTCTGCAAAATACCGAGAGTTGCCCCTTTGTTTTGACTGGGTTTGAAACAACAAAAGGGTGCTCCACTATCAATTAGGTATGGGCCAGGGTTGGGTGTTTTAAATTTAGTTGCTTACCAAAAGGTTTTGGGCTGGGCTTAAGACACAAATCACAGTCCAATTTCACATAAAAACCCCAAACCCAAGTTATTTTCTTTTATAACACTGTAAATGGAAGCCAATGACCATTTGGTCTGGTGGTGGTACTCAGTCTCCCCTTTGTGGGAGGAGGTCTTGAGTTCAAATCTCATGGATGACAGTTGTTGATTAATAAAAATGGAAGAAGATGCTAAAAAAGAAATGCTAACCGTTGGAGTGGGGTCCAAATAGGTAGTTTTTGAATCCAAACAACTATAATGGCTGGCTAAGCTCCAACCTTGTTATAGATACACAATTTTATCAAATTTATTAGTTTAATTGGTGTGCTAATGAGTGATTTAACATTTCCAATGTTTCATTCAAAATATCCATGTTTTTAAGCATATATTTTTGTTGAACCAATGTCGAGTGATTTATCCAAATCATTTCCTTGTCACATTTTGTTTCACAGTTGAACACTATAACACTCATCAAAACTAGTTGAAGGCTATAATCTTTGAATTGTGATTGCAGATATATTCCAAGAAGCTGGTCTTCCCCTCTGGTTGCGCCCTTATGAAGTCTTAGTTACTTCCTCTTACACAGCTCTCATTGAAACAATTCCAGACACGGTAATTCTGTACACTTGTGCTCTTTAAGTGAATTGATAATTTCAAGACTTCACTACCTCTTTAATAATGTAGTTTGTTGTTTTGTAGGCTTCACTTCATTCTATCAAAAGTAGATATCCCAACATCACGAGCTTGCGAGACTTCTTTGTTGCTAAGTATCAAGACAATTCCCCAACTTTTAAACTTGCCCAGGTAATCTGCACCTCCATAAAGCAGGTGTCGTTCACAATTTGTTGTTATTAGCTCAGCTTTATCCTCATTATGCTTCATTGTAATTGATTGCATGAGGGGAATGGGAAAGTAGTAAGACTATACTTTTTTTTTATGAGAAATAGAAACCTTTCATCAAACAAATGACAGAGTACAAACAGTGGACAAGGAATCCACTGAAATTCACAAAGAAAACCACAACAACTAGGGGTGCTCAACTAAATTACATTAGCTACAATACAACAGCCCCTTACCAGTAAAACCTCAGCTACATCCACTATAACACTGCTGCTCCCCAATCTGGAAATATAACAGAAAAATAAGACTCCCTAAAATCTGAAAAAACAGATGCCCATAAAGACGCCAGAAAATGAACTCTTTCCCATAACTGATTCAACTCTCCCCCCCCCCCCCCTTAGCATCTTCAAAGACCCTTCTATTCCTTTCCATCCAAATAACCCAGAAAATTGCTATCATAGCACATCTACCTAAACCACACCCCTTTTCTTGCCTCCAAAAAATTTAATCTTCTCACATAAAAGAGTATTGCAGGAAGCAGGAGTAACCCAGCTTAACTGCCCCTCCTTGAACCATTGGGCCCATAAAAAAGAAGGCACTGGAAATTGAAGAAACAAGTGGTTAATACTCTCAGCCTCATTCCTGCACATAATACAGGGGGGGAATAGAGAAGAGGAAGGACGCCTCCTGTGAACCATATCACAAGTATTAATCTTCCCATGAACAATAATCCAAACTAACACACAATAATCCTTTGGGGGTATCTTGGCTTCCTAAATTACAAGAGAAGGTGAGAATAAAGAAAGGGATGGGTTGTCCAAGCAATGCTTTGAAAAAGACTTGCACGAAAACAACCCCAAAGACTCTAACCTCTAAATCCTCCTATCTAGTTTGTGTGAATCAAGCATAACACATTCTAGGCTGGACAACAAAGCTACCTTCGATATTATTGGTTGCCCTATTTCCTTTTTTCTTTTTTTCTTTTTTTTCTTTTTTCAAGGTGTTGGTTGAGTCGAACTTAGTAAGACTATGGATGCTCTTGATGGAAATGGGAACTTCCAAAAATTGCCTATAATCAATCTTCTGTCTTTTTCTGAATATTATGGTTATTTTGTCGCAAGTCTAAGAAGTAAAGAAGTGATAGTATGTATAGGAGAAAAAGATACCAAGGGCAGGGAGAGAAGATCTTCAATCAATTAAGCATAGTCAGTACCTTGTTCATCAACAAAGGAAACCATAGATGCCAATTGTCCTGATTCGAGTTTTTTTGTATCTTTGGAAAACATTGTAGGATCAAATTCCTCGCTGAAGCATATTTATGAAAATAAGAAATGAGATTCACAGTGAGTTATCCTCTTTTAAGTTTTTAATAGAAGTATCAATTTTACTAAAGAAGAAGAAATTACAAGAACTGGATGGACAAGAAGTCCATAAGGAACACAACAGAAACCAAACAAATCCCTCCCAAACGTAAAACAGATGTAAACCTAACAACAACATGATTCAACATATAAGACCAATCCAGGTAAAACAAACTAGAGGGGACATCCTTAAAATGTGTAGACAATGAGGCCCAAATGAAAGCATCAGTTTCATATTGAATGATACATTCCTTTTATATCTATAATTTTTTCATATTTCATCATGAGGTCAAATCATATTGGTTGAAACTGTGGTTGCTCTTGTAATTTCATTTGATCAATTGTCTGGCTTACAGCACGTATATATCTGTTTGAGGCCCTATCTGCCGTATCTGCCTTAACTGAAGCCATGATATCTTTCTGAAGTTTCTGTTATATACAAGCGTTTACCCTGCCCCTTCTAGAAACCTATGTAGTTAGTTTTTGATAAGGCTTTTACAGCTTATGGCATATGCATAATCGTTTATTTGATTAGATTTATTACTACATAATAAGTTGGTTTTGAAGCTCTCTTTTCATATGTAAGTTGTGGATAATTCCATGCTGATAGGAGGTGTTAGTCTTGACAGAAATGAGTTGTGGACACCCTGATGTAGCCAAAACTTTGAAAAAGTTTTTCATTTTGGTTTGTTTATATTAAGCAAAACTTGTATGTAGGTGTTGTCAGTTATATACAGGGAGTAAAATTTCGTTTTTTAAGGGTATAGAAATTTTAACACCAAACTAAAAAAATTTCGTCCTAATTTCGACAATTTTGCCGAAAGTTTCGAAAATTTCCCGAAATTCTTGAAATTTCAGCGAAATTTTCGGCTCGAGGAGGCGGAGACCAGAGGGAAAGAGGGGAGGAAGAGGCGAGCTGGCCTCGTCGCCAACCGTCGCCGGAGGCAACAAATCGAAGAGAGATCAGAGGGTGATTGGGGAGGGAGGAGAGACAAGAGAGGGAAGAGATCTTGGAGAGAGAAGAGATCGGGGAGGGAGATGAGGAAGAGAGGGAGACCGGGGAAGGAGGAAAAGAAGGAGAAAGGAGGAAGAGAAGGAGGGAGGAGGAAGAGGGAGGAGAGAGGGTGTCTGGACGTGGGTCTGGTGGCTGGGCAGTGGGAAAGATGAAAGAGAAGGAAAGAAGCAATCACGGGAAGAAAGAAAGAAAGGAAGGAAAGAAAAGAAAAAGAAAAGAAAAAAAAAAAAAAAAAAAAAAGAGGAAAAAAAAAAGTTTAGGGTTGGTTGGGGTTTGGGGTCAATTGAGAATTATAATTAGGCTGAATGAATAATCTTCATTATACTGTGTATATTTATACAGGATACAAATACCAAAGATGGTAAGTCAACTATACAATTAAAACTGCTAACTTATTGCTAATTGACAACTAATTACAGCTAATACACGCTAACTCTCCCCCTCAAGTTGGTGCATAAATATCGCACATGCCCAACTTGGATAGCGATGTATGGAAAGAACCACTAGTCACGGCATGAGTCATCATATCAGCCAGCTGATCCGCACTCCTAATATAAGGAACCTCAATCACACCAGAATCTAAATTATCCTTGATGTAGTTTCTGTCAAGCTCAATGTGCTTGGTTCGATCATGCTGCACCGGATTATTAGCAATTTCAATAGCCGCTGTGTTATCACAAAAGAGCACCATCGGTTTTTGGGGACCATACCCGAGTTCATCCAAGAGAATTTTGAGCCAAGCAAGCTCAGTAGTCGCATGATGAAGGGCACGGTATTCCGCTTCTGCACTAGATAAAGATACCACCTTCTGTTTCTTACTCCTCCAAGTTACCAAGTTGCCCCCAACAAATGACACATACCCAGAAGTAGACTTTCTATCCAATTTGGATCCAGCAAAGTCAGAATCAGTATATCCCACAATATCTAGGTGACCATGCCTGGAGAACATAACACCTTTACCTGGAGAGGATTTCAGATAAGCCAAAACACGATTCACTGCATCCATATGTCTATCACTCGGATTATGCATAAATTGACTCACAACACTAACTGCATATGATATGTCAGGTCTAGTATGAGCTAGATAGATCAACTTCCCTACTAACCTCTGATACCTCTCCTTGTTCGTTGGAACCTGATGAGCGTAAACAGCTAGACCATGGTTCACCTCAATAGGAGTATCCACAGGTTCGCAGGCAGAGTTACCAGTTTCGGCCAAGAGATCTAACACATACTTCCGTTGAGAGAGAAAAATTCCTTGCTTGGACCGAGATACTTCAATGCCCAAGAAGTATTTTAGAACTCCCAAGTCTTTCATTTCAAACTCCCTGGCCAGATAGCTCCGAAGCTTCTCTATCTCACGTATGTCACTGCCTGTAACAATCATATCATCAACATAAACAATAAGCAAGGTAATGTTATCACCATCCCTTTTATAGAACAGAGTGTGATCTGCCAAAGCTTGCCTAAAGCCATACTTTCTCATTGAGTAGCTAAACCTGCCAAACCAAGCCCTCGGCGACTGCTTCAATCCATACAACGCCTTCTTCAGCTTGCATACTTTACCTCCTTTTGGTGTAAATCCTGGAGGAGGATCCATATACACCTCCTCTACCAGATCACCATGAAGAAATGCATTCTTCACATCAAACTGTCGTAGCGGCCAGTCCAGATTAACTGCAAGAGAGAGTATGACCCTAACAGTGTTCATCTTGGCTACAGGGGCAAAGGTCTCTTGATAGTCAATCCCATAAGTCTGGGTGTAACCCTTGGCTACTAGTCTAGCCTTGTACCTGTCCACTGTCCCATCTGACTTATACTTCACCGTAAATACCCACTTACACCCTACTGTCTTCTTTTCTCGAGGTAACTCGACCATCTCCCAAGTAGAGTTCTTCTAGAGAGCCTCCATCTCCTCTACCATAGCATTCTTCCACTTGGGGTCTCCAAGGGCTTCCTGAAAATGACTAGGAACAGACACAGAAGACAACTGAAGGGCAAAAGCTAGATGAGATTTAGACAACCGATGATATGAGATGAAATCAGACATTGGATAAATGACATTAGAAGATGACTTGGAAAAACCAAACCTATCAGGTTCTTTACGATCACGAAGAGGATATTTCCTACCCTGACCACCGACTTGTAAATTCAAGTCAGCAGAATCTGAAGCTACAGTGGTAGGATCCAAATAAGAAGAATCTGAAACTATAGGATTAGAGTCCAAATCATTATCAAAGGTTATAGGAGAAGAGACATGTACCTCAGAATTAATCTTGGAAGAGTCATTCGATGGCATGGTAGTATCATCAAGAGAAGTACTGGAATCAGAAGGAGGCACGGCAGTAGCATCTTTGTTCCTTCTTGTATAGTGTTTTTGGAACAACTGTGCTGGCCTTTCACCCCTACCTTCTTCAGGTTCGGATTCAGTCTCCATAAGATTTGGGGTATTAGAAATCTCCCCCTCACCCAAAGTAGCTGAATCCTCCCCCTTACCTGAAATCCACAATCTTTTTTCTGCCAACCATAATTGTTCCTCTTCCTTACTATTAATCTCCCCCGGAAGAGGAATCAAAGACACATCCCCAGAAAAATAAGACACTCGTTCACAGAATTGAACGTCCATAGATACATAGTATTTGCCCGTAGGGGGATGAAAACACTTATATCCCTTTTGGGAATTAGAGTATCCAAGAAAGACACACCGAATAGCACGTGGATCAAGCTTATCCCTATGAAGAGAATGAACATGAACATAACACACACAACCAAAAATCTTAGGACAAAGATTAAGGGTAGAAGGAATAGAGTGGAACCGTGATAACATCCTCAAAGGAGTTTGGTAGTCAATGATACGGGCAGGCATTCGATTGATAAGAAAAACAGCAGTCATGACAGCATCTGCCCAGAAACGTTTAGGAACATGCATAGTAAAACATAAGGCCCTAGCTACCTCTAGGAGATGCCGGTTCTTACGTTCTGCTATACCGTTCTGTTGTGGTGTGTAGGCACACGTTGTCTGGTGAAGGATGCCATGGAGTTTGAAGAAATCAGCAAGAGACTGATTCACAAATTCACGACCATTATCAGAATGAAAAACCTGAACCTGAGTATGAAACTGTGTGACAATCATTTTGTAAAATTGAGGAATAACATGGATAACGTCACTCTTAGACTTTAGCAAATACACCCAGCTTACCCTAGTGCAGTCATCAATAAATGAAACAAAGTATTTATGACCCGAAGCAGACGGGGTAGAAAAAGGACCCCAAACATCAGTATAAACACAAGAAAAAGGTTTCGAACTTTTATTGGAACTGAGTTTGAAAGGAACACGATGATTTTTAGCATAAATGCATTGTTCACATCTTAAGCTAGAAATAGAAACATTGCAAAACAACTTAGGAAATAAACGTTCTAAGTAGGCAAATGAAGAATGACCTAAACGACAATGCCATAAAAGAATTTTTTCCCTATCAGACCTCTCTCTCTCTACGTGAAAGCCGCGACTAGATTCGGATTGCAATGCCGTGGCCCCCTCCAAGTAGTACAGACCTCCTCTCTCCTTACCAATGCCAATCGTCGTCTTCGTGAGATTGTCCTGAAACACACAATGAGTAGAATGAAAGGTTACAGAACAGTTGAGACGCTTGGTAATCTGGCTAATAGAAAGAAGGTTATTAGAGAGAGTAGGTGCAAGTAAGACAGAAGACATGGAGAACGTGGGAGAAAGTGAGACATTCCCGGCCCCTGTAACTGGCATGGGAGTCCCATCAGCAACCTGAACAGACTTAACAGGTGGAGATATTAGAGAATCAAACAAGGAAGAATTACTAGTCATATGATCAGTAGCCCCTGAATCAATAACCCAAGTGTTATTAGCAGAAGAAATGAAGGCTAAACCAAAATTACCTCCTTGAGAAGACACTCGTGAGACATGAGAAGCAGAAGAAAGAGATGTGTCAGCAAGGGCAGCCTGAGAAGATTTCTTGTTCTTCCTCTCAGCTTGCTTCAGCTTATACCACTCCGGGTAGCCATGCTTCTTCCAGCAAACGTCGACGGTATGTCTGGTACCATTGCAGTGAGTGCAGCGACGAGTAAGAGGGTCAGATGGACCATAAGTAGGAGCAGGAGGTGAGGCTGACCGAAGGCTACCCTTCTGGACTACCAGGGCTGATGCCTCAGAAGAAACTTCAGTTCCCATTGTAACCCGTCGTTGTGCTTCACGACGAACCAGTGAGTATGTCTCTTCCAGGCTGGGCAAAGGAGAAGTCGCCAAAACCCGACTGCTAACTTGATCCAAACTGTGATCAAGACCTGCAAGGAACATATAAACTCTATCTTCGGCGATGCGCTTCCTTTGCTTTTCAATATCAGCCGTACACTCCATGTCATTAGGCCTCCGATAATCTAACTCTATAAAAATGGAGTTCATCTCATTGTAGTATTCTGTGAGAGTCCGACCATCTTGACGTAGCTGAAAAGTTTTCTTCATCAGTTCATAAACTTGAGAAGAATCAGAGACATCCAAATAACTCCTCTTAACAGCATCCCAAACCTCCTTTGATGTTCCACACTGAACAAAATGAGACATAAGGTTAGGTGTCATGGAATTAATAAGCCATGATTTTACCATAGCATCCTCAGCTTCCCATTCATCATAGGCCGAATCATCAACAGCAGGCGCAACTTTCCTTCCAGTAATATAGCCTTTCTTTTTTCTACCTGCAATATGCATCTCTAGAATTTTTGACCAAACACGATAATTTGTACCATCCAATTTCATATGGATTTGAGAGGAATTATCCTGAATGGTCACAGCAGTTGGCATCTTGCTGTCAGGAGTCATTTTTCCGTCAGACATATCAGATATGCTTAATTCTGTTAACCAGAAGGGTGAAAAACAGAAGTTATAAAAGTCACTGATTTAAAAAACAGAAATCACAAAACCAGCCACGCAGAAACAACTTCTGGACCCTGTGCAATCTGGGTTCTGTTATAAGCAGAGAACAGAAACCACTTGTTGGAACAAAGGATCGGCGTCAGAAAGAATCGTGGAAGGATCGGCGGCGCTGCAGGCAGGAAGGATCGACGGCGCTGCAAGCAGGAAGGAACGACGGCGCTGCAAGCAGAAGGGATCGACGGCGTTCCTGGATGGCGGCGGCGTCGTTATCTGGGCAGCGTCGTCGTCGTCTGGGCGGCGTCGTCGTCAGCTGGTCGTCGTCTTCTGGGCAGCAGCGTCGCCAACTTCTGGGTGGCGTCGGCGTCAGCTGGTCGTCGTCTTCTGGGCAGCAGCGTCGCCAACTTCTGGGTGGCGTCGGCGTCTGCTGGTTGTCGTCGTCTTCTGGGCAGATGAATGTAGGTACAGAAAATACTAGTATTTGTATTTTCTAAGTATTTTGTAGAATTTAGGGTTTGCTTTCAGCAAGAATAGAGATTAGGCAGCGGAAGAAAAATCTTTAGCCATCAGCTCTGATACCAAATTGAGAATTATAATTAGGCTGAATGAATAATCTTCATTATACTGTGTATATTTATACAGGATACAAATACCAAAGATGGTAAGTCAACTATACAATTAAAACTGCTAACTTATTGCTAATTGACAACTAATTACAGCTAATACACGCTAACTGGGTCTTTGTGCAATTAGAAAGAAAAAAAAAAGTTTGGGATTTCTTTTAGTTGTTTTTAAATTCTAAACCCTAATACATTTCTATAAAAAAATAATTAAAAATACCTTAAAGAGTCTAAATCCTAATATCTTATACCATATCCTAAAGAATATATAGTATACATTATAGAGTATATAAGATTTAGTGTATAGATTATAGAGTATATAGGATTTAGTATATAGAGTATATAGGATTTAATGTATAAATTATAGAATATAAATAATATACTAATTTTATTTAATAGTATTTGTCTCCAACGCGCATTATATTCATGTTATATCACATGAAACTTACTATATAATTTAGTTTCTTCAATATTTTTTATCAATGTAGTAGATAATATGTTAAATAAACATATGGTAAAGTTTCATTCAAAATTTTCGTATTTTGATAGCAATTTCCGTCTAATTTCTGTCGAAATTTAAAAATCTTCGAAATTTCCTCAAAATCCGAAATTTTATTCCTTGGTTATATATGCAATTGTATTTTGTGGAGATGTTTTGGTTGGGTTCTTTAAGTTAGTTATGAGAATTGGGATTCTGGTACTCAAATTTCAATATTCTCCATTGAGGTGCACCATTATCACTTATATGTGTAATTTTTTTCTTTTTATCCAAAAATTAGAACTGCTCTGAGTCAATGATATCGTGCCTCCTTGTTGCATTCAATTAGATAATTTTATTGGAATCTTGTGTGCTTACTTAATAAAGAGGCTTGGATTAAACTTCTTCTTTCCCTTTTTTGCTGCAGAGAAATTTTGTTGAAAGTATGGCTGGATATTCCCTAGTGTGCTACCTTCTGCAGGTATGGTATCCTCACCCCCCCCCCCCCCTCCCTCCCTCTCTCTCTCTCTCTCTCTCTCTCTCTCTCTCTCTCTCTCTCTCTCTCTCTCTCTCTCTCTCTCTCTCTCTCTCTCTCTCTCTCTCTCTCATCTTGATGAATTGGAAAGCTTCTATTAGTTAACTTCTTTCTGATGTGGAGTAGTTTCAGTTTCTGTGTAGTTTTGTTTTATGGGTTCTTGTGGTAGTGGTTTCTTTTTTCCAGTTCTAGAGTCCTGTTTTTGTAGGTTGAGGGTATCCACTTATGATTGTACTCTTTTCCTTTTCTAATATAATTTTCTCGTTTCCTTGAAAGAAAAAAAAAAAAAAACTCTGTAAACACAAACATGTGAATTGATAATACTGACATGGAGTTGCGCAGAGTAGCAACCCCAAATCTCTCTCTCTCTCCTCTCTCTCTCTCCTCTCTCCTCTCTCCTCTGTAAACACAAACATATAAATATGATAATACTGACATGGAGTTGCGCAGAGGGGCAACCCAAAACGGAATTGAGCTTCAAGGCATATGTTAATTTCAGAAATGCCTTTTTGTATTTCTGTGTGATATCATATGTATATCACCTTGTGTTTACATGTGACTGGTTAGTCAACTTGTACATGTTGAGATTTAATTTTTTGGAGGAATTTGGAATTGGTAAAAAACTATTCGTGTTAGTTGTTTGTTAACTTTTATTTCACATGTGGCAAACTCATTTATGTGACTGGTACAAGGAGATACAGTTTCTTTTGATAAAAATGCAATTAACAAATGACGTGGCTTTCTGAAAATTTCTTGATATTGGTCTGTCCAAGGAAGTATTCCTCAAACTTTATGTACTTTCCCTCTTCTTGCAACAAAATCTTCTACTTCCTAAAATTTAACCAATATTAATATGCATGACTGTAATAGTGTGGGATTTGTAATTATGTACATGAGAGAGAGAGAGAGGGAGAGAGGACCGCAATGGATAGAGGAGGATTTATTCATAATATAAGCAAACCAAATCCTATTTCTATGGGATCAAACATGATGTAGATGAGAGAGAGAGAGAGAGAGTCTGTGGGTGTGCACTATACGTTAACCTTGGCATCTGCCATATGATATACATGTGAAAGTGTCACATGTCCATTGACATTGAAAAACCTACTATATAATTGGCATTCGTTCTCATTTCAAAAGCATGTGCTAGGGGAGTGTTTAGTTTCTCATGTATCTTCTATTCTTTTAGTTTCCCTTGTTTAGTCATTGGAAGGTCTTGGAATTGTTTTTCACCAATGTGTTTGTTGTTTAGATAAAGGACAGGCACAATGGAAACCTCTTAATGGACGAAGAAGGTCATATTATACATATTGACTTTGGCTTCATGCTCTCCAATTCACCTGGGGGTGTAAATTTTGAGAGTGCTCCATTCAAATTAACACGTGAACTTCTTGAGGTAAGAGATGTAGGCTTGCATTGTTTAATTTCGCCTGCCATATTTTGTGCAACAATCTTCCATGCTGCTTGTTATTTGCATTTTCAGTGTGTACCAATTTTGCTTTTAATTGTGGAAGTGAGTGGAATGTTCTGATTATGCTAGGTCATGGACTCTGATGCTGAGGGAGTTCCAAGCGAGTTCTTCGATTATTTTAAAGTAACAATAAGACACTCTTATGCCGTTTTTTTTTTTCCTGTACTTCTATGTCTTTAGATGGCTTGTTCATATTCCCTGGGGTAAAACTCTCTTGTGGTCTTCAGGTTTTGTGCATTCAAGGCTTCCTTACATGTCGGAAGCATGCAGAGCGCATTATTCTTCTTGTTGAGATGTTGCAGGTAACTCCAACTTTATCTTTCAATGGCCTCATCATTTTTTATTATTTACTCTTTTTGAATGTCATGTTACAGTGCATTTTTGTGGCACAGGGATTCCTGTTGTAATGACTGACTAGGATCTGTAAGGATCTTGTAGTTTTAGATGGTTACCAAGCCTTCTTGGGCATAATGTTCGGGAGCTATTTTTGTTTCTTACAGTGCAGTGACAATTATGTTAATTCCCTAACTATATTTTGATCATTTCTTTTGTACTCCAGAATTTTCATTGAACTGCAGAGTAAATTGGAATTCCATCCGGGTTTCTTTTGTACAGTTTGATGTGCATTAAAAGAATTTGTTATTTCGTTTTTTTTTTCCCCCAAAAACACTATTTTCCTTGTTGGGTTTTCAAATCTTTCATTGGCCCAAAACAATTTTTCTGTCCACCCTTCAATAAAATGGTATACTTTTCCGTTTCATATGAATAGTATCAATGTCATATTTCCATAGTCTCCTCAAGATCATATGGCACTCATCCATATTGACCAGCATGATTATTTTGTCTTGGAGGATCATATGCTCCTTCCATTTCCTTGAATAGAACCTCTACATAGTCTTCATCATCGTTGTGATCTTCACCAAATACTTGACATCCATGGTGCATATTCAGTGGGGTTGTGGTTTTGTATATGTTTTTTTTTTTTTTAAGGTGTTTCCTAGCTCTTGTAGTATTTATGTTGTACTTTTGTGGACTCCTTGTCCACCTCTTTGTTCTTTTTCACCTGTTTAATGAAAGTTTTGTTTCTCATAAAAACAAAAAGAATGACTGACCAAGGGTACAAGCCACCTTTATATAGCTGTAAAAGAGTAAGCCCATGAGTCTTATTAAATGTGGCTCTTGGTTAAGAGAGAGTGAGAGAGAGAGAGAGAGAGAGCTTCATTGTCCACTGAATGTACTGTTTCTGTTTTTATTTCTATTCTATAAAATGTTTCTCATTAAAAAAAACACTCAAAAATGTGTGTGCATGATTGGCTGACTCAAGCTACTGTTTTAAAATGTTTTTGGACCAGGACTCTGGTTTTCCATGCTTTAAAGGTGGTCCACGGACGATACAGAACCTAAGGAAACGATTTCACCTGAGTTTAACGGAAGAGGTTTGACTTTGTTTTCTAGTTTTGTACTTAAATTATGCAATGTTTCATTGTTATGGCTGTAACAATGTTCTTCGATATTTATTCTTTTTATCAGCAATGTGTATCCCTGGTGCTTTCCCTGATCAGCAGCAGCTTGGATGCATGGCGGACGCGGCAGTATGATTATTATCAGAGAGTTTTGAATGGAATATTGTGAAGTTCATTCTTGATGATCACATGGTCTTATTTGACAAAGTCAACTGAGTGTTGATAAAAAGTGCACATGCGAGTTGGCTGTGGCTTCTGAGTTTTTCTCGGAGGTGTAAAGGATTGTTTATAGTGGTTTTGGCCTGCTTTTCTGGGTGTGAGGAATTTGTAATTGTATCGGCAAAACTACCTATTCAACATCTAGAAGGCTAAATTTAATTCAGCAGGGTATTTTTCATTTTTCCCTTGTTTCATGTAATATGGGACTCTGCTGGCTGGTGGGAATTCACTTATTCTGGAGGAGACAGTGCGGTCCTCCTACCCGTCATCGGACTACCCTCACTGTACAGATTGATTGCAATTGAGGACAGATCAGAAATCCATTATCTATCGAAGCCATATTTTCTGGGTGTAATGTCATTGTAACACACTTTACACTGGTTAGTGATCTGAAGGAGCCGACGTCATTGATTTTGTAAATCTTCCATTTCCAATTGAAGTTGATGTAATCTTCAAGTCAAAGCGCGGGAAGGCTCCAATCTTCGAGAGGTGGTCTTTGTTCCAGTCTGGTCTCAATTGGATGCATATTGGCATCAATATGCCAAGAGTCTGATTTTTTCCATGTACTTGTATCAGAAAGCTGTCAGCAAAATTCTTGAAAATCTGTGTGATTGTATCATGTGTAATTGATCGCATTTTATACAGTGAAATCTGTGGATTGAAATTTCATCATATATGGAGTTTTCGTGGCATTGATTTTTTACTCCAGTTTGTGTATCATTCTAGGCTCATCGTTGTATGTCGTGTAATTTTATTTTATTTTTTTGGTCGAAAATATGTCGTGTAAGTTTGTAACAGCTCATTGCATGTAGTGTAAGTTTGTAGTGGTTTTGAATGGTGTTCTGCAGTGTGATCCGTGATGTCTCGTTGATTGACTACAGGCTAATTATATTATCTGGGCAAAAAATTTAGTAATGCTCCGTTAACTGTAGACTACCAAATTTTACTCTGTCCACTGAAAAAATTAAATAAATAAATTGGTTTTCGGCCCGTTAACATGAGTAATCCTCTTTTTGAGGGTTAATTTGTCAATTCACTTCCCCATCTTCTATTTTCTCTTTGTTTCTTCTTTTTTGTCTTTTTATTTGGCCAATTACAATAAATTAATAAATTTTTTTAAAGTTATATATTAATCAATGTACTTTTTCATAATTTTATTATAGTTATCATTGACCAAAATGAAAAAATATAAAGACTTAATTTCACTTTTGGTCTTGTAGTTTGAATTAGGTTTTACTTTAGTATCTTTAGTTTTAATTGTTATGATTTCGGTCGTGTAGTTTACAAATCATTGCAATTTTAAGAACGCGTTAACATTTTTGTCAATTAATTTGTTAAATTAGTCATTTAATCAATAATGGTATGTAAAATACATTATCAAAATCGAAATGGTTTGTAAAGTACATGATCAAAAGCACAACAAATTTGACGATTTAATAAACGAAAATGCTAAGATGTCATTGAATTGCAACAATTTATAAACTACATGACCAAAATCATAACAATTGAAACTATATGAACCAAATTGGAACTTAGCTTAAACTACATAGACCAAAAGTGAACTTTAGCTAAAGATAAATTACAATAGATTAATAAACATATATTATTATGCATATTTAGATTTGTATTAGGTTTGTGTTTGATTACTATGTAGTAAAACGACTTAGGGTTTAATTTTCGAGTTTTGGACTCTCGAAACCTAAATCATAAACCATAAGCTCCATACCCTAATTATAAACCCTAAACTCTATTTCTAAACCCTAAAACTCATTTATATACCATAAATCTCATTTCTATACCCTAAATCAAATTAAGGGCAACGTCATAATTTTATGCTCAAAAGTAATGAAAAAAACAGAATGAGCAAATTGATATTTTCCGATACATTAAAATATATGACATTAGTAAGTGGATTGGGCTTAGTAACTAAAGTGAGATTAAATTTCAAAACTCATTCACCTTTATGAGAAAAAAAAAATTCACATTGACCATTATGTAATATTGAAATATTTTATTAAGGACTCTGACTTTTAATTTGAAAAATTAAGGACTTTGACTTTTTTCAATTTTGCTAATTAAGGTTATTTCATTAATTTACACATTTTTCATCCAAATTTTCGTTTTCATAGCACTATGTGCCAATCACGTGAAGTCTTTTTTGAGGGCAAAATGGTCCCTTCTATTTAGATCTTACCTTTTTTCCCTCATGCACCCTTTCTCCCTCTAAATTTTGGTTGATCACTCCCTTCATAAACGGTGCTATGAATGGAAAATGTGTAAATTGACGGAATAAACTCAATTAGCAAAACTGAAAAAAGTCAAAATCTTTAATCTAATTTGTGAAGCAAACTGATACAAGTGTAATAGTCTGGAGAGCAAAATGACATTAATCCATAGTAAAAAGCATGAAGAAATTTAGGCATCCATCCCAAAACCAATTGGCAATGAGAAAAGTAACATAAACCCTTATAAGTCACTATGCAAGGTTATAATTTTCCAATGTAGGATAACACTCTACATTCTCACACGCCCCCGCACGTGTGGTGTCACTTAAACCAAACACGTGGACAACTCATATTGAGTGACGTGAAATACGTGTGGCTACTCAGCCAAACACACGTGGGCGAACATGCTCTAATACCATAAAAAAATTTAGGCGTCCAAAACCAATTTGTGTAAAGAACAATGTAAAGACAATTGTGGATTAATGAAAAAATAATAAATATATTAATAAATAAATAAAGAGTGAATCAAATACTTCCGAAGAAATTGCAGTCATCAAGGATCAATCTCAATTAATGGGTTGAGATTATCCGAAAAGTAATTACTTAAAATTTCTTCTTGTTTTTTTATTTTGTTAAGACTTAAGACTTGAAATTTCTTCGTTAACAAACTAACATACCGAACAAAACTCCAAAAGTTCGCACGATTACCAAGAAAATAAGTATAAGGCTGAAGGCCCCAAAGCAGCAATCAGCAAAGCTAACAAAAAACAAACCAACCGTCACTCACAAAAAGCATCTTCTACGCAAACAGTGCCACCCTTGGCCTTACGGCAACTCGTGAGCTGACTCAGTCCTGAAACTCACTCTCATGGATGATTCCTCTCGCAAAAAACTCAGCTCTCGCCGTCGATCATGGTGTTGCTCACTCACAGTCCCACCTTCAAGCCCCGAAGCCCTCACAAACCCTCACTCCAAACCCCTTCGCTTTCACAACAAGTCCGATACTTTCTCCAAACCCACCTCCAACTCCATCCCAAACTCGCCCCAGAGCTCCAAATCCGGGTTGAGCTTCGTGGGTCGGATAGACCCTCGTCGGATCTTGTCCCCCGGCCGAGTCTCCCCAATTGATTCGAGTCCACTTCCCGATTCGATCCAAGAACTCGGACCCAACCCATCTCCAGCCGTCGATTCCAAGACCCAGATGAGATCCGAGAGTTTTCGGGCCCCGAGCGAGAGGTTCCGAGTCAAACCGGAGAGTGTGTCTGGTTGTGAGAGCAATGTGTTCGACGTGAGGTTGAATTTGAGAGGTAAAAAAGGTGGGGGTTTGGTTCTGGAGCTGAACTCGGAGGTTTTGAGCGCGAATTCGGAAGTATTCGCGGGTTTAATCACCGAGTACAGAAAGGGCGTGGCGGGGAGTGGATCTTGTGGGTCGAAAATGTGTAGAATAGAGGTGCCAGAAGTTGAGAATTTGGCGGTTTTTAGAGAAGCCATTGAGCTTATGTTTGAGGACCAAATCACCAACCGCCTCTTCAGGATGGGAGTGTATAGGGTTATTGATGTGCTTGAGGTCAGTGCTCGCTTTCCTTTCGCTTCTTTTTTTCTCTCTTTTTCTTCTTATAGTTTTTGGTGTTATGTCAGTTTCTAAATTTGGGTGTTAGTGGAATTGCCAATTTGGTAAGGACTAGTATCATCTTTTTTTCTTCTCTTTCCTTTTATGGATGGGTTTGAAATTCTTAGCTTTGTCTATGAGCCTCTTGTAATCTTTTGAGTTTTGAGTGAGTTAGATTGTGAGGAATTAATTAGGACTTAGGAGGAGACCATAATAATAGTGTCAGAAATTAATTTATGCTTTATGTTCCTACATATGGCTTAAGCTAGCTTTTTGTTGGAATTAAGGTTCTTGCAGTTTATGTGAGGAAGTTAAATAAAAATAAGACGAATGCACAAATTGGATGGTTTTAAAACGACTAATTATTTTTTACCCCTTTAATTGAAATATCTATATACAAAAATGTAGTAAAACTTGTAGTACACCAGGCATTCTCCTTTACATTGTCTTGGTGTTGATGGCAAGATGCTGATAGTGGCTCTTTTTCTTAAAATCTCATTGTCTTGGATTTCGGAAATAACACATTATATTTAGGTGAAATTTAGAGTTGGATTTGTGACCCCAAATCTCAAATTACTTTTCCACATCAAATTTAAAATTTCCTTGTTTAGTTGTTTATGAAGCCAAATATGGAAATCAAAATATGCTGTTCCTTAAATCCCGAGTTTTGTCTAAATACCAAGTGTAATTTCTCCATCCAAACACACCCTTAATATTCACATATGAATCTGATGATTGTCTAAGGAAACACAACTCAAGTATTCCTTTGTTTGGTTGCAGAATAGAGTCATCTTTTTACTGTTTTGGTAATAAGTTAATAGCGTAGCAGTAAATCCTGTGTTAGGGTATAGCCTAATTGGTACTTGGTAGCCACACATCTCCTAGAAGAGTAGGTTCCAAGTCCGAATTTCTCTCCCCCAAAATTTGTAAGTTTGTAACTGCTAAAGAAAAAAAAAAAAACCAGAAAAAGAAAATAAAGAAAAAATGAGGGTGTTGTTTAAGTTTCTGCTCAAAATTTTTATTATTCTTTTGCTTCTTCCAAGTTTTCTCTAAAACAAGCAATGCAGGTAAAAAGGATAGAAAAGAAATAACAGGCACATCTACAATAATGTATTTGGTAATTAAAGACACAGAATTCTAAAGCTACCTAAGACTACGTGGTCATTTAATCCCAAAGGACCAAAGACTAACAGAAATGAGATATACCATGACATATATTGTGTGGAGCAACCATTAAGAAAGCTACTAAGTATGCAGTTATCCGCAACAGAAAGCACATACTGTAATTATGGTAGCATTACTTCTCTGTACCAATCTTAGGTTTGAATGAATAACCATCACCTGTCATCTAATTTTCTTTTAGCTAGGGTTATTTGGATCTGGCGTAGAAAAATAGAGTTGTCATGAAATGCATATATATTTCCAAGTAAATTACTCCATCTATTAGTACCATAAAAAAACTCCATCTATGCATCCATTCCAAATGGTGATGATAGATGATCCGTGTTGCCTGCTAGTTTTAGTATGGTAATTTATATTTTTCCCACAAAGGGGAGACTGGGTGCCACTAAACCAAATGGTCATTGGCATAAACTTGCCAAACTTAATTTCACATAGCACGTATTTCTCTTAGTACATAGATCTGTTGAGATTGGCTTCATTGATGAGCATGTCATGTCGTTTTCAACTGGTTATTCCCATGCCGTTTCTAGATGACTTTAATTGGAAATCGACTGAAGTATAAGTGGTTTAAATTTTATTTGGGGAAACATGATGCTTTGGTTCTGTTCTGAGTTATTTATTTGAGAACTGTTTTTTTGTTACATTGTACAATTACATGTTATCATTATAAGATTTAGTTTGTTAAAAACATGCAATAAAAGTTTAGGGCCTGTTTGGTATTCTATTTAAAAACTATTTTTTGTTTTCAAAAACAAAAAAGCAAGTTTTAGTCAAGAAAACGTGTTTGGTAGACCATTTTTAAAAACAGTTTTTAGAAAAAAAATTCAAAAACATGCCTCTTTTTAAAAATGATAAAACATCGTTTTTCTCATTTTTTTTTACACTTCCTTTTTTCTTAGATGTCATCATTTTTTAAATTTAAAAATTGTTTTCAAATTTCATACCAAACACGTTTTCAAATTTTAAAAATTGATTTTGAAAACTCACATTTAAAAAAAAAATCTTAATTTTTGAAAAAAAAATTTGAGTAGGATACCAAACGGGCCCTTAACTTTGCATCTTTTGCTTACACTTTCAATTCATGCTCTACATATCTGATTACCATTCATCTTTTCATTTAGTGATGATTTGATTTGTCTACGGAACCAGCATTCTGAGGGAAAAATTGTTCCCCTCCTAAAAAAATGACATAATAAGTTAGCTCTCTCTATGATTTGAGTTTTTCTTTTCCCAAACATAGATTGTCAGTGCATACCTTTCATATCTCAAACTTGTTACATGCTAAGTGAAATGATACACTCACATGACATGTACACTTGATGTTGCACATTAGCTGAAATGAAAATGCACTAATAGATATACCTATTGACCACCGGCCCTTGTGGTGTAGTGGTACATCCTTCGTTTTGAAAGGGATGTCTTATGTTTGACTCTTATCCTAATGGAGCAGTTACTTGAACCCTCCAATGGGGGGTAGAGAGGGATAGGAAAGGAGGAAGGATGCTCCCAAAGTATATGAGTTGAAGAGTGGTTTACAGAATAAATATATTTACTCATTAAAGTATATGAGTTCTGGGGAGCTTTATGATATTTCCCATAATAAAATATCCATTCAAGTTTTTTGAAGCTTCATGGTGTATGGAGTATGTTATTTTTATTAGTACACGCTTGTCTTTAATGGGGGCTTTTCTATTTTTACTAGGTATCAGCAGGCATCATGTTCACTAAGGGTGTCTTGTCCTGTTTAAAATACCTTGAGGCTGTTCCTTGGACTGAGGAAGAGGAGGAGAAACTTAGGGGCCTTTTTACAAGGTTTAAGTTTGATGATGCAACAACTAGAGACATCTTGGCCAGACTTTACTTGATTGACTCTGTAGATTCTGAACAAAATTTAGCCAGACAACTTGTTTGGTCTATCACAACTTGTACAGATGTCAATGCAAGGAATGAGCTAAAGTTGTTAGTCAAGGGTCTCCTGTGTAGAAGTTCAGTCTATGAGAAGGACCATCATGACCTCAATAAGGAGGATATCTATGCTGTGTGCTGGTCATGTCTGGGTTCACTAGTTAGCCTCTTTGAGGAGGCCGCTGACAACGTTTCTCATGAGAGACCAGTGAAGGAGACTGGTAAGCCTATGATTGAACGCATCTCAAGGCAGGTTGATAATATCAACTGGCTTCTAGACATCCTGCTTGATCGGCAAATGGCTGAGGAGTTTGTGGATATATGGACCAATCAGGGTGAACTGCTTAAAATGCATGGCCATACATCTCCAATGGTCAGGTATGAGCTGAGCCGAGTTTCAGCAATTTTATTCATTGCAATGGGGACCAGAAAACTGCATTGCCGGTCAGAGTCAAGATCAGGGATTCTCCAGGCATGGTTTGGTCCAATGCTCTTGGACTTTGGTTGGCTGCAGAGATGTCGAAAGGGGCTTGACATGAAGGGTCTGGAGGAAGCTATGGGTCAGACACTCCTTACACTACCCTTGACGCAGCAGTATATGCTGTTTATGGAATGGTTTCGATATTTCTCCAAACACAGCAGTGACTGTCCTAATCTCAGCAAAGCCTTTCAGATTTGGTGGCGTCGATCATTCCTAAGAGGCTCAGAAACTTATGCTATTGAATCCAGGTAACTGGCAGAACATGTCAATTTCTACTCGCCACAGTAGTGTAGGTGAAAAGATTATGAAACTTCTGGAAATGAATAATGTAGATCAGCAGTGTAGATTTGTTGTAACAGCTGTTAGAGCATGTAATGTCATCATAATTTCAGATTTTAGTTTTTCTTCCAAATGTCTTGTCCAATAACCGTGTTTAAAGCCTCTAAGATTGGCTCCATTACAAAGCCTAAACCAATATATGCAACAAGTAGCAAGGCAACATAGCAGCTATAAAGCCTTAAAGAATGAAAAATTAAGAACAAGTTTTTAAATAAAACTTGGGGTATTTTCTTTCTTTGAATCCTATCTGTCTAGGATCATCATACTGTCACAATTGGGAAGGGAAATCACTCAAGGGTGGCACGCACTCAACCAGACACAGAGGGGCCTTCTTCGATCACTATGTATATGCAGCTTCAAAGAAATATAGAACACAAGCTGCAACCCTTTGAACTCTCTAATCTCAACTTCTTTCAAACTTTTTGGGCCACAGAACAGCTCTAAATTGCATGCAAACTCTCTAGAGTTTACATTAAACATTAGGCAGCAATCATTAGTCACTATTTCTAAGAAAAATTATTAAAATGCCAAACTTCTTATTTAAATAGAACAAACATTAAATTTACCAAGCTTTGTTTTGTTTTTCTTTTGGGCCCGAGGTCTCCATTTCATCAAAAAGAAAAAAGAAAAAAAAATAGGGACATGCATCCTATTAGTACTCCTCATGTAACCGCTTGCACTCTAACATAGGCTCATAGAATTAGGATCAAGTGCAAGAAGTTGGAATAGAGTGTCTGTGTAACAGTGAAAGTAGACATTGTAAGGTACATAGTAGATCATGGATTAAAAAAGTGATAGTGAAAAATTGGTAAATTTCTTTATTTTTTATTTCCTTCCGGTAACCTTTTGTCATTGGCTTGATAAGATATCAAGTCAAATTAGGCATTTATTAAATTAAACAAATACAGAGTGCAAATAACGAAAGTGTGTAGTAACACACGGACGTTGCTTATTACGTTGATAAAAGGATATTTATACCAATTACTATTTTTTCTGTTCCCCAATTTTTTTACATTTTGTTCTCACATTGAGTTATATATACAATCTCTTTAATACAATAATTAATGTGGTGTGCATATAATATGCCAAATATATTATTAGGAAGAACAAGGTGATGATTCGTAGCATTTTCCTGTATAAGAATATCAATCATCCTCGTGTTGATCAATAAAAATATTAACTATGATTAATACGTGAGATTTCTGTTTCTATTAAATAAAATTGGTTTGACATTTTTGTAGGTGAGGTAATAAAAGGAGTTATAGTAGATGTTCATGTACCATATTTTAAGCACACGTGTATATTACATCACTGGGCAGAGAAAAACGGACCTCCAATCACCCCAACACGGAGAAGCGTTCAAAAACCCACAAATAACCAATAATCAATTTTTTTTTTTGTTTTTTTTTGTTTTTATAAAAAGCAGAAAATTAAGGGGTACGTACAGCGGTACAGGTAGCATCCGAAAACAGTGTCCGTCCACGCCCTTTCTTTTCTTTCTTCTTCTTCTTCTTACAACCGTAACTGAATTGCGATGGTCGATCACTTTCTTGGCGCCACGTGTCATTGTCCAACTGTACAGCGTACGCAGGGTCACCTACTCTTTCTCTCTCTGTCAACGTGTCAACGAACGGTCGGTTTAATTTCCACACACTAACGAACACTCTGTTTGTTAAAACAAGAAATTGTTCACGTACATGCATTTCTCTATCAGCTTCATTGGTTTGTTTCATCCATCCATCGCTTTATATACACACCATGCATATGCCTATGTATCTGTTTGGTTAGAGCTAGCTAGCTAGCTAGGGCTCGATCGATCTTCTGCTACTTTCATTTTCCTGCATGCAAAGTTTCTCGGCAACCAAACACCTACTTTCATTTTCCTGCATTCTTGTTTGCCAACCAAGCTAGATTCAAAGATCGATCCATCGATCGATGTCGGCTCTGGAACCTGGCCCACAGGGGCTGACGAGAAAGCCTTCGAGAAGCGCTGCAACCACCACCTTCTCTACGGAGGTCTTCGACAATGAGGTCGTCCCCTCCGCCGTCGCCTCCATTTCTCCGATCCTCCGCCTCGCCAACGAGATTGAAACCGAGCGCCCTCGCGTCGCCTATCTCTGTACGTCATCGCCGCCTATCTCATCTCCCTAGCTTCCTTAATTAATTAATTCTTGTTAATTATAATTAATTAATCCAATAATTCCCTTCCTTCATTCCTTGTACCCCTACGTAAGGTCGGTTCTATGCCTTTGAGAAGGCGCACCGATTGGATTTGAACTCTACCGGCCGTGGTGTGAGGCAGTTCAAGACCTCGCTCCTCCAACGACTCGAGAGGGTAATTAATTTCACATTTTCTTTAGTTTTTTGCTTATTTCTATTCATCTTTCTCGTTTTGGATTATGATTCATTGATATTATTATTGATTCATGACCTGTGGATTGATTATTGGACAATGAGAGAGTGTGTGTTTTACTGTTTTGTGTTGAAACGTGAAAGGTGGTGAAAGAGAGTGGTAATCCAATGCGCTCAAGCTCACGTGACCCTGCTTGGGCGCGGTTGACATGTATGCGATTAATTAGTTATGTATGTGATTAATTAGTTAGGATATAGTACTTAAACACCATTAGATTTAACTCGTCAAAAAAAAAAACACCATTAGTTTTAGACTAAAACTTTATGTGTTTTTAATTTTTGATTACACTCGCTCGTTTAAAACCGGGTGCATAGGATTGAAAACACTACAAATGTACGTACCAATCTAATTGTACCCAAGTCAGGACTGTGAATTTCACCTCCACCTTTTCCAGACACGACTCTGAATTTGTACCAAATGTACCCAAGTTGTCGTTATTGAAGAGAAGAAGCTACTCCACCATTTTATGAATTTTGGGTTCATTTGTTGGTAAATTAAAATTTGTTGGGAAATTTTGGGTGATAATATTTTGGGGTTGGGGATGTATTTGTGTAGCCTTTAATGAGTTTTGGAGTCAGTATTTAAGTTTTGGGATAGTATTTATGTTTGTAAATTGTCTTTTTGTTTCTTGGTAATGCATGGAGATTTCTGGTAATTGGATTGGAATTTTGTTACTGTTAGTGTCTTGGTACATCAAATTGGTGCAAGCTTAGCTATTGGGTTCATATGGTGTACTCCAGTGGTTACATATGTGGGGTGGGTTTAGGGTTGCTATCTTGCATGCGCGCTGTTTGTTAGAATGCCTGTGTGAATTCTATATGAACAATAGTTGTTGTTTCATTTGGTTATTGCTTCTGTGAATGGTGGCATACCTACATTTTATGGGTACAAGCTAGGTTAGTGATTTGTGTACAAGGTTGGCTATTGGGTAGAAGTTGCTTCTCTCCCTGTGTGTAATGCTTGGTTTTTGTACATGCCCCTGCCCTATCCTATTGACGTTCAAAATGTGCAGGTGAAAATGTAGTTACAATTACATCAGTCCCATGTCCATAACCGTTAGCCCCCCTACCTTCAATTTTGGCCTTAATGATGATTGTCCAGATACCTATCCACATAAAAATTCCCGTTCACAACAGTAATGGGCAAATAAGGAAATGCATACATAGTTTCTTTTATAAAAAAAAAGACATGTAAAGGGCAGTACTTGGGTACTTAGAAATGAGTCAAGTTTGTCCTCACAACCAATCACATGAGTCGATAATAGAGTCCAGCATGAGAGAGAAGGTGATGAGCCTCGTCATGTATTCATGTGATTGTGATTGGTTGTAAGAACAAACTTGATACTCATTTATGAGTACCAATTATTTTCCACGTGTAAATAGGATAAGCGTCATTTGATGATGGGAGAGAAGTCAAAGTAGTGCAATCAAAATTTGAAAAGACATAGGGTTTAATCAAAATCTTAGGGTGACGAAGGAGTAAACTCTAATTTTCTAATTAATTGGGTCCGAGGATTTGCTATCTCCCAAAATCTATCCTACGGTCCTACCCACGACTACGAGAAAAAAAATACCATTTTTGTTGAAACAACTCTCTACTCACTTTCAATCTGGTAGTAATATTTTAATTTATCAAAAATATAGTGAAAAATAGTTTAATCTGGTAGATTACTAGATTCGTGTATACACACAGCCCGCCCCAATCAGCGCAATAGCGAGTGGTTTTCCGAGATAGGTGGGTTGAAAACAAATGGGGGCGTTGGATGTGAAGAGTTTTCTTTTTCATCTTGAATGCATACTTTGTTGTTTCCTATGGCATTGGAATTGAATGAATCTGATGTGGGATTTCCATTAAGAAGCTGTTTTGATGTAAAATCTATGTGAGTCAGGACAATGCACCAAGTACTGCTGCTCGGGTTAAAAAGACAGATGCCAGAGAGATTGAGAGCTTCTATCAGCAATATTATGAACATTATGTTAGAGCTCTTGACCAGGGGGAGCAGGCAGATAGGTATGTATGAACAAATAGCATTTCCTCTAATTTTTTCGTTCAATTTCGTGTGTTAAATTGTAATTACTTTTTATTCTCAATTGTCAACAGAGCCCAACTGGGCAAAGCCTACCAGACCGCCGGAGTACTTTTTGAAGTACTTTGCGCAGTTAACAAAAGTGAGAAAGTTGCTCCTGAGGTAATTATTATAAATCAGAAATTTCAATTACATTTATGTCCTGAATTCACCATTCACTGCATATATCATCTTTGGTAATTTCAGATTGTTGCGGCTGCTAGAGATGTCCAAGAGAAGACGGAAATTTACGCACCTTATAACATTCTTCCTCTGGATTCTGCTGGTGCTACACAGGCTATCATGCAGCAGGAAGAGGTACTTGTTCGTCTCACTGTTAATGTACTTTGGCATCTTATATTCTTGTTCCTTGGTGCCTGGTTTGGCATCTCATTGAAATTTGTTACAGGTAAAGGCTGCTGTGGCTGCACTGTGGAACACTCGTGGATTGAACTGGCCTACTGCATTCGAGCAACAAAGACAGAAAGCTGGTGATCTGGACCTCCTTGATTGGCTAAGGGCTATGTTTGGGTTCCAGGCATGTATAGAAATGAGAGATTTTAATGGCTAAGACTCACTGTACCTTGAAGAAATGATTAACGGATTGGTCTATTTTGTGGCTACAGAGAGATAGTGTCAGGAACCAGAGGGAGAATATGATAATACTACTTGCGAATACTCATTCAAGGCTTCATCCCAAACCTGAACCTTTTACCAAGGCATGTATCGTTATCTCCCTTTAAATTTTCACTGTGGCAGTTTTAACTTCATCTGATCTGTTGATAATGACATCATTAAATTTGTAGGCTGATGTGGCACATCTTGTGCTCATGCCTGTGCACATGGTCCAGTAGATAACTTGAATTTCTTTCTGCTAAATTTCCTGCTAATTTGAATGTTGAAATCATTTTCTCTATTGTGTTCAGAGCACAGTTTTTATGAATAATTTCCCCTTTTCTTGCTTTTCAACTCCTGGTCTTAAATTAACTCATCTGTTTTATGCAGCTTGATGATCGAGCTGTTGATGCAGTTATGAGCAAACTTTTCAAGAACTACAAAAAGTGGTGTAAATTTTTGGGACGAAAACATAGTTTAAGGTTAGATATAAACAGTAATTGATTTTTATTTGTGTGTGTTGCAAATTCTTTTTGGTTGATGCTTAAATTTTTGGATCTTATGCTTGATTTGCAATATGTTTTGCTGAAATAAAAACAATCTTGTTCCATGTAGGCTCCCTCAAGGTCAGCAAGAAATACAGCAGAGGAAGATACTGTACATGGGTTTATATCTTCTCGTTTGGGGCGAAGCAGCCAATGCTCGCTTTATGCCAGAATGTCTATGCTATATTTTTCATAATGTAATGTTTATGGGATTTGCTTGTTGATTTACATATTTTCTAGACTTCGTATGGAAATCATATGTTGACATTTTACATTAAATAAATGACGCCTACTATACATTCAGATGGCGTATGAGCTCCACGGTCTGTTGGCTGGAAATGTCAGCATTGTTACTGGGGAAAATATAAAACCTTCATATGGTGGAGATGATGAGGCTTTCTTGAGGAAGGTTATAACCCCCATATACCGTGTAATTGAAAAGGTACATGTCTCAGAAGCATGTGCATTGTCATCAAGTTTCAGGTCTTCCGTGTCTTTATGTTCTATATATGAGGATGTTTCTTATGATTTTATAGGAAGCCGCAAAGAGCAAGAATGGAAAAGCTCCCCACATAGCTTGGTGTAACTATGATGATCTCAATGAATATTTCTGGTTTGTGTTAATTGATATCATATTTTGAGTAAAAGACTTGGATTTCATTCTTACATAGGGTGTCTTCATTTATTTAAATAATTAAGACCATTCAGATCTAACTTTGCTATTTTCAGGTCATCGGATTGCTTCTCTCTTGGTTGGCCCATGCGTGATGATGGTGATTTTTTTAAATCAACGCGTGACATGGCACAGGTACTCTTACATTCTGAGCCATTTCCACCAATTTTCCTATGTTAGCTCCCTGGTTCTTGCATGATAGAAATCTCGTTTCAGGGAAGAAAGGGTTCTAGAAGAAAATCCGGAAGCACAGGAAAGTCATATTTTATTGAAACTCGGACATTTTGGCACATTTTTCGAAGTTTTGATCGACTTTGGACCTTTTATATTCTGGCTCTACAGGTATTTATTTACAATAAATGGAAATTCTAAAATAACAATATAGCATTATATGTCCCCCTGTTCACTATGACTGCCTGTATCAAATAATATATTATTGGAACCGAAAAACAGGCTATGTTCATTGCTGCATGGAAAGAGATTTCACTGACGGATATTTTCCAAATGGATGTCTTAAGAGACCTATCAAGTATTTTCATTACAGCAGCGTTTCTTCGTGTCCTTCAAAGTATGATATTCTTCGTGCCCTTCAAAGTATTGTAGAAATCTATGATACATCAATTTGTTTGGATGTCATATTTATTTGTTTTTCCTATTTGAAAACTCTTGTAAGTGTTTTTGTTCTTCAATCTCAGATGGGAAATAGAAACATGTATGCAGGTCAGATTTATATCAATTTGTTCTCATATCTATTTGTTGTAGGTATTTTGGATCTTGTTTTGAACTTTCCGGGATATCATAGGTGGAGGTTCACTGATGTGCTGAGAAATGTTCTCAAGATAATTGTTAGTCTTGCATGGGCAGTTATTCTTCCACTCTTTTATCTGCATTCCTTCAAGGTTGCCCCTAAACAGTTTAAAGATGTGCTGTCATTCCTCAAAAAGGTGAACGGTGTTCCTCCTTTATATATCATGGCTGTCGCAGTATATTTGCTTCCAAATTTACTGGCAGCAATTTTGTTCTTGTTCCCGATGCTCCGGCGTTGGATCGAAAACTCAGACTGGCATATCATTAGGTTCCTCTTGTGGTGGTCACAGGTATTTATGTTGCCCTTATCATTTTTTTTTTTTCTCAAATCTCTTTCATATATTCCACTTGGGCGTGCGCTAATGGGTGGGAGTCTGGTATGGCGTAATCTTTTGATTGATGTTGGTTAATTGCTAGACCAAACCCAATGCATGAGACTAAAAGTTCAAAGTGGAATATAAAATCCTTGTTTCCTAGTCATCTGTTACTAGATTATTAATTCTAGTATGATACCAATTGTTTGGAGTTCAAATAAGTTTTTCCTGGTAAAGGCTTTACATATAATCTGTTAAAACTCAAACATACTTAGAGAATTTACTTGCTTGGTGCAAACTATCGGATGCATTAAATTAGGTTTCCCTTAATTTTGGTATTAATTACTCGGTATAGATTTATTTGCTTTCTTAACATTATTTTCACATATATTTTTATTTGATTATTCTTTTATGTGAAAAAAAAACCTCTTGCATCAAAGTCAGAGCACTTTCTTTGCTTTTCTTTTAGTCCAAAATAACTCTTTATTTTCATCTTGCATAAAAATTTAATCATTACTTTAATTGTTTCTAAGCTGTAAAAAATGGGTTTAATTTTATTTTTCTGCAGCCAAGAATCTACGTCGGGAGGGGAATGCATGAAAGTCAATTTGCCCTTATAAAGTGAGTTTTATGAGGACTACACACCATATATCATTCCAACTACCATGTGATTTGATCATTGTTTCTTTGGGGGTTGATTCTTTGAAATTTATGTTATTGTTCTTATTTCCTATGCAATTTGCAGGTATACTATTTTTTGGGTGCTGCTTTTGGGTTGCAAGTTTACAGTTAGCTATCTTGTCCAGGTGATTCGCTTTTTATAATTGTTATTCCTTTTATTATATTTTAATGATTTAGATATGATCAATAATTGTATTCTTAATTTACTCTGTCTGTCTTATTTCCAGATAAAACCTTTGGTGCAGCCAACAAAAGACATCATGAAAATTCGCCGCATCAATTATGAATGGCATGAATTTTTCCCAAATGGTACTCATTTTCTATTGCTTCCATTTTTTTCATGATTTACAACTTGCGGGTTTATGCTGAATTATCTGTTATCGATGCAGCTGAGAACAACTATGGAGCAGTTGTGTCACTCTGGGCACCAATAGTGTTGGTCTGTATTACTATAACTTTCCCATGTTTGAATTAATACTTCGTTAGTGTTCTCAGTTTTCAGTATGTAAAATTCTTACATTTCCTTTAATAAACCATCTCATACTATTTTACAAATTCAATTCAGGTTTATTTTCTGGACAGTCAAATATGGTATGCTGTCTTTCAAACTATGTATGGTGGTATTGTTGGGGCCTTTGATCGCCTAGGAGAGGTAATTCATATGATCTCTCTCTCTCCCCTTCCCTCCCCATCTTTTTTCCCTCTTCCAAAATTATTTGTAACTCTTGTCTCATATTATGCATTCGTGAAATAATACATCCGTTACGATAAATTTGTCTGACAATTATTTGTTACTGAGCACGATACCTTGGCCAAAACTGGATAAATTGAGCACCATGCTAGCATACTTTATATTTGGGTTGTGGGCCTTGAGAATTGAACGAAATTTATTAAAAAATGCAATATGATCTGTTGTATTGTTTCCATATCAATTTTTGAGAGAGTTGTTCCAGAGCAGTTTGATGGATCATATTCTAAAGCAAATAAATATCACATCTATCTGGGTAAATATATGTTGCTCAAGCCAATCAAGTAGTCTACATTGTCGTAGCCTATGTTATCAGGTTGATTATCTCAGTCTTTGTTACAGACATGCTTCAATTTGGAAACTTTTACAAACATCGAGAACATGATTATCATTGTGGTGTATTCTAATTGAACAGTCAAGTCTTTGGTATGTCTCATATTGATATTCATATATTTTCGTTTCCTTACAGATTCGAACTCTGGGCATGCTCAGATCACGATTCCAGTCTCTACCTGGTGCATTTAACACATATCTAGTGCCTTCGGATAAGTCAACGAAAAGGGGATTCTCTTTCTCAAAGAGTTTTGTGGAGGTTGTTTAATATTTTTACAGTTTTTATATTTAAGTACAAACTGAAATGAGCAAATCTATAAGCATTCATGATTCATGCCTGTAGGTTACAGCAAACAGGAGAAGTGAAGCTGCAAAGTTTGCTCAATTGTGGAATGAAGTGATATGTAGCTTTCGTGAGGAAGATATCATAAGTGACAGGAAATGCTCCCCAACATAGTTATATTGCTTATTTGTTTAACCTCCTTTTTATTCATCATGAGGTAAAAACTAAACAGGGTTTCCTTTACTTCAGGGAAATGGATTTGCTGCTGGTTCCCTATTCGTCAGATCCTAGCCTGAAGATAATTCAGTGGCCACCATTTCTGCTTGCTAGCAAAGTCAGCATAATCCCTTTCAAAACCCATGTTTTTGTTTCTTGGTTTTATTGTTGACTTTGTCTACCTTTACAGATCCCGATAGCATTAGATATGGCAGCTCAATTTAGATCCAAGGACTCTGATCTCTGGAAGAGGATATGCGCGGATGATTATATGAAATGTGCTGTGATTGAATGCTATGAATCGTTCAAACATATCCTTAGGACTCTGGTTGTTGGAGAAAATGAGAAAAGGTTGTCATTGCCACATGATTTTTCATTATTAAATATATATGTTCAATTACTATGGTTTCTATGATACCCAATGAATGGATAAAAATTGATGTCCAGACCCTATAATTCATGCCAACAGTTATTTAGAGCCTTTAGTTTTCACTAAATCTTCACAGCTTCCAATCCTTTGGGCCACAACCCCCCCCCCCCCCCCCCCCCCCCGATAATAGTTTCTTGGTTAAGTTGGTGACGAAGTCCTATATAATTACTGTTTTTATTTGGCTCCAGTTTTGACATCTCTTTCCTTTTTTTAGTTACATGGTCTTGAATTCTTTGTGTCTGGGTTACTATATCAAAACTCTTTGTTATGGTTGACTTTCCTAACAGTGATTCACTTTGTGATTCTTGAACCTTATAAATATTGGTTCATATTACATAATGTAAGATATCACTTGAAGGAAACTGTTCATTCTGTTTATTTTTTTTCTTGTTAAGTCATTGTGAATTATTCAGAAACAGTAGTGAATTTTATCTTACCTTGATCAATGCTTAAGATTCTATTTTGTTATGATTGACAGGGTAATTGGCATCATCATCAAAGAAATAGAAAGTACCATTTCAAAGAATACATTTCTTGTAAATTTTAGAATGGGTCCTTTACCCACTTTTTGCAAGAAATTTGTAGAGCTGGTGGAGATCTTGGTGAGCCATTTACAAAAGATCACTTAAATCCCGTATGTGCACTTCTGACATTATGTTAATAGAAACTTACCACTTTCTTTCATGTTGCAGAAAGATGGTGATTCATCCAAGCAACATTTAGTGGTGTTGTTGCTGTTAGATATGTTGGAAGTAGTCACTCGTGATATGATGGTGAATGAGATCCGGTTGGTGAATTTTAATTCATTCTTTTTGGAGTAAAATATTTAAGTTTTGTAGTTGGATAATCCTAATGGTTCCCCTATAAATCTTAGAAATGCTTGCATTTTCTCATGATATAATTATAGAGAGTTGGTTGAAGTTGGTCATAGTAACAAGGACTCTGGAAGGCAACTTTTTTCTGGTACTGATGAAAAACCTGCAATACTGTTCCCTCCTGTAGTTACACCACAGTGGGAAGAACAGGTACTTATATTTATAACAGCATAAAATAATTGAATTGTCATCTATTTTATCAGAATAGTTCTATAGTAGTTAATCGAATAGATTTTTATGAAAGATGGCACATTCTTATGGCTGATTATAATTTTAGATAAGACGCCTCTATATGCTGTTGACCGTTAAGGAATCTGCCATTGACGTACCAACAAACCTTGAAGCACGTAGAAGGATTGCATTTTTTACAAATTCCCTGTTCATGAACATGCCACGTGCTCCCCGAGTCCGTAAAATGCTTTCATTCAGGTTTGTGTATAGTTCTCATATATAAGATTGGGATGTTTCTGAGTTCCATTAGGTCAATTCTTCCTTAGAACCAGTTGTTGGGTGTTATTTTGGTTTTGAAAATTTCATGTGCTCACTTAAATTTCAATCATTAGATTTGGAAGATGTTTGAAGGTACACCCTTAAAATACTGCAACATTACACAGCATCAAGAAAAATATTTATATACAAAAATGACCATAGATCCCAATACATTATTTATTTTGTCTTTCTAATCTTTAATCATTGGCTGAAATTGTTTTTTTGTTCCATGTTCAATTTGAAACTCATAGTAATTTTTTATCATTTAAGACTATGAAACTTCTTTCTGACCAAAAATAAAAAAAAGACAATGAAACTTCTTGGGTTTTTCAACAGGCCAATGTCCTGCATAAAAGGTCAAGCTTTTGAGCTTTCACATGTGTTCTCCATCATAATCTTTATATTAATTTTTCTTGCCATTGGCAGCATCTTTACTCCATACTATAGTGAAGAGACTGTGTATTCCAAAGCTGACCTTGAGATGGAAAATGAAGATGGTGTATCAATCATATATTACTTGCAGAAGATTTTCCCAGGTTAGTAAACTGTAATACTATCTTTAACGTGCTTGAGTCTTTTGAAGTTTTAAAATATGTGAATGATTTAGTGACCCTCTTGTGACTTTGTTAGATGAATGGAATAACTTCATGGAGCGGCTTAATTGTAAAAAGAATAGCGAAATATGGGAAAATGAAGAAAACATTTTGCAGCTTCGTCATTGGGTATCCTTACGAGGACAAACTCTTTGCAGGACAGGTATTTGATGCAAGATAATCTTCTTCATTTCATCTCTGAAGTTCTAACATTGCTACTAATTTGTCTTGGTGTTGCAGTTAGAGGAATGATGTATTACCGACGAGCTCTGAAGCTTCAGGCTTTTCTTGACATGGCTGATGAAACCGGTAAGACCAAGACCATGGTATCTTTTTCTCCCATAATGTTCAACTTTGCATTTTAAAAATTTTGAGGTAACTAAAATCTAGTGCCCTTATGCCTAAGATCTCTGCCTTATGTATGCCGATACTAGATGGCTACAAAGCCATCTTATATGCCATCTTATTTTTCTTGGGGCATTTGCTGTTTTCTCTTTCTCTGCTCATGTATGCATTTTTATTGTACATTATCTTTTTCCTTTTCATTTCTTTTCTTCATTCCTTTCATGGTATGCAGTCGAATTCCAGTGAAGTAGTTATTTTGGAGGTCAATGTCGCGGTGTCTGATTATTTTTAATTATAAGCAGAGATACTAAATGGCTACAAAGCCATCACGGTTCCATCAGACGAAGAAAGGAAAAGCCAGAGATCCCTTTATGCTCGATTAGAAGCAGTGGCTGACTTGAAATTCACTTATGTGGCTACCTGCCAAAACTATGGCAACCAAAAACGAAGTGGAGATCGTCGTGCAACGGACATCCTGAATCTTATGGTTAAGTATGTTCTCTATCTGATAAGTCAATATTTTGCAAATTGATTCATTGTCGGGCTCATTTTTCTGCAAGAAACTTATCCCTTATTCTCTTACAGTAATCCCTCCCTTCGGGTTGCATATATTGATGAAGTTGAAGTGAACGAAGGTGGAAAGGTGCAAAAGGTTTACTATTCTGTGTTGGTCAAAGCTGTTGATAATCTTGACCAGGTAATCTTTTGAACTCTTAACAGAACCACCATGTTGCTTGACTGTACCTAAAAAATTCATAATTTTGGTAATTCTCCAAAGGAAATATATCGTATAAAATTGCCGGGTTCAGCAAAGATTGGCGAAGGGAAGCCTGAAAACCAGAACCATGCTATAGTTTTTACTCGAGGAGAAGCTCTTCAGGCCATTGACATGAACCAGGTAAATCTTTAGAAGTCAGAAATCATGATAAGTTATCTTTAGATTTTCAAGCCAACTGAGATGTTTAACTTTGCCAATTTCTGGTAGGACAATTACTTGGAAGAAGCTCTCAAAATGCGTAACCTTCTTGAAGAATTTAATGAGGACCATGGAGTGCGTCCACCTTCAATTTTAGGTGTTCGTGAGCATATCTTTACTGGAAGGTCGGTTAAATTTGGTTTATTCAGAGCTATAGATTGTTTTTCTACATTAATATTCTGTACTCCTAATAAATCTGATATCTTCTTACATGTGAACTGCAGTGTTTCTTCATTGGCTTGGTTTATGTCAAATCAAGAAATGAGCTTTGTGACCATAGGGCAAAGAGTTCTTGCAAGACCTTTGAAGTATGTTTTCTCTCTCATATTTAACCTCTTTAAGTAATTCAAGGAAATTATTTAGAAAGATCTAAATAATTTTAATAATAGAGCATTACTGTTTGTCAAAAAGAATTGTTCAGATGAGACGTTATTAACAAATAAATGTTGCCATATTTTGATATAACTAACAGATGGTGATCTGATTATGTAACATTTTTAGTTATTACTTATTATATAGGCCTTCATGGTATATAACGAAATTTATATGGTTTTCATTCAGTGAACTAACCTCCCTCATGTTACCCTTCTTTTCCCCCATTCTTCTTCTCTTTTCCATGTTCAGGTCACCTTTTTCTTTTTTCTTTGACCGTGCTGAATATATGGGAAGCAGTTCTAGATAGAATGAGAACTAATGTCTCTCGTTGTTGTGGAATGAAAATTGTTTGACATAAAGTTGATTCTATAAGGTTTTTAATTAGGTACTTTAAAATATATTTTTTTAGGGTTCGGTTCCACTATGGACATCCTGATGTTTTTGATAGAATCTTCCACATTACTCGTGGTGGCATGAGCAAGGCTTCACGTGGCATCAATCTGAGCGAGGACATCTTTGCTGGTAGCATTCTTGAATACACATGCAATCACGCACGCACACGCACACGCTCACACATACACATACACATACACACACATCTGCCATGTGGGATACAAACAATTTAGTTTTCTTCTTGATATGAGTTTTTGATTTGTAGGTTTTAACTCAACTCTAAGGCGAGGGAATGTAACACACCATGAGTATATCCAAGTTGGGAAGGGTAGAGATGTTGGCCTCAATCAAATCTCCCTCTTTGAAGCTAAAGTTGCTTGTGGTAATGGAGAGCAGACACTTAGCAGGGATATTTATCGATTAGGGCACCGCTTTGACTTCTTTCGGATGCTGTCCTTTTATTTTACGACCGTAGGATTTTATGTCAGCGCAATGGTAATTCTTATTTCAAATTTTTACCTTCTCTTTTCTGTTTTTAGTTTAAGAATATTACTTTAGTTATATAATTCTTTTTGTTTTTTGTGCTATTTCTTTACTGAAATCATTCTCCACTATGTTTTAAAATAATTTTAACAAACTGCAAGTCTGGTTGTCATGTCTGACATTAAGTTGATTCATTCAAATTGATGAACCACATCAAATAAATTATCATGAACTTCTCATACTTCTTAGAATAGACCTTTAAGTGTTAGCAAATGTTGGTAATTACTATTACTATTATTGTTATTATTGATATTATTACCATTATTGTTTTTATTATTTATTATTTTTATTATTAGGGATATGACATGGTTTTGGGAGCCCATGTGCATTTTTAATTGCATGTCCTTGCCTTGCTCTATCTTTGACAACAGGCCACTTTTCTAAAGTCTTCTAATGCCAAAAATTTATTCCCACCGTCTATCGTCCCATTTGAAGAATACAACTAATTAGTATACATATCATGGAGTATTCGATATTATAGATGCCTACACAACATACTTAGTAGGCAGTTAAACTGGACAGATTCGTTGTTGGTGGCAGTCTGGTTGAGATGTACTTGATAAAGCAATATGGAAATTATTTCCCTTTTGTCAAAATGTTATGCTTTGCAGTCAGAGATATATGCTTTATGAAAATATGAAAATATGGAAAACTCACTCAACCATCAGATTTCCAATCTAAACTATTTTAGTATTAATCAAATATGAAAAACACAATTTTTACTGTAATGGGGCAACTAAGCATTCAGAGTCCAATTCCCTTCGGTCAGTTTTGCATTTTCTTGCTAATATGAGTTTTTCTGGTTGTGTAGTTTGTTGTCATTACGGTCTATGCTTTCCTATACGGCAGACTTTACTTAGCATTGAGTGGATTGGAGAAGACAATTATGACCTCTGCTGCCGTCAAGGGAAATAAAGCTCTACAAACAGCCATGGGTTCACAATCTATTGTCCAATTAGGTCTTTTGACTTCCTTGCCCATGATTATGGAAATTGGACTAGAAAGAGGGTTCAGAACTGCATTAGGTGACATGATAATTATGCAGCTGCAGCTAGCAAGTGTTTTCTTCACCTTCAATCTTGGTACAAAGGTTCATTATTATGGGCGAACAGTCCTTCATGGCGGGGCTAAATACAGAGCAACTGGCCGTGGCTTTGTTGTCCGGCATGAAAAGTTTGCCGAGAACTACAGGATGTACTCAAGGAGTCACTTTACGAAAGGCCTGGAGCTTATGGTACTGCTTGTAGCATATCAGATATATGGCAGAGCAGCAACCGGCACGCTAGCTTATATCTTCATCACATTCTCCATGTGGTTCTTAGTGGTTTCTTGGTTGTTTGCTCCCTTCCTCTTTAACCCTTCGGGATTTGAATGGCAAAAGATAGTGGAAGATTGGGATGATTGGACAAAATGGATAACTAGCCGTGGTGGTATTGGTGTGCCAGCAATTAAGAGCTGGGAGTCCTGGTGGGATGAGGAACAGGAGCACCTGCAGCACACTGGGTTTTTGGGACGATTTTGGGAGATTGTTCTTTCTCTGCGCTTCTTCCTCTTCCAATATGGAATTGTGTACCACCTAAATGTGGCCGGCAGCGATAAAAGCCTCATTGTAAGTATATTATTACAGGCCTTATTTACTTCCATATTTGCTTCCTTTTCTCTCTGAGATGCAAGAAACCCCAAAATCTTTTAAGTTTACCATCCATTCAGAACTCCTTTCCATCTGATGCCATATCGTTTGTTCTTAACTGAAATCTAGAAATCTTCCTTGTAACTATTGGAAGTGTCAATAGAACTGAGTTGGGCCAAGACATTGCTGCAATTGATGCATAATGGTTTATGAAAGGAAAGCATCTGATTGTGGTGCGTACAGGGCTAATTATACAAGCATCAGTCCTTTTTCATGAGGAGATCATAATGCTGGGATAAAGATGATTGTACTATTTGGAAAAAAGAGTTCAAAATACTATATGGCGTAGATGAATTAAAATTACAAATATTGCATAAATATGTCTTAGAAGATCTTTGGGTGGGGGATTCGATGATTCAAATATGAAAATTATGCAATTGCAGAAACTTTTGTGTAGCCTCCTTTATTTAGTATTTTAAATTTTATAATTCCAGGTGTATGGTCTGTCATGGCTGGTCATTGTTGCTGTGATGATCATCCTAAAGGTTAGCGTTCAAACTTCAAGTACTTTCTGAGTGCAGGTGCTGTTTTTGTGGCTTTAAAATTTATTCCACTGACTGGTGAACCTCTGAATTGCAGGTTGTGTCCTTGGGTAGAAAAAGGTTCAGTGCAGATTTCCAGCTAATGTTCAGACTTCTCAAGTTGTTCCTGTTTATTGGGTTTGTAGTCACTATTGCGATGCTTTTTAGTTTCCTTAGTCTCACTATTAGTGACATCTTTGCAAGCTTGTTGGCCTTCCTGCCTACTGGATGGGCGATACTGCTGGTACATGCCTCGTATCTGAAACCTCCTTTGTTTTTTGTACAATATTTATGCTTTCTCTTCTCATAGTTATTAGTTTATTTTACTTTCTAAATCAATGCATACAACCAATAAAAATTTAATTTGATAAACCATGACCGTTTTGTTTGTGTTGGGAGAACAAACCAACCTACAATGAAGAACAATTCAGTGTTGTCAACTTTTATGACATTTTCTGGGTATGCTAAGTTAAGTATGGTGTTCCATGAGCAGATATCACAGGCATGCAGGCCATTGGTGAAGGCCCTCGGAATGTGGGGGTCTGTCAAAGCCCTAGCAAGAGGGTACGAGTACATCATGGGGGTGGTTATCTTTGCACCAGTGGCTGTTCTGGCATGGTTCCCATTTGTCTCAGAGTTCCAGACCAGGCTGTTATTCAACCAAGCTTTCAGTAGAGGGCTTCAGATCCAACGTATTCTTTCTGGTGGGAAGAAGCACAAATAAACTCATTCTAACCATTACAGAATTTATCTATATACTATACACTAGATGAAACCGATCGATGGTTGGAAAGGGGAGGAGAGACTTTTAGTCATCAAACAATCAATGTACAATACAGCATGAACAATTTTGATGTTGTAGCATGCGTGTCTGCATTGTTCTCAACCAATGGAATCCATATATAAAAGGATGTGTATATCATATGAAACTAGCCTCAATGCATGTGTTATTGCGCAAGCAAGAGGCTATTTCTAGGGAAATTCTATACATACCCAACATTCTTATTTTACCCAACAAAATTTTTAATCATATAAACGGACAATTATGTCCCATGATGAAATGACCATTGAGGACAAATGCAACTTAAAAAAAAAAAACTTTGTTTCGTTCTATACCCAACATCATATCTTCATCTTCAACTTCTTCTATAACCAAATTACAATCCTAACCAAAGTTTTGACCTCATATCATCCAATCAAGTGTTTTAACCCGAATGGAGGGTCAAATCATTATTTTCGAGGCTCCAAATGAGGTATGTGTGTCAATTTTTTGCATTGTTTTGTGGGTATTAAAAGCTTGAGCAAATTTAGATTCGCGCAGTGTTCGGTGGACCAGTGTCGAACATTTGCATTATGTTCGGCAAGTGCCTGCTGAACATTTGCATTTTATTCGGCAGACACCTGCTGAACATTTGCATTATATTCGGCAGGTGTCCACCGACTAATGATAGGATGTTCGGCAGGTGCCCACCGAATAGTGCAAAAATGTCTAAAATTATCACACAACCATTGTTCGGTGGGCACCTGCCGAACATCCTATCATTATTCGGTGGGCACCTGCCGAATAAAATGCAAATGTTCGGCATTGGTCCACCAAACACTGGGCAAACCTAGATTCGTTCATGGCGTTCAGAACACAAAAAAGTTTGCAGACAACCCTCGTTTGAAGGCTCTCAAACGACAATTTGACTCTTTATTCGTCAAAATAACCTTGATTGGATGATATGAGGACAAAAATTAGTTTAGGGTTTGAAGTTTAGTTATGAGAGTGAGGTTGAAGGTAAGTATGAGAGGGAGGGATGTTGGGTATTATTAATAAGGGTATGATAGTGATTTGGGTTGGGTAAAATGAGAAAATATTAATTTCAAAAAAGTGATGGTTGGGTAAATTGAGAAGTTGGGTAAAATAAGAAGATTTTTGGGTATGTATAGAATTTTGTGCATGTATTGACATTAGAAATTGTTGCTTATAGTTTCCTGCATCTCCACGGCTTTTGTGCATCTTACATTCTTACTAATTAACTCCTTAATTGTTATATTATTTGTGCTGTTCTCAAGTGAACAAATCTTTTATTAAAAAAAAAAAAAGGCATAATTGCACTAATAGCTCACTTACTTTTTTCAAAATCTCAATGTGGTCCGCAAGCTAAATTTTGTTGTAATTTGGTCCACAAAATGTCTGACGTGTTCCAGTTTAGTCTATACCGTTAAATCATGTTGGATGCCTGTTTATTTTGTCCACGTGCCATGCATATAGGCTTGCTTTGAGGGAGGAAATTGTTTGTTCACGTCACCTAAATAAACAGAAATCCAAAATAATGACGATTTGGACTAAACTGGGACACATCAGACATTTTGTGGATCAAATTGCAACAAAATTGTTTAAGGTCTTTTGAGAAAAATAAATGGAATATTGGTTCAAACTCTTTTCCCATCATTACATATGAGTATCTTGACGAGCGCTTTGCTTGCGTATCTGGCCTTTTTTACTGTATATTGAGTCATTGAACCTTGATATTTTATAACATTCCACTCTCCCCACGATTTAAGAAAGTGGATTTTATTTTAATTTTTATTGGTTTCATTTTATAACTATACCCTTATTTATTTGATTGTTTTTATGTGACTATTCCATTTAATAGAGGACATTTTAAGCAATATTATTTTTTGTGAAGCCTGTAACACAAAACTCTCATTCTGATTTTATAATAGTATAAATAGTATGAGATTAAGATTAAGATCTTACTTTTAAGTTGAGCAAACGGTTTTCCATCATTACATATGCATTCATGGGCTTCATCCTTTCCGATCAATATTCATTACAATTAATCTAAAACTCTAGCTAGCTGCTCACAACATGTACTCACTTGAACACCAATTGCAACTACAAGGATATATCACAACGAGATTATAATTGAATATGTTCACCGACATTCTGATAATTCTGGGTAGTCATGATATGCTGCTAGGTGTCACTCGTGATTTGTGAAATAAAGAATTAATTAATAATTACGATTTATCAATAATTCTTATTTTATAAGTGTTTCTAATATTAAAAGATGTTAAATTTCACTGCCAGAAGAATTAGAACCTAAGAGGTCACACTTTATATAAGAATGATGACCAAGAAATAGAACGGTAAATGAAAGATATAATTAATTAAAGAGATTAATTGATTATTGTGTTGTAATTAATTATTGAGAATAATTAATTAGAACTTCAAATTGGATTTGGGCTTGGTTTTATAATTAATATTTGGATCTGACATATGCAAAGCCCAAGCAAGTTGGATTTTATGCAAAGCCCAAAATCATAAAAATAGATATTTATATTTTGGAAATAGTAATTACAAATGTATAAATATATGTATGTATATAGATATAGATATATACAAGAATGCTCTAAAACTAACTGGTTAGTAAGTTAATACAAAGCTAACCATCATGTTGGACACACCGCACAATGTAATCTCAAAATCCGAACCGTCTATTTTTTAGGCTCTACTTTAAAGATCATTCTTGTAAAAAATCTCCAAAATCAGAAATCATTTAGTCATTTGATTATAACAACAACTATTTATATGCTTTTATCGAAAACACTGATCGTCTATTTATTTGATCTCAATTAGATGACTAAATGATTTCCGATTTAGTTGATTTTTTGTAATGATGATCTTTGAAGTATGACCTAAATAATTGACGGTTTGGATTATGAGATTAGTTATGTGGTGGTCCCAAAAGTATGGTTAGCTTCGTATTAACTTGCTAACCAGTTAGTTTTAGAGCACTCATCTAGATATATATATATATATTATATGGATTATTGAGATATTGACTTGGTAAATTAGTTTTGGATAAAACTAATAACCAAAGTATGATCAATCAAGTTTGACTTGGTATTTTATTTAGGATAATTGAGAAATAAAATGAAATATCCCAACAACTCAATCCCACCCAATATGGCCGGCCAACTATATACTATAAATAAGTGTTATTTATCCTCAGTAAGTATGTGAGAGAGTCCACCTAATGTTCTGACTTTCAAGTACGTTCTTTCTCTTTCCTAAGAGTTTGTGAAATAGTAGAAAAGAAAGTCAAACCACTCACATAGGCAGTTGGCTATACATAGAAAGAAGAGTTTTGATTGTGATCTAGCACTCTTGATCATCTCTCTCATCTACCTTGCTTGGATCACATTCTTGTGGACTATTCTCAGAGGCATGATACTTGTGGTGCTAAAGGTGAATCCAAAGGTAGAAGGAAACCGCCATGGACAAGCATAGCTCCATTAATGAACAAAAAAAGGTATTTCTTTATCCTTAAACATGTATTGAATTTCATATTTGTATATGATCGTATCTTGGTTATGAGTTTGATAAGAAAAAATTTAATTGTTACTTTCTGCTGCATTTTCTATAATATGTTGATATTATGATCAATCTCATAGAAGATTTTCCAACAAATCCTAATTGCATAGGTGTGAACTCGATTATTCAGCTTAACTCGAGGATTGGCCATGAGAGTAGAAGCACCAGAAATGTGTCGTTTGAGAGCTAAACATTGCGTCACCAGCCATCCTAGGATGCTGAAAATTATGATGCAAACAAGGAGTGACCATGACAATGATCATTACCAACCCAATGACAATCGTTAGTGATCTACGGCGTGGGAGAGTTGCGACGACTTTTGTTGAAGGTTAGGTTCCAATGGTGAAGGCTCAACAAGGTGTGGGAGAGGAGACAATGGCTAGAACTGGATGGAAGAGCTTGTGTCTGATCTTCCACCACAAACCATGACAAAGATCTAACACGAATAACAACACGTGTTAGAACTAGTACTAGTCCTAAGTTGCCATGTGTCACTACCCTAGCCTTGCCACGTGGAAGAAAGCTACAACAAAGTCAAAACCAGTCAAAAGGGAATCATGACTTCTTGGCCGAGAACACACTATCTCGGCCCAAGTGATCACTCCGGCTGTAGCGGGCTACTCAATAACTTGGGCCGGAGTGAATCAGCAGACATAGAGAATATAGTGATTTCATGAAGGGAACAAGACCTGAAAAAGGGATTTGCACAATAGCTGGCAAAAGGACAAATGTGGCATGCATAAAGTTGGCGATGGTACAAAGATTAGGTGGGCAAAAGAGAATCAAAGTGGGCCCTACACGTGTAAGGCATCCCTTAGAAGGTAACTTGAAACCCTAATCCGGAAAGAAATATAAAAGCCAAGCTACAGAAGGAATGAAGGCATCATCAAACCTACACACAAAACCCAAATCTCAAAGCAGCTGCTATTTGAATATTCAAAGTCTTTCTTTGTCTTGTCAATCCATTTTTTTCACTGTTTTGGCTTTTAGGTAGTCATTACCAAGTCTTGTTGCATTTTTTTTGTTGCCTTGCTATTTGTCTTTATTTCATCTTTCCTTAAAAGTGTAAACCTTTTTATGAACAGTGAGAAAGAGTTATTGTTCTTGATGGTTTTGATGTGAGTTGAATATGGTTTATTGTTAAGATATGTAGTATTTTGTCTTTATTTCTTTTATTCTTTTAAATAGTTAAAGCTTTCCTTTATTTTCTGGGTATTGCACGCTTGTTAAATCCACCTTTTCAAATCCATTTACTTTACTTACACTTTACTTTATTTGTTATTTAGAACTTCTAAAATCTTTTCCTTTATGGTCACACAAACATGATACGACTGGGGATTGAAACATGGTCATATTTGTGGTAAGAACCACCATCAACTACCAACCCTATCCCCAGTATATTGTATTTACTTTTCGATTTAAGGTATTTTTCTTTTACTTAGTACATGAAACACTTACCCCCATAGTAACTACCTTCGAGTTCAGTCATAGGGTAACCGTAACCACAACAAGGTGAAGTCCTAGCCAGCACTAGGCAAGAAAAGAATTTCGGCCAAGAAAACAAGATTATCTCGGCCCACAATCGCCTGATCACTTCTACGACCGTATCTTCAAGATCTTGGCTGGACTTGCTGTGTTTCTACCTCTGGCGGTGGCACACCCGCACTCCTCTTGCCACGTGGCATAGGCCCATTTTTGTGTCAAAACAACTTGGCTTTCTTCCTTTGCAGCAGTCATAATGATGTAGTTCTTTCAATAGTACGAGTTCTTCCTTCAATGGCATTAGTTCTTCACGGTAGTGATGAGACGTAAGAAATTGCATGTAAACCACTCCCTTGTTAGAAAATGAGAGAGGAATTACCGAATTACTTAAACGTTTTTATGCTTAATTACTTAATCAACTCTTAGTTGCATAATCAAAGGTTTAATTCATTCATATTACATAATACTCATATTCCCATAATCGAAAATAAATTATAAATTTATAATTGGTCAAATTTTCCAACACCCCCTCAAACTGGGGCATAAATAAATGGCCAACTATACAAGTGCCGAATTAAAGATCAAATAGCCATATTCTTCTTTTCAATCAGTGATGGTTGACTTCTATCGAGACCAAACCTTAGCCAACAATTTTTGTCCAAACCAAGCCAAGACGAAAGGGCAAGGAAGTAGTGGTCAATTTTTGTTTAGGAGAATCATTCTATATTCAATTGCTATTCTTCTCCATCTTGGAGGAATTCATACAAGAGTAAATGTGCAAAAGTAGGAAGTAAGTTCAAATAATAGCCTAATTAAGTTATTATAATCCTAATCACTCAATGAGCTTAATTGCCGGTAATTAGAATAAAACTAATACCAATCAATATCTCTAATATTTTCCTGCAAGTTTTCCTCACTACTGCGCAAAACTTCTTTACTATAGCATAGCAATGGCTTCACAAATACACTTGACTGTGATAATGGTACAATCAAGGACGAAAATATTAGAAATTCCGTAAATATTGATACTTAAATTTATGGTTACATCGACGGATATATTAATTTCGATAAATACAATTCTACAACGAATATATCGGCAATATCGTAAATATTATCATCCATGGGTACAATGACCGATTTCATCTTGCTTTATGTGAGTATCAAAGTGACACCTATATTAAGAAAGATTAAAAAAGTGCAGTAGCTTGGAGCATAAGACTTATTTATCTAGCAATTAAGTGCTGTTATAAGAATGATCTCTTGCCATGAACAGCAGAATAAAACATAAATGTTACAAACGGGACCAGCTTCCATTTACAACAATGAGGATGATATATATCGTTACAGGATCAAGAAGTCCAGCGTCTCCCCCATGCATTTTAAAGTTTGTGTCCGAAATGTCTCCCTCTTTATACAAGTCGCTCCAAGGGAAAGCAACATAAACAACCAAAATCACTAAATGGGAGCATGAACGAAATTTCCTTCTAAAGTAGCATGACTCCAGTTCATCAAGCATTGCGGGGAGACAATGGAAAATCTTTGTATTCATGGTATTTACATTTAAATGGTTCTTGTTCTTGGTGATCCACTGGGTGTTTGGGGTTTAAGTAGAGGTGCTTCCCGCCAAGGATCAAGTGTGTATGATGTGTTTGGTCTTATTGTATATGATGAGAAATCACTCAAATTGTAATTACCCTGTCCCATCATGGCATAAGTTGCGTGAGGAGGAGAGAGAAAACAGCTCTTGTGTGCCGGTCCATATTGTCGTAAAGGGCTTGAACAAGGAGATACAGGCAAAGATGTCATCCTTATATTCTCCCTGCATATAAGAAATGATCAAATTTTTGTTTACATTATAAAACATACTACAGACAACAGAGATGGGGATATGAGGGGGAGAATGTTATTACCTGGGGCTCCGTACAGCTCTTGAAGTTGTGACTGTGGGTTTTGTTGCGTGATCTGCATCACTCGATGTGATGCTTGTTCTGTTGGAATGTAGCTCTAATATTGGCTGCTCAAAAAGAGAAATGACAAATAAATCAGGTTGGGCATGAACCTGATTTTGATAGAAACTTTTTAAGAAATAATAGTTTATCATTTCCAGAAGTCGGCATTGATGACAAAATGCCAATAACTTGTAGAACAATTTTAGTAAATATTTTTTTTTCCTTTCAAAAATACTTCTGTTTCAAGGTATGATCTGAAAAATCTCTCAAGTCTCATGTCAAAAGCAAAAAGATGTTGACAAATTCAATGTACATTAAAAGAAGCATACAGGAAGATATGATTATGAAGAACATTACATGTATGACATATTATAATGTGGTTTCCAAAGGACACGCAGGTCTAACATGTTTTTAACACATGAAGTATATCAAACTCTATTGAAACCACAGGTTGAGATTTCCACTTCAGAAAATGTTCTTCATTCACTTATAATTATCAAATGCTAACCATGAACAAAATAACCTTGTTGGATATATTAATGCCCCTAGATGGGTTTCACATTTTTTATTTGTTATTTACTTTTATAGGACACAGAATTTTATTATTGAAAACAAAACTTAAGGACAAATTACTGTGAACAAGTTGTCCACAACAGTAATACCTCAATGATAAATAAACAACCTATCAATGAACACACTTTCTATCACCAGACAGAATTCAAAATACAAAAAAGACTCTAAAAGAACAGCCGCTTTCCAATCTGCCCAAATAGAAGAAAACGAAATATCCCAAAACTCAGAAGACATAGAAGCCAAAGGTGAAGACCAAGATCTAACTCCTCCCCTTCCCGACAGTGATTCTCAAAAACCTTCTTATTCCTGTCCCCCCATTACCCGAAACACTGCTAGCACACAACCAATCCATACAACTTTTTAGTTTTTACCTTCTTACCCCATCAAACACCTTGTGCCTCTCACAGAAAAAGGGAAAAACACACTGGTATTACCCAACCCAAATTTACCTCTTTTTTTTTTGATAAGAAACATACTTTTATTAATAGAAAACAAAATGCACATCATAGTTGACAAGCTATTTACTATTGCAGAAGCTAAAAATTTACAGTAAAGAACAACTAAACAGAACATCAACCACCGATCGGGCTCTTTCCCCCCTTAACATCCGCAAATATCCTTCTACTTCTCTCCATCCAAACTACCCAAAGTACAGCCATCACAGCACACTTCCCCAATACCACACCCCTACTTCTCTACCCTCCAAAAAACTGATACCTCTTGGACAGAAGAGCAGCACCAGAGGCTGGGATTTCCCAACTAAGATCAGTCTTCTTAAACAGTTACGACCACAATGGGGATGCAACTGGACAATGAAAAAACAAATGATCTAAACCACAACTAAAAAGCCCGGACCACAACTGAAAAGCCCAAACCACAACTTAATACTATAGGACAGTGAAGACACCAATGATCTGAACTTTCACCCCTTCCTTTACACTTCATGCACTTTGTTCTAATGATTTCAACAATATATAAGGTCACCGTATACTAGAAAGAATTCAAGCAAGCAAAGCCTCATATAATATAAAAACACTATGTTGCCTGAAAAATGTTAATTGTTAATGCAATATTATGATCTAATTAGTACTAGGCAATTCATGATTCGGTCCTCATTTTAATATATTTTAAAACATGTAGTCAAAGAGATCTAAAAGGCTTTACCGGCGTCCTGCTTCCATCAAAAGCATACGGGAACGCATCCTTGGTTAATTTGATGTTAGAAATCCTTGTTGTCATTTGCTCTCTAATGAAAGGGTGGTCTAGCAGGTGAGACGCTGTAGGACGCTCTGATGGGTTCCGTTGCAAGCATAGCCTCACGAAACTCTTTGCATCATTGGAAAGATGATCAGGAATATCTGGAATATCTTTGCTGTTTCCAATTTTAAAAATTGCAGCCACCTGTTGAATCCAACATAAGAAAACAATTTTTGGTCCAACAAACACTTTGTAGCCGTTGATAAGAAAGAAAACTTGTAAAGCAAAAGGTCCTGAAGTTTATATCGCACCCCTTCATACTGGCTCCAAGGAGGTTTTGAAGTTGCCATTTCAAGAATCGTACATCCCAAACTCCATAAATCCACTGCGAGACTATAGCCATTTGTATTCATTACAACCTGACGTTTAAGATTTCATGAACATGAGAAAATCACACCTTGGTTGAACTGGATACTTGTGGTGATAAAAAACAAATGATCAAAGATGATGCTGACAGGAGAGAGGGCGAATTTTGTGTGTGTGTGTGTGTGAGAGAGAGTGAGTGATTGAGTGAGTGAGAGAGAGAGAGAGAGTACCTCTGGGGCCATCCAGTAAGGACTTCCCTTGAATGACAACATTGAAGTGCAATTTGTAATCTATTTCAAAACAGAAAATCATCAGATGTCTCAAAATTTCATTTAAGAGCAATAACAAGGAATAATAACAATTACATACTATTCTTAGACCTCATTAACCAAATGCAACTGAATTTTCGTTTTGAAAAGTCAAATAAAACTGTTAGATTGCATATATATCCATGTTAACAAGTTTGTTGCAAAGACTTTTTTCTTTTTTGATAAGAAATAAACTTTATTAATAACTTATAAAAATACAAAGTTGCAGACAAGTTGTCCATAGTATATAATACAATAATCCTATAATTTCCTATCACCCAGCTAACAGTACAAAAAACAATGATGACCCTTATTTAAGTACAGCCCTCCAATCTGCAAGAATAACAGAAAACAATAATTCCTGAAACTCAAGAGAAACCGAAGCCCAAAGTGAAATAAAAATTCCTCATGTTTCTCTCCAACCAAACCACCCGAAAAAGCCAACACCCCACAATTCCATAAAACCTCACCCTTGTAAGCTCTACGAAACACCTTATGTTTCTCAGGAAGAAAACATGCAGACTTTTCCTCTTTCTCTTTGGGGTCCAAATATTTGCTCTAAAGAGAAAAAGTAGACTTTTTTCTTCCGATAAAAAAAAAAAAAGTAAGAAAAGAGAACATGGACATTTTCCTCGTTGGGATCCAAATAGTTGTTATAAAGATAAATTATATTCCTCTCTCCTGTGTGTTCTTGAATTATAAAATGGAATATAGGTAACACTTTTCATTCCTACTCTTCCTAGACACATTTATGCTTGAGATGAATTAGCAAGTCTACGCCTTCATTACTTTACTAAGAACTTATTGGGCAGAAGATCAGATAAATTACATGTTTAGCCATGCCAAAGTCTGCCAACTTAATTTCACCATTAGGATCCACTAATATATTTGCCCCCTTAATGTCCCTGCAAGGAAAAACACATTACTAGGAAAAATTTATAAAGAGATTAAAGAGCGTACAATTTTAATTACAAACATTTTAATAAAAAGTTATCAGTATTAATGTAGAAGGTAAAACACCAAGATCCGACCAGAACTAACATGGGAAGAAGTAATACAAAAGGATTTCAAAATTAAAATTAATATGAGATATTACACATAACAAAAAAGGGGAACCGCGAATTCATATGGCCGACCCCCAAATGATTGGAAAAAGGCAAGGATGATGATGATGATATTGTCGGTAGAAGATCCACATACCTATGAACAGTATTTCTTCCATGTAAGTAGGCAAGACCAGATATAATCTGTCTAGTATAATTTTGAATCACAGGTTCCTTAAAAGGACCATATTCTTGAAGTAATTTATGAATTGAGCCACCAGACACATATTCCAGATAAACTGAGAGTGCATCTTCACCCTGAAAACATAACAATCCAGAGTTACTGTTAAAACAGTTTCTAATATTCACAACTAACCCATTTAATTGAACATAAACCTCTCTCTCTCTCTCTCTCTCTCTCTCTCTCTCTCCCCACACACACACACACACATAAAAATATGCATGCAGGTCAGTAAAAAGTGAATGAGCAAGTGTTTGCGGTTGCACATACATCAGCCTTTAAAGCAGTACCACTCTTACCAATTCACTTCCATGATATCGAACAATGTTTGGATGTGAGAGTTGACTAAGCAAATTTATCTCCTGTTGACAACAAAAAATTTAGATACATATCAGTCAACGACCATACAATCAGATGAAGAACTCCTAACCATGTAAATGCATAGTAAATGTTCATTAAAAACTCAAAAGAAAAACTGCAAAACTTGGTGGGGAGCAAAGCATGATATATCCAGAGATAATTGAACAAAAGAATTACCTGGTTCAGTTGCTTAAGACATTCTTTTGATGTCTGGTCATCAGAAACAAGCCTGACTTCTTTTATTGCACACATTTGTCCACTTTCACTGTCAAAGTCGCAAATGCAAATTTAGGGTAAGGAAATTGAAATAGAAAGTAAAAAAAAAAAAAAATAAAGAAGACTTGTCTGAAGTCCAGTTATTGTAAAGACAGATACTATGATACCCTCAATTTGCAATCCATTTTCATGCCTTAATGTTTTGTTTTTCTTGCCGAAAAATTCAAGTTAGTTCCCCAGACCAACAAAAAATTCAGTTCACTTTGTTTATCAATCAAGCACCAGGTAATCCACATAGAAAATCAAAGTTACCTGTTAAATCCGACATAAACATGGCCAAAAGTCCCCCTTCCTAAAAGCTTTCCCTTCTTCCATTTTGATAGTGCACAAGTTGAGTTTTCAGTGACACCACTAGTTCTACTATTGGGCAAGGCAGAAGGGCTAGTAGGAGAACCTGGAGGGAGAGGAAGTGGATGACATACGCCCTTCCCATCGTCTTGCTTCCCTGTTGGAGACTCCGAAATCATGGCACACAAATGTGGGTGAAGAGGAGATGTCGGGCTAGTTAGTCCCCTCGACCCAGGACCTGGGCTTCTCGGCGTCATGTTGAACTTGGGATCACCATTAACTCTGGGAATAATATATGACAATGGTAACATTTAGCAGTATAGAAATGCAAAATTAGTTTTTCATGTCAGTGCTCCTAATATCTCATATATAAGACTGACTGTGTTACAATTTTAGTTTATGATAAATTATTCAAAGGTTGAACTTCACTATTCTAATCATCACGTAGTCTAAGGATTTATCAACTACCAATCCAATAAATTGACAATTGATTCATTCAATTGAGCAAAAAGGGCAAAAGCGCGAATCGAAAAGCAGGGGTTTTGTAAAAAAAGCAACCTGAAAGCGGCAAATTGAGCACGGTCGTGCGCAATTGGTTGGTCCTCCGATGAGCCAGAGGAGCTGATGCTTGAACCAGAGATGGACCCAGATCCCAAGGCAAGCCCTTGATCATTTGCCAAGCCGTGCATGGATGAGAGCGATGGACGAGGCAGGGGATGGCCCTGCCTCTGCCTCTCGAAGGCGCCATCGGAGTCAAAACCCGAAAAGGCAGAAGAAGAGCCACCCACAGCCACAGCAGCAAAGTCCTTGCTGGGTCTCGGTGAACCACGCGATACGTCGTCAAAGCTCTTGGACTTGTCTTTGTCTCTCTTCTTATCGATGTTCTTGATCGAAGATTTGATCAAGTTGTTGCTGTTGTTGTGGCTGCTATACGGGTTTTTATGTTCCTTCTCTTGCTCCTGTTTGTTCTTGCTTGGTTTTTTTCCCCACCAAGCAGGCATTTTTAGCTGATCCAATATCAACTTCAGCTCTGAAAAACTGGCAGCCCAAAATCTATAATTTAATGTAATTGAGAAATATAAAAGGGTTAGAGAGAGAATTCAGGAATTTGGGACAGATAAAATCAAGGGTTTCGAATTGGGTTTCTGAGTCGATTTATATGGAAGAAGAAGAATAAGAAGAAGCGGAGACTTTTTGAGAGAGAGAGAGAGAGAGAAGAGAGAGAGTGTCTATGTGTGTGTGTGTGTGTGTGTGTGTGTGTGTGTGTGTGTGTGGGCCAGAGGCAACAGTGAGGAACAGCTCAGCGAAGAGCCTACGACAAAACAGAGAGTTGGGGACGGCAGCCGGTAGTTGGATAAAGCGGGAGAAATGACATAGCATTTTCCTAGAGACTAGAGAGGAGAGGGTGTGTACTGTGTACCGTCAACCGTGTCTACATGAATTCACTAATACAAACGAAGTGGGCCGGGTCGGGTTTGCCTATACAATCCCGGCTCTATTGGGTAAAACAAATTTCCGTCAAATATGCGACCGTTAGTTTCTTATAAGTATTGCTATTTACACACTATTTTTCCTCTCGTTACAAATCTCCTCTAATTTATTTATTGAATTACAATTTTAACCTTAATACAAATGACCACAAATGATAATTCACCCATTCGGCCACACTAAGTCCTGACCCCACCTTTGATCTAACACATTGCGTGCCGTCGCCGTCGCTATCGCCGACGTTCATCCTTCCCTCTCTCTCTTTCTCTCCCTCCTCTCCCCATTTTTCTCTCTCGCTTTGTAACAGCCTGGATTTTTGCAGTCCAATCGTGTTTCGACATGTGTTTTCGAATTTCTTTTGTTCTTAGAAACTTAAGATCTTCTTAAAGGGAATGAAGTTTCCTTTGTTTTGAGTAACTAACTTGTACCAATAGAGATTTAAAGTGGAGCTCTAGAACCCTTTAGTGTAATATTGGTGATTATCAAGTTGGATTATATTTTTGAGAATTAAAGTCATTGGTGTTGAATTTTGCTTAATTTTTTATGGAGATCAATTTATTGTTTTGAGTTTACAGGAAATTAGGATTAATCACTGCGAGTCCGTAGGATTTTTTGGAGTCTCGAACTAATTTTGGTGATTTAACAAAGTTTGAAAAAATAGGAAAATAGAAAAACAAAAAAATGGAAAAAAAGTTGACGCGGCGCCAAGTGGCGCGATGCCATTCGTCCATACGCGCTGACGCTGCAACAGCTGGCGCCAGGCGGACGAGCTCATGCTGAGCTCCCGTACGCGCGTTCCACCGGATCTCTCTCTCTCTCTCTCTGTTTTAATCTCAGACGTCCACCTTCATTTAAGAAGACTTGATCTTGGACGTTGATTGGGCTGAAAGACCGGCCACTGTAGCTCTGGGTTGGGCTAACCCGCGTGCTGGCTTTCGAGTCTACTCACGAGTTTGCTATGTCTACAAACGGGTTTTTAGTTGGGTTTTCTTAACCTAGTTCAACTTTTAGCCTTATTTTGAGCATTTTTAGTACACTTTGTCCCACATTGGAGATTTACAATTTGTTCCAACCCTCTAGTGCCTATAAATAAAGACCATTATTCCTCATTTTCACTTGCACCACCAAGTGAAGTTAGAGTTACTCACTCCTTGGTTATTTGTGAGTCTCTCGAAGAAGAGACATATCAAAAGGGAATAAATTTCTCATAGTTTAAAATTTTGGGAGTGCAAGGAGAAGACCCTAGGAGTGGAGTCTAGCTTTGGAGGTCTTCAACCAAGTAAATATTTTATTTATTTTCATCCTTATTTATTTATTTTTAGGCTTTAATTTTAGGATGTATATTTAGATTAATTAAGTAGGATTTATTTATTAATTAAGCATACCTAGCCTTGTTTTTGGAGACTTATTTATTTATGTAAGAGTAATTAACATGCTAGGATTAACAAGTTTCAATTGTAGAGATTAAATTGGATTAATCTAAATTATTTTAAGGTTTTGCTTTGAGTAAAATCAACTAGTCAATTAGTTTGACTTTAAGATAAAACTTGAAACTAGTGAACCCTTAAGTAAACTCTAAAGAGAAGAGTTTAGTCCGATTAGGACTAGAAACGAGTGACGTGTGACTAAAGGAAATGTCATATCGTCTTCCCTTATTCTGATTCGTCCCTAACTTAGAGTTTGTTTTCTCTTGTCATGTTTGTTTCTATCGGATTACCCAGTTACCTAGTTGCCGAGTTATTGAGAGGTTAAGGTTGCCGTATTTGTCTAGTTATGACGAAATTGCCAAAATAGGACTGTGCACGAACGTGGAAGGCTTGTGGAAGAGAATACTTGAAGTGCATTGAATTCCAGGTAGAGAGATTTATCCTACATTCATGACTATGAACTTTGTGTGTGTATATGTAGTTTTTAAATTGTGATAACATACTATTATTATTGTGATTGGTCTGAGAGTATGGGTAGTGTAGTACGTGACCTTGGGTTCAAATCCCTAAACCTTCTAGAAGAATTGATTTGTATATTATGGGGAGTCTAGCCAGGTTTACACGTGGATACGTGTGTTTGTGCGAAACGAGGACCCATGATTGATCAGGTGGCAGTAAATACGGTTTCTCAATTGCGAGTTCTTATTTATGCTTACTGTGGCACTCTTGCTATGGATGTTATTTCTCTAATTATAACTGGCCATAGTCGTACCTAAAGTGTATCGACCGTATTGTTATTGTTATTTATGAGTTTTTATGCATGTTTACCATATGATGTTGCAACTGAGGTGTTAAATTGATTTTGTAGAAATGTTTTGGGATTTCATAAATCAATCTTTCAGAGAGAAATGTTTTTAAAGGTTTTCAAACATAGCAGGGTCCCATGAGGGAAGCTATGATCGTATGAGATACTTACCCCCTACTTTCTCTGTTTGTTTTGTTTCTACACTATTGCTTTTACAGATTTGCTTCTTGGAGGAGGTCTTGACTGAAGGGGTGCGCAACTTAGATTCTCTTGTCGGGTGTCTCAAGGTCTCTGTTGTCATATCTTTTGATATTGTTGTGGTTCTTGCTTTCCTATTAGGAACCTATTTTGAAACAATGTTATTTTGATTTACTCATTTTGAGAACTTATGTGAGTTTTACTTATACTTTGGTAATTCCCTTTTGGGGTGTTGATTTAACTATTTCACCATAGCAGGTTGGTTAATCTTTATTTTGATTACTATTATTCTAATCTTATTATTTCCTTAAAGATTCTGTTGTGTATTAAGTACTTTGATCCAACATGATCCATTTAAATTTCAAAATGCTCATCCTTTCTTGGGCGTCTTGGGGGATTAACGTCGGTGGTCTAACATTGATCTCTCGAGGTTCTCAGGAAAGGTGCCTCTATCGCATATTCGGGGTTCGGGGTATGACACGCTCTCTCCTCTACCACATTTTCTCCGGCAAGGTAAGGTCGTCGGCTGGAGAGAAAGTGGCAGATGAGAGAGCGAGAGAGAAAGGGGGAGAGGAGAGAGAGAGAGAGAGAGAGAGAGAGAGAGAGAGAGAGAGAGAGAGAGAGAGAAGGGGTTGACTGGGCACGCTAAGTGGTCGGGGTTGGGATTTGTTTGTGTTTTTTTTTTATTAAGGGTATTTTTTAAATTTTAGGGGTATGTGTTAAGAAATTAAATAAATTAAAAAGAAAAAAGGGGTGTGAGGTGAGAAAGGGGTGTGTAGTGAGAGGAAAAAAGGGTGTGTAAATAATATCACTTTTTCTTAAAAACTTTATTTTTTCTTATTAAAATGATATCACATCAACATAATAAAATAAAGAAATAATTACTCTAGGATGCATTACAACTAACCATATATATACCCTCTAATACACTTTTTTTGAAAATGTAATTAATAAGGTCACATTTTAACAATCAGGTTAGCCACCTTATCCGGTTGCCCGCTGACATTTTATTAGACCTTATCATTTACAATTTTTCCCTTTCTTCAGGTTTTAATTGTTTTGGTTAGTGAGCATATTTAATTTCACATCTCGAGTTCGTATTTTCAGTTTGGCATTCGATATCGTGTTTAATTTTTTGAAAGGAAAGTTTACAACTAGATACATTTATCTAAATGTGTAAGCATGGTGAAAATTACATATTACAAAACATTTCCCTTACATATTCCATGAAAAATGAAAATAGCTAAAGATGAGAGATTACCCTTGAAGACCTCCTTAGGATGAATCTAAGGTTGCACACATCTATGAGAATGCCTTCGATCATTATATCTTCAAATTTTCGGCACCAATAAGAGGATGAACAAATTTTTTTTTTAATGGAACTCTTATCAAGAAAATGAGGCTCAAGTTCTAACATGTGATCTCTATAAAGAATAGTCCATATCAAGTGTGGGAGAAAGAAAGATGAATAGATTATAGAGATCTTGTTCATTTCTAGATAAGGCATCAAGGGTTTGAACATGGAAGTTAGGTTTCACTAAACCTTAATTTTTTCTCAAAGTTTCATGGAGGAAGAGAGAGGAGAGAAGATGTGAGACAAGGAGGCAAGGGGTTGAATTGCTCTTTGGGTTCGGCCACCCTAGTGTTTACATAAATAGGATGGCTTGTTAAATCCAAGTCATCCATTCTCTTCTTTTTCCCATCTTTCAATCTTGCCCATTCATCTTTAATGAACAAAACTCATATTTGCACTACTACCCCAAGCTCTTTACTATTACATGACTTATCCTCATGTGATCGAAAGTCAAAAGTCATTTGACCATAATGTCATCCCAACACTTAAATCATGTGATTAATACTTTAATGTACATATAAATATAGTGTTTGAGTTAGGACTAATGATTTAACTAATTAATCATTTATCTTATATAATAAGATTAATTATCCTCCAAATAATTAATGATTTAGTCTTGGGTGATGTTGAACCATAAAAAAAATTCAAAAAAATAAAAATGAGGGTGAGATAGGATCTCAACGTTGGGACAATCAAAGGAAAAAGAGTTTAAAAACATATGGAGACCAAAAGCCACATTCAAATGAAAACAGGTTGGAAAAGGAGATAATGTGGATTTATTTGGAAGCTAGCTTGGTTATCTTTTATGAGATGAGTTTAATTTTAAATAGTGAAAATTATCTTATCTTCATCTAATCTCATCTCTTAGCCTCCCATAGTGCCTATAAAGAGAGTAGAATGGGTTGATAAAATTCAATCAGAGGGAGATAAGCACCGAGAGGCTGAAGGAAGATATTGTTGTTCAAGTTCAAGGTATTGACCTATGGCAGACTTTTCCTTTCAAATTGGCCGGGGGTTCTTTCTGAACCCCTTCAATTAGTTTTATCTCCAATTTGGGGGATCTACACTGAGTTCAATCTCCAAGTTGGGGGGTTGTACACTCAACCCCCAAATCAATTTTATCTCCAAATTGGTGGTTTTGCACTGAACCCCCACAAATGATGTGTGTTTAACAACAACATCTCAAATCGTTGGATTCAAGAAAAATAAAAAAAAATGAAACTTCGGGTTTTGCTGAATCCAAAAAGTGAGAGAGAGAGAGAGAGAGAGAGAGAGAGAGAGAGAGAGATGTGGCATATGTTTCTTCAAGTTGCACAAGTTGTGCTAGGGTGCCCTAATTATTGCTGCCCTAATGACATGGAGTTTCCATGTCAATTATATTATTTAATATTGTTAAATACATCTAATAAAACATTTGCCACATAAATTTTTAAAAAGATAGACTCATTTATCTCTTTTAAGACTTTACAGAACATACTTAAATTAAATTACAAAAGGAAAAAATATTTAAAAATATTTCATGACCAAATTAAGAAAACCAAGCTACAAGCACATGGTCTCTCTTTCTTTCTTGCTCTCTATCAGCCATTAACCCCAAACCCACTTGCATGTCCAAGGCCCACATTCAATCCTCCCCAAATCTTTAAAGTGATGTGGAACATATGTAGAAAACCACAAACAGTTCCAAAAACAAGGAATTACTGTGGTTTCTGAGTTGGAAAAAAATATTTAAAAGGCAATTGGAAGATTTATTTATGAGTGAAATTAAAAGAGAAGGAGAAAGTAAAGGGACCTTTATCTTGTTGACAAAGAAAAATTACTACCCAAATTAGAGAGTTCTTATCTCAAATAACAATTCTAAGGGAGTCTGCAGATACATTCAATTCTCTTTTATTCACAAACGAAATAAAAACCCAAAAGAATTGTCAGAAAATCATAACAAGAATATTATACACTAAACCCAATTTAAATAAAAAAAAGTTCTTTTGTTTCTAATGGGCTAAATCAAGATATAAGAAAGTGGTATTAAGATCAAATTAAAGAAATGAAATGAGAACCTCTGAAAATGCATAAACTCTTTCCTAATTCAAATAATACCTACGAAATCAATGAGAAAAGAAAAAAATATTTAGAGAAGAAGTAAGCGTTGGAATATTCTTGAAGAGAAGAAGCAGATGCTAGAGTCTTTGTGAGAAAATTCGAAAGTTGGAGACTTGGAGTTGGAGAACATCCAAAATTTCTATTGGAAAACGTGTGTTGTAAATTATTTTTCGTGTGATTTGAATGTGGGTTGCAGATTTTGAATATGGAGAAAATAACAAATTAAGACTATTAGATTTGGGTTGGGTAAGATGGTCTTTCAATAAAAATAATATTAATTTCATATTAAAAAGGCGAATTCGCACAAATACCCCCCGAAACTAACTTTCATTCTCACTTTGGCACCTTAAAGTTGAATCTTTCCAATAATTGCCCCCCAATTTTTACAAATCGCTCCCATAAGGCAAGTTCTGTTAGCTCCGTCCATGATTCTGTTAGAAAATTGTTATAACTTGATTTTTATTAAATAAAAATTATGTTTAATTAGTTTTTATTAAATATGTTTATACTTTTATTTACATTTATGTTTATATATATTTTTCAATATTATTTATTTTATATTTATATTTATATGAGAAAATTACAGATTTAGTCTAGTTATTTTATACCTAGTTTAATTTTGGTCCACAATCTTTTTTAAGTTCTGTTTTGGTCTACTAATTGTTCCACTTGTTCAATAAAGGTCCAGATTTGTTTTCTCAAATTTGGCCTGCCTTTTACCCTATCAAATCTCACTCAAATTCAGCAAACAGATATACGTGTTTTAAAACTATGCATTTCTTCTTTACAACCATATAAAGATCATTCAAATTGAAGTTCTAAAACTCAAGATAATTGACCCCAAAGTAGGGTACCAGAAACTACCAATTTTTCAAACTTCACCCAATCTCAATTCTCTTAGATTCTAAGACTCCAAATTTGTTTTTATGACTAAGAAATGATGAAATATAACTTATACTTCAATTATAATTGAAGAAAACACAACCCAAAGGATTTAAAGTCACAAATATGGACCTTTATTGAACAAATGAAACAATTAGTGGACCAAAACAGAACTTAAAAAAGATTGGGGACCAAAATTGAACTGGGTATAAAATAAGTGGACCAAATCTGTAATTTCCTCTATTTATATTTATTAAAAAAAATTAGCTGGACTTACGTCTAGTAGCTTCTAGTGAATTGTGTGGGTGTGTTTTGGTGTGTGTGTGTTAGTTTTGTGAGTGGCTAGGTTATAAGTGAGGTGTGTGCTTGTGAGTGTGGCGGTGGTGTGTTATAGGTTAGGTTTGTTAGTTTGTTAAACAAACCCAGCAGGAAAAACAAAGAGAAATCGAGAGAGAGAGAGAGAGAGAGAGAGAGAGAGAGAGAGAGAGAGAGAGAAGAGAAACTAAGAGGGAAAGAGTAGAGGAGAAGAATAGAAAGCAAGGAAAGGAAGAGAAGGTAATTTTTCTTTTCTTTTATAGGATCACAAACAATCAAGAGTTTGAAGGAGAAGTAAATGAGTTTTCGGATTGGGTGTGGAGAGCAATTTTTCAATTTTTCAATTTTGAGTTTTTGAATTTTTAATCCATTTGGTTGTGTTTTCTTTTATTTTAGTTGAAGTATAAGTTATAATTTATCATTTCTTAGCCTTAAGAACCGAATTAAACGGTGAGAATCGAAGAAAAATGAAGTTAGTTGAATTTTGGAAAATCTGCCATTTTTCTGCAATTTTTTACAGTTTCGGTAGCCTCCTTTGAGGCCACATAACTTGAGTTGTAGAGCTCCGTTTTGAGTGTTCTTTGTATGGTTGTAAAGAGGGGTTGCAAAGCTTTAAAAGGAGTGAAGCCCCTTCCGTTACGTATGAATAAAACGATCTATTTTTCTAAGGCGCATTGGGACCTTCGATTGCGTATCGAAGTTAGGATGTCTTATTCTTTAATTGTGGATTAAAGTGAAGAAGTGTTGCAATTTAATTTTCAAGGTATTATTAAGGAAGTGTAGCATAACCTTCATGCATCTATAATATTATTATATATATATTATCTGCTATCATGTTGTATGTTTCAAAAAACTTCTATATAATTAACTTTGCAATGTTAAGGTTGAATGTCCCTACTGAGCCGTTGGTTAGAGCTCACCCCCTTATAGACTTTGCAGGTTCAAACACTGAAGATCAGAACCCTTAGAAGAGGTAGCAAGAAGAAGTTTGTGTAAATAAGTGTGAACATACTTTGAAGTTTAGTTTCGTTTTGTCTTGAAAGTTATGTTAAATTTAAGTTACTGAGACATGTTGTATGTTGTAAACTAAGGTTGAATTCAGTTTGGAATGTTATTAGTATGCAGTTTTCTTCTTTTATTTTATTATTTTTTGTCATATTCTAGTTATAGAAATTAATTCTATAATTAGAGTGTGATTCACACTTTAATTCGTAATTAGTTCTTAATCACGGATTGGGGCATGACAAGTTGATATTAGAGCACAAGGTTTAAAAGAATCCTAGGCTTGAATATATTGTGTGTTAAGAGAAAAGTTTGGAGTTTAGTTTGTTGTTGGGGTTAGAATATTATTAAGATTTGAAATTTGAAGTGTTTTGATTGGAGACATTTTGGTTAAGTTATTACTGTCTTTTGGAGTTTGGTTATAATGTTGTTCTTTTGAAATTAATATAGGTATGATATATGAACTTATTTGATACTGATGATACTTGAGGAGGATACCATTGGGATGACAAGGTATAAATTCTCTGGATCTACAGAATTGTGATTACGAAATTGGTCGACAAGCAAATCTTAACCTAAAGAGGGAAATCAGAGATGTAGAAAATCGTAAACGATTCTATTCGAGTGAATCGTAAACCACTCTATTCGAAATAAAGACGACATTTTTAAGGAGACATTGAGACGATATAATAATCCTAATCTTTATGAGGAACGAGTCCAGCATCTAGTAGAACAAGAGGGAGATCACTGGCTAGAGTGGCCACCTGCTGGAATACAGTTACCTCTAGTTTCAGGCCAGAGAGCATCTACAGAGGAAGAAGACCCTAGTGAAGATTCAAAACAACCAGTAGAGTTTGAATCTGTTTCTGTAGGTTACTCAGGAGAAGCTAAATCTCGAGGTTCGAAAGTAGGACCTAGAGCTTCGAATGATACTGAGGCTGATGCGATTTCTACTAGGTTAGGTGGAAGAACTGGAAGCTCTGGTAGTAGGAAATAAGTATCAGATCTTAGGATGGTGAAGTTAGTTGAATGTTGTTTGTATTTTTGTAAAAGTTTACTATGTTGTGTAAATTATTTTGAATCGCTTTGTGATATATAATATGTATGTTTTGTTGTTTATCTCTTTAGAGGAAATTACAAATTTGGTCAACTTATTTTATACCTAATTCAATTTTGGTCCACGATTTTTTTTTAAGTTCAATTTTGGTCTACTTATTTTATACTTGGTTCAATTTTGGTCGACGATCTTTTTTAAGTTATGATTTTAAATCCTTTTGGTTTAGTTTTTTTTTCAATTATAATTGAAGTATAAGTTATATTTCATCATTTCTTAGTCATAGGAACCAATTTGAAGTATTATAATAAAAAAGAATTAAAGTTTGGTGAAGTTTGAAAAATCTGAAAATTTTCTAGGAAAAATTGATAGTTTCGGATACCCTACTTTGGGGCCAATTATCTTGAGTTTTAGAACTCTGATTTGAATGATCTTTATATGGTTGTAAAAAATAGATGCATAGCTTTAAAATAAATATATGTTTGCTGAATTTGGTTGAGATTTGATAGAGTAAAAGGTGAGACAAATTTGAGAAAATAAATATGGACTTTTATTGAACAAATGGAACAATTAGTGGACCAAAACAGAACTTAAAAACGATCGTGGACAAAAATTGAATTAGGTATAAAATAAGTGGACCAAATCTATAATTTCCTCATCCCTTTATTATTAATTTTATTTATGTTATTTATTTGATGAATTTTATTTTCAAGTAATTTAAAGATATATTTGTTTAGAAAATCTTTATTTAAAGTTTAAGATTAGTTATCGATTTAATCCTCTTAAAAGATGGAGGAAAGATAAGGAGTTCCGAAAGAGAACGTGAATGTGAACGGTAATCAAGACATGGTTGCAGCCATACGAGAGATGACAAGTGCTATTCGGGAAACTATAACTCAAGAGAATCGACAGAAGGATGGGTATTTAAGGGGAATTCTGAAAAGTCAAAACCACCAGTGTTTATAGGTGAACCTGATTATATGATAGCTGAAGAGTGGCTTCGCCAGATGAAGAGAAAGTTACAAGAACAAAGGATTCCAGAAGAATTCAAAGTGATTGTTGCTTGTTCTTACCTGGAAGAACAAACATATTATTTGTGAGAATCAATTATGAGTATTCGAGAGCAGGAGGTTATGAACTGGGTAGGATTCGAGAGACTTTTTCTGGAGAAGTATTTCCCTGATACAGTCAAAGATATGAAGGCAAGAGAATTTGTCAATCTATCTCAACGGGATTTATCGGTGGCAAACTACCAAGCAAAATTTGAAGAACTAATGCGTTTCGCATTGGAGTTGGTGCCAAGTGAAAGTAAGAAGGACAAAAGATTCCAAGAAGGTCTTAAGCCAACGATTAGGGAAAAAGTTTCTATCTTGAAGTTAGAAAGGTATGCCGATATTGTTGATCGTGCTTTAATCATTGAACAAGCAATGCTGGATACTAGAAGGATGTGAGATGCTAAAAATACAAGTAGAGGCCAAAGTAGTAAGCATCCAAATTTAGGTCCTTCCCATTATCAACAACCAAGGTTGTACTTTGAAGGAAGATGTTGCCATCACTATGGACAAGCAGGACATTTTCAAAGTTATTGCCTATTGTTAGCAAAAAAGATGCCAAACACCCAACTACCACCGTATCAGGGACCGCAATTTTCGTATCAAGCTCCTCAAATTCAGTATAGAGCTCCACCTACACCACAGTATCGTGCTCCACAACCATTTCAAGTACGAGCACCTTTTTAGCCTCAACAGAATTGGGCTAGACCAACCACTAATCAACAACCACCGCGTCCAGGGGGACGATCTAGAGCTGTCAGACCTAGACCCGGGAGGAGCAACAAGACTAGAACAGTTTACTCAAGGAAGGGTGTTTGCACTTCAACAAGCAGAGAGTCAAGCTGATCCGATAGTGGAATATCATGCTGATCTTGTAATTGAAAATCAAAGTGATCCTATACCCGACCAGCAAAGTGAATTTCTGGGTGAGGAGCAATATCTTTATGCTATGGAAGAGCAGTATAATTACACTGGAGAGGGCCAGTAATCTGGTGCTGAGAGAGATCAAGGAGATTACCAAGCAGTGGAAGGTATGTTTCCAATCTTCAATTCTTGGGCTAGAGTAATTTTTGATATTGGTGCAACAATTTCATTCTTATCTGCATCGTTTGCATCTACCCTTGAATTAGAATAAGAAGTTTTGAACCCACCAAAATTTATATGCTCTCCTTTGGGTGTTAAAGTAAAGGTTGATAGAGTGTGTAAATTTTGTATGGTAGAACTTTCAAGTCATAAACTTGTATTTGATTTGTTGATAATGGATATTTCGGGGTATGATGTTATTTTGGGGGTAGATTGGCTTAAGAGACACCAAGCTATTCTTGATTTTGGTAGAAATTCAATAACTATAACCACAGTGGAAGGTGAAACCTTTAGTTTTTGTGGAAATAAGGATATTTTCAAACCCCAACGTTTCTTAAGTGTGAAAGATTGTGATTTTCCACGAATACTAGCAGCTTTTACATCTGAGGACATGAATAACTCTCAGATGGAACAAATTCCTGTGGTTAAAGATTTTAGTGATGTATTTCCAGAAGATTTATTTGGATTACCACCAGAACGAGAAGTACAATTTGCGGTCAAAGTGTATTCAGATACAACCCCTATTTCTATACCTCCACATAGAATGGCACCTGCAAAGTTAAAAGAACTTAATGAACAACTTAAAGATTTACAAGAGAAGGAGTTTATTCGCCCTAATACGCCATCTTAGGGTGCACCAGCCTTATTTGTAAAGAAAAAGGATAGAACACTTAGGATGTGTATTGATTATCGTCAACTGAATTGAGTAACTATGAAGAATAAGTATCAACTCCCTAGGATTGATGATTTGCTTGATCAACTAAGTGGTTCCAAGTATTTTTCAAAGATTGATCTTCGTTTTGGATATCATCAACTTCGAGTTAAATCAGAAGATGTTCCTAAGACAGCTTTTAGAACTCGTTATGGACATTACGAGTATCTAGTTATGCCTTTTGGATTAACAAATGGATCAGCCGCATTTATGGATCTAATGAATCGAGTATTTCGACCATATCTCGATCAATTTGTGATTGTCTTTATTGATGATATTCTTATCTACTCAACTACTGAAGATGAACATGCACGACATTTGGTGATAGTATTGCAGACATTGCGAGAACATAAGTTATTTGCCAAATTCAGTAAGTGTGAATTCTGGCTCACTGAACTGAAATTTTTAGATCATGTGATTTCTCAAAAAGGTATTACTGTTGATCCATCTAAGGTAAAAGCAGTGATGAATTGGAGTCAACCCAAGAATGTTTCGGTGATAAGGAGTTTTTTGGGATTGACCGATTATTACAGAAGATTTATTAAGAATTTTTCTCGGTTAGCGGCACTGATGATTAAGTTAACACATAAAGGTGTGAAGTTTATTTGGAATGACAGATGTGAGAAATCTTTCAAGGAATTAAAGATTCAATTGACAACTGCTCCAGTATTGATTATTCCGGAAAGAAGGAAATGTTATGTGGTTTACATTGATGCATCACTACGTGGATTAGGATGTGTGTTGATGCAATCTGATTGAGTGGTAGCCTATGCTTCTCGCCAACTTAAGACACATGAATGAAATTATCCAACACATGATCTGGAACTAGCTGCAATTGTTCATGCTCTAAAGACTTGGAGACATTACTTATATGGTGAGCATTTTGAACTCTATTCGGATCATAAGAGTTTAAAGTATTTGTTTGCTCAAAAGGAATTTAACTTGAGACAATGACGATGGATGAAGTATCTAGAAGATTACGATTTCGAGTTACACTATCATCCTGGAAAGGCGACCTCTATAGCTGATGCTCTGAGTAGAAAGTCACAAGAAACTATAGCAAATCTGCAGATTCAAAAGAGGAAGATGATTGAATCTATTTATGATTATCAATTATACATCGGGTCACATGGAGATCGCCCTTATCTTTGTAATTTGGGTACTCATCCAACGTTGATAAGAAAATTCATTGAAGCACAACAAGAAGATGTACAAGCAAAGATGATTAAGGAATTAGATACCAGAGAAGAGATGATAAAGGAATGGACTATTGGTAACGATAAAGGATTAAGATTTTTAGGTAGATTGTATGTGCCTGAAATTCCGGAACTAAGAAACGAAGTACTCCATGAAGCTCTTCATTCAAAGTTTACAATTCATCTGGGTGGTACAAAAATGCATCGAGATCTACGTCGTCAATTTTGGTGGAATGAAATGAAGAAAGATGTAGCAACTTTTGTGTCAAAGTGTCTCACTTGTCAACAGGTCAAGGCAGAACATCAGAAACCGGTAGGACCACTTCAACCATTACCTGTAGCTAAATGGAAGTGAGATCACATCACAATGGACTTTGTAACGGGACTACCTTGCACAGCACACGGTAATGATGCAGTTTGGGTTATTGTTGATAGATTGACTAAATCTGCACATTTTCTACTTGTGAAAACGACTGACACTACATAAATGCTTGGAAGGTTATATGTAAAGGAAATTATAAGATTGCATGGAATTCCTATTTCAATTGTGTCTGATAAGGATCAAAAGTTTACTTCTAAGTTTTGGAATAGTTTACAACGAGCATTGGGAACACAAATAACTCTTAGTAGTGCCTTTCTTCCTCAAACCGATGGACAATCCGAGAGAACTATTCAGATCTTGGAGGATATGTTAAGAGCTTGTGTTTTAGATTTTCAAGCAAGTTGGAAAGATCATCTACCTTTATCTGAATTCGCGAATAACAATAGTTTTTAGTCAAGTATCGGAATGGCACCATTTGAGGCACTTTATGGACGACCATGTCGATCACCTTTATGTTGGATCGAAGTTGGTGATGCGATATTCATTGGACCTGTGTTAGTACAAGAAACAACGGAAAAGATAAAGCTCATCAAACAACGCCTACTTACAGCTCAGAGTCAACAAAAGAATTATGCATACTGCAGAAGAAGACCGTTGAAGTTTGATGTTGGTGATCATGTTTTTCTAAAGGTTTCTCCACAAAGAGGAATCAAAAGATTTGGAAAGTCAGGAAAGTTAGCTCGAAGGTTTATTGGTCCTTTCAAAATCTTAGAGCGAATCGGAGAAGTGGCGTACAGGTTAGCATTACCACCTCAACTTTCAAGGATTTACAATACTTTCCATGTCTCGATGTTACGGAAGTATGAGGCAGATCCTACACATGTGCTTGATTGGAGGGAACTTGAATTGGATGAACAATTATCATTCAAGATTAGACCTGTTCAGATTTTGATCTAAAAGAACAAGTTCTCTGTACAAAGACAATGCCATTAGTTAAGGTATTGTGAAGAAATGAGAATATTGAGGAAATGACGTGGGAAGTAAAAGCTGAAATACGCCAGAAGTACTCCGAGTTATTTTCTTAACTTTTTGGTAAGTGCTAAATTTCAAGGACGAAATTTCTTTAAGGGGGTTAGATTGTAATAACCTGATTTTTTTAAATAAAAATTATGTTTAATTATTTTTTATTAAATATATTTATACTTTTATTTACATTTATGTTTATATATATTAATATTATTTATTTTATATTTATATTTATATTTATTAAAAAAATTAGCTAGACTTACGTCCAGCAGCTTCTAGTGAATTGTGTGGGTATGTTTTGGTGTGTATGTGTTAGTTTTTTGAGTGGCTGGGTTATATGTGAAGTGTGTGCTTGTGAGTGTGGTGGTGGTGTGTGTGTGTGTGTGTGTGTTATAAGTTAGGTTTGTTAACCAAACCCAGCAGGAAAAACAAAGAGAGAGAGAGAGAGAGTAGAACCCAGCTAACCTGAGAGAGAGAAAGGAATAAGAGAAAATGAGAGGGAAAGAGGAGAGGAGAAGAAGAGAAAGCAAGGAAATGAAGATAAGGTAATTTTTCATTTTTTTTTTCCTTGGATGCTCTGTTTTTCTTGGATTTTGATTTTGGTTCTGATTTCTGTTTTGGTGAGGTTTAATTAGTGATTAAAAAGAGTTAATAGGATCACAAACAATCAAGAGTTTGAAGGAGAAGTAAAGGAGTTTTCGGATTGGGTGAGAACAATTTTTCAGTTTTGAGTTTTTGAATTTTAAATCCATTTGGTTGTGTTTCCTTTGATTTTGGTTGAAGTATAAGTTATAATTTATCATTTTAGCTTTAGGAACCGAATTGGATGGTGAGAATCGAAGAAAAATGAAATTGGTTGAATTTTGGAAAATCTGCCATTTGTCTGCAATTTTTGGTAGTTTCGGGTAGCCTCCTTTGAGGCCATATAATTTGAGTTGTACAGCTCCGTTTTGAGTGTTCTTTATATGACTGTAAAAAGGAGTTGCAGAGCTTTAAAACGAGTATAAGTTTGCTCAGTTTGGTGAAGGTTTGATAGGGTAAACAACGAGCCAAAGTTGGAAAAAAAATAAGGAAAAACTGGATGGAGGTTGAAGATGATGAACAGTACCGCTAGATCTAGAGCTCAGTTAAGCATCCATAATTTATAGAGATCTCTCTGTTCTCGGGAGTAGGTTCAGATGTTGGATTATGCCCTAACATCGTCTCTTCCAGGACAGACCCATAATCCGGAACTATTTCATGAGATGGATCGGTTAAGATCGTGATGTCAAGAGGACTCGTTTGTGCCAAATTTATCCTCTTCCTAGGATAAAAGTCCTTCGAACCTAGTGGTCTACCTTGCTTCTAGGCAGGGACATATGACTGGTTAGCCGCTATAGTCGTACCTCGTCTATCTGGGACGACACATCCTTCGAGAACGGATATCCTTGCAGGCACGTTTGCAGCAAGTATATGTGATCTCGTCACTTTAGCTAGATTAGAGAAAGCGTCTGACATATTATGAGCTACACTCTGTAGATCTAGAATTCTCCGCACTTGCTATCACAATGTGTGGTTCGGGGATTGAGATGAGACATAGTGGGGACATTCCACGTCAATTCGCGTCGTTCTTCAGAAATGGTGACGTTCTTATCTCCCCCTAACAGCGGGAAAACTGTCTCATCAAAGTGACAATCCGCAAATCTGGCGGTAAAGAGACCACCTGTCAAGGGCTCTAAAAAGCATATAATAGATGGGGATTCATAATTGGCATATATGCCCATTCTTCGTTGAGGACCCATTTTGGTACGATGTGGCGGCGCAACTGGCAAGTAAACTGCACACCCAAATATGCATAAGTACGAAACGTCAGGTTCGTACCTAGTCATCAACTGTAACTCGGAGTAAGGTTGGGTAGCAGTGGGCCTCAACCGGACCAACATGGCTACATACGAGATTGCATAGCCCCACGCAAAAATTGGAAGCTTGGTACGCAAAAATTGGAAGCTTGGTGGGCATAATTAAGGTTCGTGCGATCATTTGTAATCTTTTAATGAACGCTTCTGCGAGACCATTATGGGTGTGACACTGGGGAACTGGATGTTCAACATCAATCCCAAGGGACATGCAATAATCATCGAAAGTTTTCGATGCAAACTCTCCGGCATTATCAAGTCTTATGGACTTTATGGGATAATCCGAGTGGTGAGCTCTAAATTTAATGATTTGTGCGAGGAGTTTAGCAAAAGCAGCGTTTCTTATGGACAATAGTGTAACATGTGACCACCTTGTCGATGCATCAACCAAAACCATGAAATATTTAAATGGTCCGCATGGTGGTTAGATAGGTGCACAAATGTCCCCTTGTATCCTTTGCAGGAAAAGAGTGGAGTCTTTACTAGTCTTTGCATGTGATGGTCTAGTATTCAACTTTCCGAACGAGCAAACTTGCCATAGTGTGTCATTAAACACAAGATCCTTATTAGTAAGGGGATACCCATGTGATGAATTGAGGATATAGCGCAACATACTTTGACCTGGGTGTCCCAACCGGTCATGCCATAGCAAGAAATTGCTCGAATTGGTTAACTTTTGGTTAACTATGTGATTTGCCTCAATCGATCTAATGGTGGTCATGTACAGACCGCTGGCATTTCAATTTCTCCAATGTACGTTTCTGGCCATACAAATTGAAGATTATGCAAAGATATTCTACTTCATTTTCCTTAATGGTTTCAACATGATAATCGTTGGCTCGAATATCCTTAAAACTTAACAACGTTCTTCTGGAACATGGAGAATATAAGGCCTCATTAATGATAAATTCAGTACCCTTGGACAACATAAAATGAACTTTGTCATGGCCCTCTGTCAGGTTGGATTGGCCTGATATGGTTATCACAGATGTATGAGTAGGCAATAAGTCTGAAAAATACTTCCGATCTTGGAGTATGGTGTGCGTAGTAGCACTGTCAACCAGACAACAAACTTCCCTACTAAACATGTCTATTCAAAAATTTAATTTAATGGATCACATGTATGAATAACATTATTGAATTAAATCATATTTGAGTATAACCAAATTTTCAAAACAAATAATCCAAGTCATAAATCACCAAAATAATACGAATAATAAACATTATTCAAAAAATAAATACAGCACAAATGCCGATCATATCCATGTCATCAAGTTTCTAGTCCTCGAAGTGTTCAGTAACAGCTTGGAAATCAGTGACCACTAAGGTGGTATCCATGGAAAATGATCTCTCAACGAGGTTGGTCTATCGAGTCCCGCAACTGGCGTGATACTCATCTACAGCTTGCGCTGATGCACGGCAGGTGCGGGAACAGTGATCAGTTCCTCCACATCGGTAACAGAGATCATTCTGATTCTGATTCTGGTGGCGACGGGTCGGACCAGTGTTCCTCTCATTTCAAGTTCTTGGGGCGGATGGACCGTGGTTCCTACCACGTGGGCCTTGGCCACGAGAATTCAAGTTTTGTGGGCCATGACCGCATGGGCCTTGGCCGCCTTGGCCTCGATCATACGGGCCATTCCTTTAAGAACCTTTCCTTCCATATCACGAGCGGCCGGACTTTGCGCCTTTTCCATGACCTCAATATCCTCCTTCGCGGTTTGAATCGCGATGAGCAACAACGTTTGCTTCAGGCAATGGTGCTGCTTTAGTACGGACAGGTCGGAATTGATCATTTCTCATTAATAAGTTGTTGTTCTTTTCAGCGAGCAACAGAGTAGTGATCAATGCCGTGAACTTGGTAAAATTTATCTCCCTGTATTGTTGCTGCAGGACCAAACATGAGATAGGGAAGGTGGCGAAAGTCTTCTCCAATAGGTCAACTTCGGTGAGTTCCTCCCACAAAATTTAAGGAGTGACCGGATCCGGCAGATCTCCTAATTATACTCATTTTAAATTTTGGAAATCGATGTTCTGCCAGTCATGTATTGCTTCAGGCAAGAAAATGGTCTTCTGATGGTTAAACCGCTCTTCCAGAGCGACCCAAAGAGCTCGTGGATCCTCTTCAGTGAGGTACTCAACTTGGAGTGCTTTCTCCATATGTTTCCTAATGAAGATCATGACACTTTCCTTAAGAGACTCTGCGACAACATTGTCAGCATTGATTGTCGACCTCATCTTCTTGGCAGTCAAATGAAGCTTAACATCTTGAGTCCACTTTAGATAGTTTCTTCCGGAAACTTCCAAAGCAAAAAATAAAAACTTCAAATTCTATAACATGGTATAGACATATAAAATCTACTGGTTTTATCATGTATGGTGAATTTATGAAGGAAACTTAAGGTTCCTTATATGGCATCATTGAAGCTACAAGTTCAATATTATGTATGAACTACTGGTTCATTAATTACCTGCAATTTCTACACATAAACTCTAGTGCAAAAATTTAAACAAGTAAAATATTCATATACCCAAATAGAACAGAAAAATATCACAAAATTGTTTGAATAAAGGTTTCTGGTATTTAGAGTATATATATTAAATTGGATGAATACTAACAAGAACTCATCAGCAGCACAGTGGTTCAAGGTGCAAGGTGATGCACAAGAGGTCCAAAGTTCAAACCCCAAGAATGGCAAAGAATTAAAGTCTCTTTTTACATAATTTTATGAGGCTCGCCACATATTAGCGTGGGAGTGGCGCTTGGGCCTTGGCTGTTGGCCGGGCAGGTTAGGCCTTGAGCCTGGGCTGTTGGCCGCGCAGAGGCCGGCGGCTGTTGGCTGTGTGGGGTGGTCTGTCGGCGGCTGCTGGCTGCGCATGTGGTTTTTCAATCACCCAAAAATTATTTCCTTTTTTTTTAATCATTCAATCCAAAACACATGTACACAAATATATAAGAGCAAATTACACGTAGGTACCTCAAGTTTACCCTATATTTCAACTTAGTACCTCAAGTTCAAAAAGTTGCAAGTTGGTACCTTAACTTTCATTTCTTTGCAACTGCATACCTCCGTTAGGTTTTCCGTCTGAGAGCACGTTAACCGCCTACGTGGAACTAACACAGGCCACGCGGACTACAAAGTTGGCGCCAATGTGGCATCCCGAGATTGGTTCCCGCCCATTTGTGATGAGTCAGCACTTTCTCTCTCAAACCATACTGCTAGGTCATTAAAATTACAATTAAAACTAATTAATAATAAACATTTAAAACATTTAACAATTAAATGAAACCATTTAATTGTTAAACAAAGAAATCAAACAGACGCACCTAACCGCCACCCTCACCTTCGATCTCTGAACTTCTTCCCCTCACCTGCGATCTCTGACCTCTCGTCTCCTTTTGAAATCACGGAACCAAAAAGGCCCAAATTGCAGACGAAGAAGAGAAGAACTTGACTAGGTGAGGACAAAGATCAAGACTTGGGGACGACAGGATGGGTTGGAAGTTTCGCAAGCCAAACGTCTATGACATGCCCATATACGGTAAGCTGCACTATGATTCTCTCTGTAAATCTCTATTTTTCTGTGGTTTGAACACATTTTGTGGGCTTTATATAGACTTTAGAGTGCGGCCATTTTTCTGTGATTTGAACAATTTTTGTGGGCTTTATATAGACTTTAGAGTGCGGACTGTTGTCTTTTTGCTTTTAGGGTTTCTGTGGATATGTAGTGTTTGGACTCTGTGCACTTTATTGTCTGGGTATGGGGGTGTGGTCGCGTGCCTTGTCTGGTAGTGTATTATTTTACTGTGAATTGCTTTTTTTTTGTGTGTTGAGTCATAAAAGGCTGTTTGGATAGGTTAATGGTCAAACACCATATGAGTTGTGTTGACTGGTAGGTGGCAGTGAGCAATAACAGTTGCTTAAAATATTGGGGTCCTACTTGTCTCCCGTATGCCTTAAAATAATGTGTAAATGTCACAAATTGATTGGGTTTTTTTTTGTTGTGTTTTATTTACAGACAATTCAGATTTATTCTCCATATGTGGATTTGGATGTGGGGGACATGGAAGATATTGAGGAGGGGTACAACACAGAGGAGTTGGAAATGGTAAATGGTTCAGATGATGAGGGTCAACCTCGCAGAAGATATCCTTGTTTCAACCCTGACATTGACCTAGCAAACCCTAACTTTATTTGTGGTTTGACATTCAGAGATGCCACCTTGTTCAGGGCAGCAATTAGGGAGTATTTAATCAGAAATGGTCTTGGTAGTATTCATTTCACTAGAAATGAGTTATACAAGCTTAATGGAGGTGTGTTAAAGACTGTCCTTGGAAGATTCATGTTGGGAATATGTTTAGAGGGAATACCTTGCAGATCAAGAAGATATACAAGTACCATCAGTGTCAGAGAGTTCACGACAATAGGAATCTGTTTAGCGATTGGATAACTGAAAAGTATGTGGAAAGGATTAAGAATAACCCAACATAGGACACTGAATCGTTCATGCATATTATTCAGGCAGAGTGGAATATGTCAATATCAAGGATGCGAGCTTATAGGGCACTGAAGAGGGCACTAACAATCATTGAAGGCAGTCATGCAGAACAATACAGGAGATTGTTGGACTACTGTGCAGAGATTAGAAGGACAAATCCTGGGAGTACCACAAAGGTTGAGCTGGATGAAGGCAATTTTCTAAGGTGTTATATGTGTCTAAATGCATGTAAGGAGGGCTTTAAGAGAAGTTGCAGACCATTAATTGGTCTTGATGGCTGTCACCTGAAAGGGCCATTTGGTGGACAATTACTAGTAGCTGTGGGTGTTGATGCAAATGAGGAGACATAGGTCATAGACTACGCTGTGGTGGAAATAGAAAACAAGGACTCATGGGGATGGTTTATTGAGTTGTTGGCTGAGGATTTGGACATTGTCAATTCCCATGGTTGGACTTTCATAACCGACCAATAAAAGGGTTTATTGCCAGCATTACAGGAAGTACTGCCCAATAGTGAACACAGATTTTGTATTAGACATCTGTACACAAACTTTAACAAAGAGCACAAGGGTCAGGCTCTAAAGGATGCACTCTGGAAATGTGCTAGGGCAACAAATGTACCACATTTCAAAGTTGCAATGGAGGAACTTAGGAAGCCCTCTGACTCTGCCCATAGTTGGTTGAAAGAGAGACCTGTTGAGCATTGGAGAAAGTCACATTTTAAAACTTTGCCCAAATGTGATATGCTTTTAAACAATATATGTGAATCATTCAACTCGATTATTTTAAAGGCTACGAGTAAGCCCATCCTTACTATGTTTGAGATGATTAGAACAATGCTCATGAAAAGGATCCAAGTAAGGAGAGACAAGATGTTGACTTTTAACAAACCTATATGTCCTAAGGTTATAAAGAAAGTGGAGGACAACAATGTAGCATGTGCTGGATGTGTGATCACTTGGAATGGAGGAAGTAGTTATCAAGTGGATGCTGGCAGAGGGAATATTTTTGTTGTGGATTTGGACAATCATAGTTGTGCTTGTGGAAAATTTCAGCTGACTGAGATCCCTTTCTTGCATGCAGTGGCAGTTATGAATCAAATGAGGATGAAACATTTTGACTACGTGGCCCCATACTATACCAAAGACAAATACTTGGAGGCTTACACTTGTTTGATCAATCCAGTGAATGGTATGAGCATGTGGCCCCCAACTAAAGGTGTTCAAATAAATCCTCCCCAATACAATAGGCAACCAGGAAGGCCAAGATTGAAGAGAAAGAAGTCTGCTAATGAGCCTACACAACCCTTGGCTGACATGAATAACCTAGGTAGACAAGAGCAGACATCATTGAAGTATAGCAATTGCAAGTGGCATGGACATAATGCCAGGACTTGCCACAGACATTTGCCATAGAGAACAGGACCAGCAACAAGGGTCAGGAGGGGAGGAAACTCTCAGGTATGTGTCTTGTGTTGGGTTATACATTTTATTTGGGTTTAGGGATCTACTGTGTTATTCCATCAGAGACCAACACATTTTTTTTTTCAATGCAGGCAAGAGCAGATGGTGAGCCAGGCACATCTGCACAACCAGTCTTGAGGACAAGGGGATCATCTAGGGGGAGAACAAATCCCCAAGCAACTAGGCCAACAAATAGAACTAGAGCTTCACATGCAGCTCAAGAACCACAGTCATCTCAAGCCACTAGTGGAAGTGCACCACCGGCAACCCAAGAGGGTCAGTGAATCGTTAAGGGTCCAGCCAAAAGATATTTTGGTATTTTGAGAAATGTTGGATGTACTTTGGTTTTAAAACTTTGGATTTTGGTACCACTTTGTATTTTTGGACATACTTTGGTTTTTGGATGAAGTTGTTGCAATTAGGACAACAATTTGTGAAGTAGGGAAATATTTTGGAAATATTTTGGACAGCAATTTGTGAAGTTAGGAAATATTTCAAAAATCTTTTGTGAAGTTATGGTAGTGACATTTTTGTGAAGTTGGTTGAACAATTTATGTAATTCATATTAGCCAACAAAATGAATATTTGGGAAACCAAATCCCTTTGTTTATTATCAATGGTGTTCAATTGTATTCCAATTGTCTTTATTATTTCATTTTACAATTGTTATAATCACCCAAATCATTTGACAATTATTTCATTCTATTATCAAATAAAATGGTGCATACTCGTAAACTTTCCAAGCATCAGAATAAAAGCACAGCTTTGTCAATTCATTTCTCCAAACCACTATTACATAGGCATAAAGGCATAATAACTGTAAGGGGTGAAAACAATCAAGGGTTGCATAACCTTACAAACTTCCAAAACAACCAATACCACCCAAAAATACCATACCCTTACAAACCACAAAACAACCCCTTAAGCTCTGCCCAAAATTAACTATACCCATAAAACCCCATAAACTCTTAAGTTCTGGCATACAACCACAACGGCATCAGATATGAAAACACCACCAACGCCCAAACTATTTTGTTCTTCCTTCGAAGCTGATTAATTTCGGCTTATCAATCGAAGACTTCCTCAGTAATCTAGGTATTATAATCCTTGCTCGTTCGCACATCGGGGGATCCTCCCAATTCCAGAATTGACAACCTCCTTGCTGCACATTGAGCATCAAAATGAAAAAGACTCATTGTACACCAAAAAAACATTACCTTTTTTCTATATTGAATACCCAACTCAACATACCCCGTATCTGGAACATCGAAGAAATCTCCTCGCTGGATTTAGATCAGTCCAGGCAGTAAAGAGTAAAGCTCTTCTGCCGCACATGCAAGACACACAATCCATCGGGGATGAAACCCAAATAAAAAATAACTTAGAGAGAGATGAAGCCCTAGATCTAGAAGAAGAAGGGTAAGTCTTCTAGATCTGCTCTTTTGATGTTGAAGGGTCTTCAATGTCACATTTTTCCAAGCCACCAGCAACAACATGCTTTTTTCAAATCAATTTTTAACTTTTAACATTTTTAAATATTATTTTAAATGATATGGCAGGTGACCTGGCAGTATGGTTTGAGAGGGAAAGTGTTGACTCATCACAAATGGGCGGGAACCAATCTTGGGATGCCACATCGGCACCAGCTTTGTAGTCCGCGTGGCCTGTATCAGTTCCATATAGGTGGTTAACGTGCTCTCAGACGAAAAACCTAATGGAGGTATGCAGTTGCAACGAAATGAAAGTTGAGGTACCAATTTGCAACTTTTTGAACTTAAGGTACTAAGTTGAAATATAGGGTAAACTTGAGGTACCTACGTATAATTTGCTCAATATATAATCTCAAATAAATTAATCATATAGATTTAGGGTTCATGCTTCATGGAGATTTTTAAGCAATCGAGGTTAAATAACCATGAATATAAAATTGTTTTATAAAACTTATTTGGTTGAAGAACAGATTGAATGATGATCTTCTTTTGTTTGGCAATCCATAATCCTTAGAGCTTTTCGTGCTGATAATGTGTTGTAAAAGTATGTGGAAATAAGGTTTGTGGAAAAGAGTGGCAGAGAGAATATGATCTATCTATTTCATTCATCTTATAAATATTCTTATATAGAGGTAGGGTTTACTAGGGTTTTGTACATTTACTAGTATGCCTCTACAACTAATTACAGGAATAGCCACACTTAATAATGTATTTACAACACTTGGTAGTTTGTCCCCAACTCCCCTTGTCGTTTCCTCTCTATTTTGCTTTGACAAAACAAAAAAAGAGCAGTGCTCTCTACTCCTAGTCTCACGCAGCCACTCAGTGCTCTTCCTCTCTTCATCAATCACTGGTAAGTGGTCATTCTCTCTCTCTAAGGTAATACTAATATATCTATTTAATCTCTTATATATATTTTATTCTCTTAGCCATTTAGGGATTCAATTTTTATGCAATAGTTGTGGTATTTCTAATTTACTCTTAAATGTTTGTAAAATTAAATGAGAATTAATATTTGATTATCCAAGTTATTCAGGAACTCAAGGAAAACTCGTGTAACTTGTTGATGTAGGATCGCTTTTAATTTCAATCTCAATTATTGAAAGTGCAAGTTTGGAAACCAAGTAAACTCTAAATTTCAATATTAAAATCTAGTTGCATATTGCTAGAAAAATAGGTTGATATTGTGTGATTTTGTTTGTAGAATATCCTTATATGTCATGTTTATAATATATTACCATAGGTTCTAGTTTATAATGTCAAATCATCCAAAAATATTTTTTCTTATTATGTATGGTCTTGCGGTGCACTCACTCCCGTTACAAGAATGAAATCATGCCCACTGTGGTTCCACAAGTCGTGGGACATACACTAAGACAATGTTTTGTCTTTAAAGAGCTGGTGCAAGAAGGTTTGGCATTTTGGATACCACTATTGAAACAGTCCTTCTAGTTATATGTTCTACTTTTTAAGAAGACAAACGACTTTTTTTCATCTGCACCAATTTGTGATTATGAGTCTCAAAGTGAAGGAGTTGATTGTGATTATGAGTCTCAAAGTGAAGGAGTTGAGACTCAAAAAATCGAGTTGGATCCAAATATTGAGATTACTACAAGTGCTCTTGAACGTGATCTAGAATTACATAAAGCAATATGGAAGTATTCTATTAATGAACATGATAATATTCGAAGAGCCTATATGCACTTAGGACCATGGCAACCGAAATTAAAAGAATACTCTTCCTCTTTTGATGGACGACAAATGCGTCGATTTCAAGCTTATTGATATTCTCAGTGGCCTTGGCTTGAATATTCAATTAATAGTGACAAGGCATTTTGATTTCCTTGCTTCCTTTTTTATGCTAATCCACCTTCTCATCCAACATTTACTATGGAGGGGTTTCAAAATTGAAAGTGGGTTAACGACAGGAGTAGATGTGGTGTCCTTAAGCATTTAGGGGTTGTAGACTCAACTTATCATAGAAATATGCAGAAATGGATCTCTTGAGAAACCCCTCTGCACATATTGATGTAAAAATGAATAAAGAATCATTGCAACAAGTGGAGCGAAACCGGTTGCGACTTAGGACCACAATAGAGGCTTGTAGGCATCTAGCAAATCAATGATGTTCTTTTAAAGGTGATAATGAAGCTAGTAGCTCATCCATTTGAGGCAACTTCATTGAACTTGTTAAAATTTTTGCAAAATTGAATACTAATATTGCAAATGTTGTCTTAGAGAATGCTCCCCAAAATGCTATGTATATATATTGCATCTGGAATTCAAAAGGAAATCTTACAAATTATGGCTAACAATGTGAGGAAGAAAATTCGTGATGAAATTGGGGATAAACCATATTGTATTCTTGTTGATGAATCGGTTGATGTATCTAGTAAGAAACAAATGACTATTATTTTAAAGTTTGTTGATGGTGATGGCCTTATTCAATAACGATTTTTTGTCATTGTGAGTGTTCCCAACACTACATCCATAATTCTTAAAAAAGAGATATTCAAGGTTCTTGCTAGTTACAATCTTCAAGTGCAAAATATGTGTGGCCAAGGATATGATGGTGCTAACAATATGCATGGGGCATGGAACGGGTTACAAGCATTATTTTTCAAAATTGTCCATATGCTTATTATTTACATTGTTTTGCTCATCGTCTTCAACTAATTTTAAATGCTGCAGCTAAAGGTGTGCGTGATGTTTGATATTTTTATTCTATGCTAACTTTCATTGTAAATTTCGTTGATTTTTCTGCCAAGCGTCATTGTGAATTACAAGCTATTCGGCAAAATGAAATTCAAGATTTGTTAGATGTTGGTTGATTGAGATAAGTACAGTGAAAAATCAAATGTGTGCTTTGTCAAGAGCCGGGGCTACTCGGGGGTCTCATTTTCATTCTAGTAGAAGGTTGATTGAGTTATTTTCTTCCAATAGTACAATGCTTCAAAGAATGCTTATAAGTGGAATCAACGAAGATATGTGTGGGGAAGCCAATAGTCTTCTTAATAGGATGACCTCTTTTGGTTTTGTGTTTAACTTGCTTTTCTTGAATAAGGTTATGAAAATCACTAACTTTCTTTCTTAAGCATTCTAGAACAAATCTCAAAACATCATAAATGCTTTGAATTTTGTTTCAACAACAAAAGTATTTCTCCAATAGTTGAGAGAAAATGGATGAGATACTTTTTAAAAAAGTGTGGAATCATTTTGTGAACTACATGACATTGTTATGCCTAATTTGGGTGCTTCTTATAGGGTGGGTATAGGTCGTTCTTACCAACAAATGAATTCTATAATAGTTGAGCACTATTATCGTGTAAATGTATTTTATGCTGTTATAGATTTTCAGTTGGTGGAGTTAGATACTAGATTTACACCTCTTACAGTGGAACTTCTTACTCTTAGCTCATCATTGGATCCTCGTGATAATTTTAGATCATTTAATAATGATCATATATGTGATCTTGCTACGAAGTTCTACCCTCAAGATTTCACTCCAGTTGAGTTACTTGGTTTAAGAATGAAATGTGCATTTTATGAGATAGACATATGTTCTGATCCCAAATTCCATAATACATCTTTTGTTTCTGATTTATGTCAGCAATTAGTTGTAACAAAAAAGTTTGCATACGTCCCCATGGTTTATAGATTGATTTGTCTAGCGTTGACTCTTCATGTTTCTACTGCAACAACGGAACGATCATTTTTATCTTTGAAGATTATTAAAACTTTGCTTTAAAACAAGATAGAGAAGGGGTTTCTTGATGATTGTATGATTCTTAACATTGAAAGAGAACTTTCTGATAGTATAGATATAGATTCAGTAATTAAAGATTTATATGTTGTGAAGAAGCGCAGGATTCAATTTTCATAGACTTATTTTGTATTTGCATTGCAGGTTTCATTGTTTTCTTATTGTGGTTTTTTTTTTTTCTCGTCTATGTTTTTGTATAGATATGCATTTTGAGGGGTAACGCTTAGTATGTCCCCTCTGACTAGGTGCATAGTTTGGTTTGTGTGATACCAAGCAATAATGATTGGGTTAACGACATGGGGTTGAGAAGGAAGAAATGTTAGTGGAGATCGAAAAGAGCCATCGAGAAAATTGCAGAAAATCTAACCAAGGAAGGGCATATCTGTTGACACAAGAGTTTATAATTGGAAACTTGACACTACAAGGTGGCTAATGTTTGGAGCACATAGAGAAGCTCCAGAAGAGGGAAAGGCATGAAAAGCAATAGAGGAATCAGATTTGTCAAAGCCATAAGGAAAATAGTTCTGGTGGCACTAGAAAGCTGTTTGGTGAATCGTATTTGAGAGAAAGAAGGTGAGGTTGGCTTTGGGATTAGCCCAAGCGGTGAAGGTGAGTGAGTAAAGGATTAGGAATATGATTGATCAAGGGTTCGATTCCTCTAAATTAAAAAAAAATAAAAAGAAAAAAAGATGAGGTTGGATTGTGACAATCAACATCCAAATCAAAATCAAATGCTGAGTGGAGACTCATGACATTTTTTTTATATTATAATACAAGACTTAACTTTTCCAATGCAATAGATACTTTCAACATGTCCCTTTTTGTGTAGTGTGATTTGAGTCAAACACCTGTTCACAACTTACATTAGCTGAAGTGGAGCGAGTATGACCATTAGGCCTTACACATGGATTGCTACTCTAATATCACGTAAAGAATAATAAACTAATTTGATCCTTTCATTGATCTCGTGTGGTCTATTTATACAAGAGCCGTTTGATTTACATATGAGGATTTAGGAAGATGAACATTTCTGAAACTCTAAACTCTAAACATTTGATTTCTAACATTATCTGATAAGTAATGTATCTTGTAATCTAGACTTATCAAACAGGGAAGGGGCCAGAAGTGCCACTATACCAAATGGCTATCAGCGAATGCACAAAAATTACTTAGTAGTGAGTTGCTAGATAAATAATTAATTTGTAATGCCTTGATAACTATAACTGGTCACCATATGAATACCAGTACAAAATGGCAACCGGGGGTGTAAACTAAGAAAGCTTTTGCTACTTTCTTGCCAGCATGCATGCTTACTTCCTAGACAAAACTTCTACCAATTGGGTGTTGGTGACGAAAATCTGTGGAAAAGGAAATGAGGCATCAATAAAGCATTAAGAATCAAGACCAGCGTGCATACAGTAAACAAAAGACCATCTATGTGACAATATACAAGCGATCAATAGCCTCTTATTGATGTCAAAGAACAGAAAGGTATATGAAGAGACTTACATATAATTGAAATCTGGTCCTTTCACCATCTATTCTTTAGAATCACCAATAATAAATACGACTCTCTCCCTAAGCCTTTTCATACTCTGCATACAGAACAAAAGAAAAGCATCAACAGAGAACAACAGAGATAACACAATTAACTGCAGTTGAAGTTTCAAAATCCAGACCAAGCTAGAGATCCTTCCCCATCTTTCAGCAGAGGCAGCAGAATCTTTGAGATGAGAACAATGTGGGGTGTCAAAACTTAAAAAGTAAGCTGAATTTTCTGTAGCTTCAGCTACCCAAAGATGATTCATTTGGTCCTTTGCTCTCTTGATGAGATTACAAAACCCAACCTGCAAAGAAGAAACATAAAAATAAAAAGAAGAGTACTTATCTGCTTTATGAGGTAGGATGGTATCATTTGGGAAAAATGGTAGGGAGTGAGAAACAAATTAAGGTGGTAATAGCAATTTGAGTAGGAAATTAATCCAACTTTTGTAAAGCAAGTTAGTCAACAAAAAGCAACAAGTTTTACATACTTCATAAACCTCCATGTCCTGGGTAAGGGATTTCTTCTAAGGAGGGCTTGTTTTTTGATTAGTTGTTGACCATATACTCAAGTATAGCTGTGGAATCAAATGCTTTCTGCCTAGTTACTGTCCAAGTATGGAATTAGGAGGCATAGCATTCACTTAGCACTTGTGCTTGTCTTAAAGTTCTGCAACCATAAGTAATGAGTTATACAACTTCCTAGCGATGTTTGCAAATGATTCCCTCAATTTAAACAAAAGCGCACCATCAACGTTGTCTCTCTGTGATGCCTCAAAGTGGTGACAGAACACTTTAAATAATAGAGACAAATACAATTAAAGGCTTTCTTTATTTGGGATAGGTCTTAAAATAGCTTATTTTTTATTTTCTTTTTGGGTTATTTTAAGTTATTCATAATTTCAGATACATTGAATTGGTGTTTTTCCTTAACTTATTTACTATTTTAAGTTATTTTTATCTTAATTTAACAAGTTAATTTTATTAGCTCTTACCTTAATGAAAATGTATGACCATGTTTGTAACATCTTATTCTAAAATTTCCATCCAAGATTTAATAAACTTACAACCACACAACCTCACAATATCCCCTCACTCCTGACTCCTCTCCCACTGTATTCTCAATCTCTTTTCCCTTTGTTTTGGAAATTCTCTGAATCTGCCTCTCCCACTCAATATATCTATCTTTTCTCACATTTTTTCTGCCAAAAGTAGACCTGTGTTGATTTTTTTTTTTTTTTTCTATTTAATAAAACTCTGTTTCCTTTGCATAACAAAAAAAAAAGTATGTGAAATTTGTAACTTCAATTAAATGATTTCCAGTGTAAAAATGAATCCTTCTTTCCTCAATTTCTGAGTTTGAAACCCCAATTTGTAGGGTTTAATTTATTGCAGTAGGGTACAATCTATTGAAGTTTTATATGGGTTGGACTTTTTTGGGTGATATGGTGCTCTTGTGCATTCTTATGGACTTAGGAAATGCAAAGGGTTTTCACAATGTACATAGTGTATTTCGGTTCTGTTTGCTCATAGGGGAAAGGTTAAAGATATTAACGGGTTGATAGTCCAAAATAAATTTCTAAGAATATTCTGAAGTGCATTCGATTCAGTGAAGAATTGGGGTACTGCAGAAAACTTAACTTAACCACCTTAGCAATTTCAGAAATCAATAAGAAAGCAGAAACTCAAGCATACAAAAAATCTAAAAGTAAACTCCAACCTGATGTGAACAAAGCAATCTGAGGCCCAATTGTAGGTTTTTAAATTTTTGGAATACGTTATGAGATAAGAAATTGACATTAGCAATTCAAAGCCTTTTGACCCCCTGCGAATGTTAATTTGTAACATACTCCAATTGTATGTTACAAATGTAAGAGAATTCAATGGAAGTTTCTATGTGCATATAGTTATGGGCTTCTGACAATTTAGAGAGATTCTTATATAACATATTTTAAAATTAATCTTTTGTGCCGTTTGTGGTCTAATCTGCATTTATTTCTGTTTGTTTCTTCTTTCTATTGTGATTTATTTCTTATAGTTTTGTATCTTTCAATTTGAATTATAGCTAAAATCCTCAAGTATCACAAAGAGTAATGAGCGGCTCAGGAAGATAACATTCTAGAGGTTTGTTTGTGAATTTCACAAGACTTCAAGGTCTAGTGTTAGTTACATTCACAACTATTGTTTTACATACTCTGTTGATTTGATAATTTAGTCAGGCTTGTGAATCTTTGTGTTAATCAACTTGCACTGTTTGGGTTTCTGTGTAGATTGATCTGTGTTATGTTTATCGCCATCTGTGGTGGCAGCAGACAGATGGTGATACAAACATTATGTGAAATGTGAATGTTTATTCCAGGAGGTATTGTTATTTGGGTTTTTTATTAAGTTGATCAGATAGGTAGTGGTAGGTTTAGTACAAGTTCTGGTGAATATGATAGGTATGGTGGTTTGTGTCTTCGAATGGTGACCCTACATTTACAATTTTATGGTAATGAACAACTTAGTGTTATTTCTATTTTTTTCACTGTTATGGTAATGAACAACTTATCGTCTGGTCAACAGTTTGTAATGTTTTCTCCTTAATGAAATTTGTTTTTCTTCTAAGGAAAAAAAAAAAAAAAACTTATCTTCATCTAATGTAGTTTCATTAATTCTAATTGTTTTCTTTTAAAATTTATTATCATGTGCAATGGTTCATTAGCAATAATATAAATTTTTTTATGAAAATCAAATTTTCGTAAAATGAAAATAAGTACATAAAACAATACGGTGATTAGCAATAAAATTTATCATAGATGCATCTTAGCCTTCCATGAACTGAAATTAAATGATCCTTTGTTTTATGGTCACATGTATAGCATTTTACAATTCAGTGATTCTTCAAAAGATGTCAGTTGCTAATATATAATTTTCTCCACTGCAAGTCAAAATCAAACATCAACTATAGGCAAGTGCAACTCTTTTGAAGCATCCAAGTGTTCATGCGTTAGCTTTGATATCAACTTGCAAATGAACTATCTCAACCATCTAATTAATTTTGTTATTCATTACATGCTTTAAATATAGTCATGAATTCAATAAATTGACTTAGACATAGGTTTGAATCCTACTTTGGGAGATTTGATCCATTCTGAATTCTTGTGGAACAAATTTCGATTTTGGTCTTCTTTTTGGGCTTCGGACTCTTTAGAGTTCAAGGAAATCTTGTTTTTTGCTATTTTTGCTGATTGGAGGGTTGCTGTTATGTAAAAGGCAGTCTTAGTCTGAAGAGTTGTTTTTTGTATGGTTAGATTTTATGTTTGGCTTTCAGTGAACACCATGCCCTTTGTAATGTATGTTTATACCTTTTTCAATTTTGATAAGATTATGTTTCTATTTTATAAAATATAAACATATAAAATGACTCATAAGGTTAAATGTGTCAAACAGTTGGTTTTAAGATGTTTCTGGTGTGTTGACCGAAAGAAGATTTTTCTGATGAGAAACAAATTTATTAAACAAAAAAAAAATGGTGCAAAATACAAAGGGTATATGGACAAGAGACCACCAACACCCTGAAACAAAAAAGCCAAAATTCATCGTACAACTACCTACTGCAGCTCCCCAATCTCGTAAAATAACAGGAAATGATAGATCTAAAAATTGGAGTCACTAAACCATAACGATGCCAAAATCTGACTTATATTTAGATTAGACAAATAAAAAAGAAAAAAAAAGTGCAAAAAAACATACACAAACATTAAGGTCTATTTGGATTTCAGATAAATTCATCTCTTCAGATTTAAGGTTTAAAAAAAATAAAAGCGACGTTAGTGTTCTATTTCAAGATACTAGGGGATGTCTCACATGAAAAAATTTCTCAATAGTTTATACCAAACTAAACAGCTTTCAATAATCGACATTCTAAAGTTGACTGTTGAGAAGGAACGTTACATACCACTGAACCTGCAAGGTTATAGTTGATAGGAGCATCTGAATCATTGTCAATGTACGGTGAACTGAAGCAGATGGCAAGTAGAGAATCATATAATTCTTCTGACTTTAATTCAGATATGGAGCTATCTGTCACAAACACCCACTGTTTCTTCTGATGGGAAGCTATATAAACCTCCCCCACAAACACAACGAATGCAGCAATATCAAATTCACTGCATAACAGCCCCACACCGCCAAACCCAAAAAAAAAAAGTCAATAAATTAAAATTACTTTTCTATGGGAACAAGCAGAAGCATCAATATGGAAAGGGTAGGCTTAGTCTAGGATTCACCTGGAAAGAGGGACTTCACCAAAACCTGACAATAAAACTGATTTGCGAGGACTGAAAAAAGGCCTGAGATGGATTTAACCTTTTGAGAAACAATTTATAAAAAATAAAACCAGAAAATAATAATAATAATACTTACTTAAAGTGTTCTATTGCCTGCTGAGATAAAGGCTGCCATTTTGTTGTGGATCCTCTTGCTTGTAAATATAGAATATCGGCATCAGAACTTGTTGATACAAGCCTGGAAACGGTATATGCTTGTCCCTCAACTAGCTCAGACATCTGCGGCATTAGACAGTAATTTTACTAAAACCACTTGTGAGGAAACTCAAAAATGTTCTCAAGTAACATTGTTACATTCAGAGAATAAATGTTCAAGGAAGCAGACTTGTCATTCATGTTTCAAGAACACACATGCGGTAATAGAGAGAGAGAGAGAGAAAGAGAGATCAGAAAAACAGATGTTAAAAGGGTATCCATACAAAACAACACACTTGGGTTCACCTGCTTCTCTGATGGGTTCCAGATTGTTATCAAACCTTCTCTGGGACTGTCTTTTTGTTGATATGTTTTACTCGTTAGTCCAACCACCCTCACCCTTATAAATGGCGTGACTTCCCTCTCACCTAATCCGGCATTTTCCAAAGCTTTCAGAATTGATTTCTCCATGTCTGACTGCTTTATTGCCTACGGTCAGACCTGACACGATTAAAATCTTTCTACACAAGATTTTCATTAAAGGAAAACATTCAAAACCTACCTCTAGTTTTGCTCGATATCTGGTAAAAGAATTCAATTGTTCTGAACTCAACTCTGCCATTAAAACTTCAGGTTCAGCAGCTGTCTCTAGTATCCTTAAGAGTTTTGCTCCTTCACTATCACTATCATTACATATATGTGAATGTTCTATTCCTCTTTGGAACTCAGAAATAACGCCCTCTATAACATTAGAGCGCCTGCCACCAAGAGAAATATCAACCACAGCATATAGGAATAGTTTTGCAAGTTAAAACGCTCACACACACAAAGAGAGAGAATAACGAAAGACAAAAGTAGATTCACCTTAGGGCCTCTATGTTACATGAAAACTTGAGGTGAAAATCATTACATCTAACATTCTCATCACAGGCCCTTATATTACATCTAATCACATTTTATTTTCACTCGATAATTTAGCCACAAATGATTTAAGGTCCTTGTTGATAGCGAAATCACCCTCCGCATAATTAGGCCCTTGATGAGTTTAATATAAATTATAACTATTCTTATATGCATAATATTTCCTGCTCCCAAAGTTATTTTTAATTTTTCATTCTAAACATATCTTGTTTACTCCATGCTTCTTAAGCATGCCAGTCATCCATTTCAGCATACTTGTTCTCCCACCTATGCTCATGGTAAGGACCTGCTTTTCATTCATGTATTCCTGCACCATCTAGAACAGCATAACATACAAAATAATCGTGTACCTGAGCAATTAATGATTGCACCTAAACTAATAAAAGGCCCAAATTGTCGAGGACCAACTTGTAGCTTCCATCAAATATTCTGAAGCTGATTTGAACTTTAAAGGATTGTTCTTCTTTTACAGAAATTTTCAGTTGTTTTTTGGTAATTACAAGAAAACAAAGACCATGCCATGAATACATATACAATAGACCTTATACGATCAAAATAACTGTGGCAAGGAAAATTATTGAGCATACTTTTTTTTTTTTTGATAAGAAACAAACTTTCATTAAACAAAAACAAACAGAACAAACAAACCAAGCAGTGAACAAGATGTCCACTAGCCTACTAGCAGCTACTAAAAATAAAGAAAGGACGAGATAAAACACACAAAGCACACTACCACCAACATAAACAAACCCACACAACCCCAAAACCACCCTATCCAACTGCAGCTTTCCAATCCAACAAAATTAAAGAAACTGAAAGATATCTGAAAGCTGGAGAAACTGAGGACCATAACGACGCCCAAAATCTCACTTTGTCCCAGGAACACTCCACATTATCCCCCTTAAAATCTTCAAAGATTCTTCTATTTCTCTCCCACCAAATTACCCACACCACTGCCATCACACCACAAGACGACAGGACCTTTGCCTTCCTACCCCTCCTCCCAAACACAACATCTTTTTCACACAACAACACGGATACTGACTGAGGATTATCCCAGCTGATACCAGCAGCTTCAAACAAATAACCCCATAAGCCCAAAGCAAAAGGACAAAACAGAAACAGATGGTTCCCAGATTCAGCTTCCTTTCTACAAAGGGCACACCAATGAGGAGACAAACTGGTACGGGGTCTTCTCTTTTGAAGCATATCACACGTATTTAACTTCCCCTGAGCAATAATCCATGCCAGAACATGGACTTTAGGAGGTGCCTGTGACTTCCAAATGAATTTTGCAGGCTCGAAAACAGCTGAAAATCCCTTTTCACATAGATGCTTAAAAAAAGATTTGCAAGAGAAGGACCCAGAAGCCTCCAATTTCCATCTTGTTTTATCTAGACATCCATCAACCACTTGGGCATTCTCCAAAACTACCAAAAGAGCAGCAAAATCCTCAACCTCTCTTTCACGAAGATTTCTTCTAAATCCAAGATTCCAACATACTCCCTAGGAATTAAAAACCACCAAATTAGCCACCATACAGTTTAGATTCAAAGCCAGCCTACTCAAGCGAACAAACAAGGAACATAAAGGCACTTCCGATATCCAGAAATCCTTCCAAAATCTTATTTTCACTCGATAATTTAGCCACAAATGATTTAAGGTCCTTGTTGATAGCGAAATCACCCTCCGCATAATTAGGCCCTTGATGAGTTTAATATAAATTATAACTATTCTTATATGCATAATATTTCCTGCTCCCAAAGTTATTTTTAATTTTTCATTCTAAACATATCTTGTTTACTCCATGCTTCTTAAGCATGCCAGTCATCCATTTCAGCATACTTGTTCTCCCACCTATGCTCATGGTAAGGGCCTGCTTTTCATTCATGTATTCCTGCACCATCTAGAACAGCATAACATACAAAATAATCGTGTACCTGAGCAATTAATGATTGCACCTAAACTAATAAAAGGCCCAAATTGTCGAGGACCAACTTGTAGCTTCCATCAAATATTCTGAAGCTGATTTGAACTTTAAAGGATTGTTCTTCTTTTACAGAAATTTTCAGTTGTTTTTTGGTAATTACAAGAAAACAAAGACCATGCCATGAATACATATACAATAGACCTTATACGATCAAAATAACTGTGGCAAGGAAAATTATTGAGCATACTTTTTTTTTTTTTGATAAGAAACAAACTTTCATTAAACAAAAACAAACAGAACAAACAAACCAAGCAGTGAACAAGATGTCCACTAGCCTACTAGCAGCTACTAAAAATAAAGAAAGGACGAGATAAAACACACAAAGCACACTACCACCAACATAAACAAACCCACACAACCCCAAAACCACCCTATCCAACTGCAGCTTTCCAATCCAACAAAATTAAAGAAACTGAAAGATATCTGAAAGCTGGAGAAACTGAGGACCATAACGACGCCCAAAATCTCACTTTGTCCCAGGAACACTCCACATTATCCCCCTTAGAATCTTCAAAGATTCTTCTATTTCTCTCCCACCAAATTACCCACACCACTGCCATCACACCACAAGACGACAGGACCTTTGCCTTCCTACCCCTCCTCCCAAACACAACATCTTTTTCACACAACAACACGGATACTGACTGAGGATTATCCCAGCTGATACCAGCAGCTTCAAACAAATAACCCCATAAGCCCAAAGCAAAAGGACAAAACAGAAACAGAGGGTTCCCAGATTCAGCTTCCTTTCTACAAAGGGCACACCAATGAGGAGACAAACTGGTACGGGGTCTTCTCTTTTGAAGCATATCACACGTATTTAACTTCCCCTGAGCAATAACCCATGCCAGAACATGGACTTTAGGAGGTGCCTGTGACTTCCAAATGAATTTTGCAGGCTCGAAAACAGCTGAAAATCCCTTTTCACATAGATGCTTAAAAAAAGATTTGCAAGAGAAGGACCCAGAAGCCTCCAATTTCCATCTTGTTTTATCTAGACATCCATCAACCACTTGGGCATTCTCCAAAACTACCAAAAGAGCAGCAAAATCCTCAACCTCTCTTTCACGAAGATTTCTTCTAAATCCAAGATTCCAACATACTCCCTAGGAATTAAAAACCACCAAATTAGCCACCATACAGTTTAGATTCAAAGCCAGCCTACTCAAGCGAACAAACAAGGAACATAAAGGCACTTCCGATATCCAGAAATCCTTCCAAAATCTTATTCTCCACCCCCCCCCCCCCCCTTCCCACCCTAAACATACTTGAGACCAAAAAGTTCAAAGAGCCACTAGACAGAAGAATACTTAAGGTGGCTAAGCTGAAATTTTATAGATATTGAATGAATAATGGAAACATGAATTGTGAATACTTTAAAAAAGAAAAGTAACTTATAGTTGGCTTTCTTGGCAGAATAGGCACCTCTGGTTGTGTGATTGCATGATTTTAGTCTCCAACCTCTCTGATCTCACAATAGATCTTCCATTACTTAACCTAGAAGGAAAGAACAGTGAACAATTTCATATTCAAGGAAACAGTGAACAAGTTCATAATCAAGTATGAATATAAAGTATTTCAAATTACCTCTCTTTGTAGAGAACAGGGTATATCCGTGTGACTCCTACAAGAGTCCAAGGAACTAGACCCCCATTGCTCTTGATGCACTTAAATGCTAAGGGAGCACCAACACCGTTACCTGTAAGACAGCAATAAGATAAAACTGTAAATAAGCTAAATCTGTGCAAGACTAGAATATAAGAAAATTTTATGAGATCCAAATGTTTCTTACAAAATCCCAATCGATCAGCCCAATGAGCTCTATATGTGCCATTTATGTGCAGCAGTAAACTAACTGTTCTTGACACCTGAGGTTGAAACAGAAACCTGAGAAATCCCTCTAATAGCAGAAGGTAAAGTTTTAAAAAGTTTAAACTACGGGGAAAATAAAATAAAAAAGTGAGAACCTCGAGGGGTGAAACAGGCCCAACCCAGCCACATAATCCTGCTCCCCAGATCTTCATAAGACATAATAAACTGTAAGAAAGCAGCAATTCTGAACAGAACGCTTCAATGAAAAAAGACAATAAAACAATATATCAACATTATTAATTACCTTAAGTTTCTGTCCAACAAATAACTTTCCATTGGCAAGCTGCTTTGACAAGAGTGCATCCAGAACAGCATCCACTGAATACCTGTGAGACAAGATAATCTTACATACCATCTCCAAATATAGTTTAAGCGTACAGAGGTAATTTCTTACCACCCATCAGTAAGCTCAACTTTTGCGGCGCTGCTATTTTCAGCTCTGGAGCTAGTCTCCATATGTGGATCACAATTTGAGCGAATAGCTGAAATGCATAGAACCAACATTGAAGAAGGTGATGCATCTCCGTCCAGAATTTTCTTAATTGCAGAGCGATGACCATGATTAACTTCTCGTTCATATCTGTGCAAATGCATTACATGTTGGTATTATTGATGTGCCACAAGCCACAAGCCACAAGAGTAAACATATAGCTATGTTATAAGTATTCAAACCTATACTTCAATTCCTCGAGCACATTGGACACGGTCAAAAATTTCCCATAAGATTTAGCTGGATAACATCTCTCATAACAAGCGAGTTTCCAGATAACCCACTTGTAATGATTTGTGGCCCACCTAGATAGAGGAATAAAATAAGAATGCTCAACAAAAGGTCAAAAACATGGTATAGTACTCCACATGGTACAGAACATTGGCATACATGCTACTGATGAACTGCACACAAGTTCCATACAATGCAAATTTAACACATCCAAGGTGCTCTATAACCCAAGCAATCCATATTACATGCCAATTGTATATACAATTTTCAAATGTAAGTGAATTCTACGTCGGCATTCAATTGCAGTAATTTTTTTATTTTTACAGATGATTACTGTCACCAAATTTTGTACACATGCAAAAACTAAAGAGAAATGAACTCCAATTTTTTCCTCTTTTTTTTGGAGGGGGGAGGGGGGTCTAGTTATTGTTGAAGAAAAATATTTAAGGGCGGAAATATTTACTCTCTGGAAATATATTGTGTTGAGGCTCCAGAGCAAGCCAACATGTGGACAAAAGCTTCTGCTCCTACGCAGTTTAAGCCAGATTCGTCAGGAAACATGTACTTCTCTGCATTATTTGCTGTAATTTTTCTCACCCGGCCTGACAAGCACTGCAACTTAATTTATTTTGATGCATAAAATTGTATCTGTGCCAAGGCAAAGATAATCTGTTAAGGAAAATAACACGATTACTAGTCAGCATACCATGTTTTGGTCTGATGGTGGTGGCATGCCAAAATATTTGTTCACATACATTCTAGTAATCCGGAAAGGAAATTTTGTAGAAACCCTTCTTTTGCAGCATGAATGGTCGGAGGACAAGGTAGACAAACCTAAAGGATAGACAGATTAAATGAAAAGCATATTGCTTAATAACGAATATAAAAAGAGATTTCTAATTTTTACCATTAGGAACAAATGGAACATTCTTATGCAATGGGGTGGAGTTGGAACTGCGGGGTCTCTTGAATGGAGAAATAGAACTTCTTCCAAGCCTCCTCTTTACGCCAATCATTTGTGTATTATTTATAGCATTGGTGCCAACGGTATTTGAAATATCAACCAATGGCTTGGCTAGTGACCTTTGAACAGGATTAACCCTTAAACCAACACCATTTGCCAAATAATTGTCTTCTACTGTATTGAGGGCACAGGGTTTGCTGCTAAAGGGCTTCCTCTGACAAGCTAACTCAGTGTTTCTGTTGGACCTACAGCTGTTTTCATTGCTAACACCATCAAATTTGTTGATGAGGTTAGTGCCCGAGATTATACTATCTGACTTGACTGCAGACAAGTGCACTTGATTAGTCGACGATTGCAGTGGAGATTGATTAGACGACGTCGATTGCAGTGGAGATACAAAACTCTTAGTTAAAAATTTGTTCTTAGGCATGGGGGTCTGATGCTGTCCTGTAGCTTTTGAAAATGAGAAAACGGAGTCAGGTGCATTGGCGTCATTGAAGAAAGATCCTAAGTCAGGGTCACCAAGAAGAGTCCTTGCACGTTGTAGCGCATCAGTGGAAACAGATATAGATCTTCCTCCGGCTGTGTGGAACTTGATTGATGGAGGTTTGGGAGGTAAATTACTGTTAAATCTAGTTTGCAATGGAGGGGTCTTGTGAGTAAGCGGAGGAGAAGGTGAAACTGATTTGAAAGGCGGAAGATTGCAGTCAGCATTATCATGGTCTTGGAAGCCGAGCAATGTCTTGGCCCTGAGAAGACCGTGGGAAGATATATTGACCATTTTGCCAGAGGCAGTCTGGAAAAGGGAATTAGAGAAAGCAGCAGCAGTAGCTCTACTAGTACTAGTACACTGATTCGTAGTTCTCTGATTTGTAGCACACTGATTTGCAGCTGCTTGCACTTGGCCTGCACACCACACCACGCCACATTCATATTCATATCACACTAGTTTGTTGTCCCAAATTGTAAAATTTTATTTCCAAATATATATCTATTCATTTTGGTTTTGGTTTTGCTCGCATGTAAGTATTGATGAATGATAAATGGGGCGTACCTATTTGGGTTCGGTTTTGGGTTTGATATTGTATCAAGAGATCGGCCATGGAAGGCAGCCGCCGAGACTCAGCAACGTCGTCCATGGCGTTGGCGTTGGGGTTTCGTCCTCCTTGCCCTTCGCCACCCGACATTCGCCACCGCAAATCCATGCCCCTCTCGTCGGACATCATATGCCACGTCGACATTTCCATTATGTCTCAGACCAGACTCACTCTCTTCTCCGTCTCCCTCACTCACTCACACTCTTCTCGCTCGCTGTTTCAATTTCAATATCAATCATTCTAGATTTCTAATCCAAGATTGGTTCGAGAGAAATACGATTGCCGCTATTAGCAAATGGCGGACAAATTACAAACAAAAAGGCGCCAAACAAATAAAAATCAAATCAGCTTTACTTTCCTCGGTCTCACGAAACGTGTTTACCGGGATTGTGGTGGATAGCCCTAAAAGTCCAAAACCCATCATTTTACAATATTTGTTAGGTCAGTGCTATTCCGACCACCCTAAACTGCTGAGTTGACCACCCTATTTCAAAATTTTAATTTTACTCTTAAAACAAAAAATTTTAATTTTGTTCATCGGGTTATTCGACAGTTATCTACCGAAATATTTATAATTATTCAACAGTTATCTGCTGAACATTGGTGGATTATTCAGTGGATAACCACCAAATGCAAATGAAAAAGGTATTCAATAGTTATCAGCCAAAATGTTTGTGTTTATTCGGCACTTATCTGCCGAACATTGGTAGATGTTTCGGTAGATAACCACCGAATGGATCTGGGTAATTTCATCTTGTTTTTGCAATAAAGGGTAAAATAGGAAAAAAAAATGGACAAAATATGTTAGGGTAGTCAACTTAGCAGCTGAGAGTGGTCTGCATAGCCTCACTCTATTTGTTATCCAAATTTTTATAAAAGGGTTTTTTGAATTAGAGCAAACTTCATTTTAGTATCTTAATTATACCCGATTTTTCAAGTTAATATCCCAATTTCAAAAAGTGGGATTTCGATACCTCAATTTCATTTTTTTTACAATCCAGTTCATACCTCTATTAGTTCTTCCGTTAGAAAGACTGTTAACTGGTGACGTGGATGTTGATGTGGCCTCAGCATTATACTATTGGCATCTATTTAACTTCTTAAAAATAGACACGTAGATTTATAATGCCATGTGTATAAAAAAAATAATAAAGAAAGAAACAATCCAAAAATAAAAGAACCTAAAAAAAATAATTAAAAAAAAAGAAAAGAAAACCTAGGACCCCCCAAAACCAGAGCAATCCCTCCTCCCTCCCTCCCCCCCTCCCCCTTCATCTCTCACTACTAGCCCATCTAGACGCCAGCATATCCAGACACCGTGCAACATCAGCCGACCACCCATCATAACTCTTTCCTTATGTTTCTCTCTATTCCTCTCGCTCCCACTTTCTCTTCGATCTGCTAATTCCAAATCTGAAACCACCGACCTACCAAATTAGCATCTCTCCCCACCCACCACCAAGAAGCCCTCCAAACCCAGCAACCCCTTCTCCCTCCCCACCCAACCCCCAACTCCCTCCTAACCCAGCCTAATCTAGGAGATCAAACTCCCAATGAATCGAATCCAAAAGGTCATCTGCGAGCAACTACGACGACATTACAACATCGATTTTGATTGTTGCAACAACTCCTCGACCACCTCCATCGCAGTAGTCATTGAAGGTCAAAAATCTGAGGGAGAAATTGATAGATCTGAAAACCCTAGAAATTGATGTCATGTCAGTATCCACGTCATCTGTTAAATGTCTTTCTAATGGAAGGACTAACGAAGGTATGAAATTGCAACAAAAATGAAATTGAGATATCGAAATCCCACTTTTTGAAATCGAGGTACTAACTTGAAAAACCGGGTATAGTTGAGGTACTAAAATGAAGTTTTCCCTTTGAATTAATAGCACCATCCTAAAAAAAATTGTGTCCAATTACCATCCAGACTTACACAAAAGTGATTATGTCGCACATATCATCACATTTCATCTAATTTTCTGTTAAGTGTAAGGATATTTTCGTCAATTCATATATAAGATATTTAAAAATTGAAACATAAAAATGGAAATCTTAATTAACAAAGGAAACCAAATCTAATCCTAATTGGAAAAGAAAAATACTCAAAAAGAAAACTAAAATGTAACTATCCTAAAAATTTGGGTGCTTTAAATTGGAGCTCAAAATAAGAAAGATTATTAAGCCTACACCCAGCTGGCCCAAGACTTAAGCTCCAGGCCAAATTTAAAAAAGACCGCTATTGTTCACCAGCATTGTTCATATGTCACTGTTCACCATGTATTTTTTTAAAATAATTTTTTTTTTCATATGCATCTACATATGCAATCAAGAATCAATGACCACATTCAGATTTCACTATATAATATCATTGCTCTTGGTTTCTTTACAATTGACGACGTATAATTTTGCATCCAAAGAATCTAAGAATTCACGGGCACTCAAAATTGGGCAACAATTTTTAGCCAACTACAATTTACAACTAGAGAATCACCCAATAACAAATGCAAAGAAAAGGGCTGAAGAGGAAGTTGAAAAGCACATGTATTTGCATTGGCAAAGGAAGCTTTGGTTTTGTATCTGCATCTGCAAGATTTGCACACAAGAATCCATATAACTCTCATTATTATAATTATTATAATTGTAAAAAAATAAAAATAAAAATAGAGAAAGAGAAGAAGGAGAGAGCGAGAAACAGAGAAACATGGAGAGAAGAAGGAGCAAAGGATGAAAGAAAGAGGCGAGAGACAGAGAGAGAACAATGAGATATAGATGAGAGAGAGAAAGAGTGCGAGAGACAGAGAATCACATTAGTATAAAAGAATGTCCTTCTCGTTTAGTTTTAAATTGACTGAATTTGTAGTTAAAGTAATTAGAAAACTTGGACTTCGAAGTAATTTATTATAAAAATTAATAAGGCCATAGAATACTATTTTGACCCTATGAGTTGTCTTGCATCACTTGCAATGTAACGTCATTGCGCTCCTTCTCCTCATATGGTCATGCCTCAATCTCCTCATCTAGATTTAGTCACGGCATGCCCGCGACTAGGTGGGTGACATCTGTGACTTCTCAAAACTTGAGTACACCACAACGACACCCACTTTGAGAATGCCCAAGATAGGTTAAGCCTTATTTATTTTAGTAAAACGGGTTGGATTAGAGTTTTAGTGCTAGCAGAAAATAAATGTTTAAATAAAACATTTTGCAAAAATAACTTTTTTTATAAATAATTGAACTAACCCACTCAAGTCATAAGTTCGGTTGATATAACCTTAAGGAACATTCATAAAAAGATGTTCAAATAAACATAACCAACCCAAAGAAATATGACAAAGATCTGAAATATATACAATTCATATCCTAAGAGTATGACAAAAGATAACATTATGTAGCAAAAAAAAGTCAACAATGATGTAGACATGCTCGACAAAAATTATCTGAACCACATAAGAGTCTTGGAAATTGACAAGAAGCAAGGTTGCGCAACGTGACCTCCATATCTCAATCCAAGTCGTCAAACAAAGCGTGATTTACACTCAAAACACATAATAGTGGGTAAGCATCAAATACATTTATAGCTTCCCCTTAGGCGACCTTGAGTAGGTTTAAAGTAGTAGCGAAAATATTTACTACATATAGAGCCATTGTAAAACGTTAAAAATATGCACAAGCAAACCAGAGAATCAATATCTATTTACTAGAAGCCAGTTGCATGCTGACACGACTTTCACAAAACCGTTCTCTAATTCGAGGTTTAGAAATGTTCTTGATGATCTATCTAAATGGACCAACTACCCGTAACCGACTATCAATAAAAACTAAACTGTAACGAGAGTGTTTGGGCTTAAAATTGTCACCAACCGGAGTGGTTTTTCGATCTCTACCAAAATAATGACATCAAGGTTGATCGAGCTGCTTAGAATTTGGGCAGGACTTGAGACATTTTGCTTGGCGCGCTGGAACTTTTCATCAAGCACATGGTGTTCGTGCGGCTTGGATGAGGATGGCTGAATGCCAAGTGATCAAAGACACCCCAAGTTGTGCATACAGAAACCAAATGGCAAAGGGGTAAGGTGCAACTTTCAGAAAGGGAGAGGCTTGTGACAGGCTGGCAGCAAGTAGCTTTTCTTTCTTTGTGTTGTAGGGCAGCTAGGCACTTGAGCATATATATGGCTGGGCTTGTGATATAAAAATCAAAGAAGTGCAGTGGGTAGGTGTCGGGCAGATCTGGAAACAAAGAGGGAGTTGAAGCGGAAGAGGAAATGGAGAATAAGGTGTTTGGAGGTTATGGGCAGCCTTTGTTTTTCTTTGAAAGTGATCGGACAGCTGCACACATGTATATGCCCTATATATATGTTGAAGAGAAGCGGGCAACCTTGCAATTTGTTTTTGAATAAAGCCTTCTCCTTCAATATTGTTGGACAACCTAGCTTTGTTTGTCAAAGTGGGGATGGGCAGTATTTGTTTTGCTTTGAAAGTAGTTGGGCGGCCTTTTTCTTCTTTCTTAGTCATCGGGCAGCTGCTTGATATATATAACTATATAAGGGAAATGAAGAAGTGAAATGCATGTTGTCGGGCAGCTAGGTATTTGCATACTTTGGACATATATATATATATATATATATAAGTAGATATGTTGAAGTACAGTGGTTTTGAGGCTTGAAGATTTGTTGTCGGGCAGCTTTGGTTTCTTCTTCAAAGATGTTGGGCAGCTGCATATATATATATATATATATATATATATATATATATATATATATACAGGCTCCTTCTGTTGAGGTATACCTCAACTTATTTATGTTGAGGTATACCCTGTTGGGGCCCACACGAGTCGTTTTGTGTCGATCCGAACCGTTCAATTTTTACATCTCCGTAGATAGATCATCCTTGCAAAAAATTAGCCAAATCGGAAATCATTTGCCTATCTAACTTTCATCAAATAAATGGACGAACCAAATATTTTCGATGAAACCGTCCATTTGTTTTATCAAAGTTAGATAGGCAAATGATTTCCGATTTGACTAATTTTTTGCAAGGATGATCTATCAAAAAAGATGATCCTTGCGAATGGTTCGGATCGACACAAAACGACTCGTGTAGGCCCCAACAAAGTCATACCTCAACATAAATAAGTTGAGGTATACCTCAACAGAAGAAGCCTGTATATATATATATATATATGTGTGTGTATATGGAGGAGCTATGGTATATATGGACGTACAGTGGCTTACAAACTCCTAAAGCTAGCTAGCAACTTAATATTGATGGAAGCTAGATGGGGGCTGCAATAGATATATATATATTGAACTAGGCCTATTCATTAATTTTAATTCGACATGTGGAAGCAATTATAGGCCGGGTGATTTCCAACTCTTGTCGTCGGCCTGAATTGAGGCCTTTCTAATATATGGGTCTCGAACAAAATGTGAGATAAAAATAGAATGTCAAGTAACACAAGTGGCCCAATAAGAAATCATTTCAATCGACCTTGCCAATTTTAGTTCAATAGGATTTATTTCGATCGATGGTTAAAAAGAGACAAGCGGCCCAATGAAAGATTGATCGACTTTGTTTTAGTCCAATCAATTTATAGAATTATTGGCCGGTATCATGGAGCTTGTTCCAATTGATTTGCAATGTCGATCGGATTGGGTACAATTCGTTCCGATTAATTTTAGTTCAAATAAATTTCAATTGACTTTTCGATCGGAATTGTTATTAAAATAGAGTGTATTGGCCCGATTAAATGCAATTTGTGAGGCCATGTATTCTAAGCAAGAGAAATAATTTCGGCCTAATTTTGAGGCCGGGTTATCACTACAAGAAAAACTAGATTTTGCGACAAACATTTTTCTCGACAAAACTTTTGTCCCTAGAAAAGGTCTCGCGCAACAAACTTAAACTTTTGTCGCGTAATGTAACACACCAGCACCCGCGTACCGCGCATATTGGCGGGTAATCTGAGGTGACAAAGCGATTTTTCTTGTGACAAGTTAGTTTGTGATCCATGGGCTTCTTACACGACAATCAAAATATTTGTCGTCACATTCTCTTGGGACAATTTATTGGTTTGTCGAGACATACGCTAATCTTAGATGACAAAGTGATTTCTCTTGTGACAAGTCAGTTTGTGATGTATGGACTTCTTGCGCGACAACCTAAATATTTATCTCCACATTCTCTTGCGACAATTTAGTGGTTTTTCGAGACATACACTAATCTTTGGTGACAAAGTGATTTCTCTTGTGACAAGTCAGTTTGTGATCTATAAGATTCTTGCGCGACAACTAAATGATTTGTCGCTAAAATGAACGATCGTAATTTTTCTAATAATAATCGAATTGGTAGATGAATTTCGATTTGGCCGATTTTTTGCAGGGATGATCTTTGAGTGGGGAAATAGAAAATGAACGGGTCTGATCGTTGAAATCATGTTATAGTTTTCACAATTATTGAAATGTCAAGGTTTCAATGAAAAAGTTAATAGAATTATACTGTTCAATTGTATTTATATGTAGTAGTTCACATCTCGATCGTATTTCCAACAATCCGAACCGTTCATGTTTTAGTTTCCCAATCAAAGATCATCTCTGCAAAAAATTAGCTCAATTGGAGATGTAGAAGTTAGGTAACTGTGGTCGAATTTATGAACGATCATGGTTTTTCTATTGATTATCGAACGGGTAGATGAATTTCGATTTGGCCGATTTTTTACAGAGGATGATCTTTAAGTATGAACATAGAAAATGCACGGCTCCGATTGTTGAAATCACGTTGTGGTCTTCACAATTATTAAAACAACAAGGTTTCAACGAAAAAGTAATTAATAGCATAATACTCTTGAAGTGTATTTATATGTAGAAGCTCATATCTCGATCGTGTTTCTAACGATCTGAACCGTTCATTTTTTAGTTTCCTAATCAAAGATCATACCTGCAAAAAATTAGCTCAATCGTAGATGTAGAAGTTAGGTAACGAAGGTCGAACGTATGAACGATCATGTTTTTCTATTGATAATCGAACGGGTAGATGAATTCTGATTTGCCCGATTTTTTTCAAGATTGATCTTTGATTATAAACATAGAAAATGAACGGCTCCAATCATTGAAATCTGGTCTTCACAATTATTGAAATAATATTGTGGTCTTCACATTCTCTTGCGAAAATATTGTGCTTTGTCGACACATGCCAAACCTTGGGTGACAACCATTTAAATCTCTAGCCCATATAAGTATACAAATTAATTCCCACGTCACTAAATTTATTTTTTATTTTTATACCCGCCTAAATGAATTATTTTGCGTCAAAAAAATTGATTTGTCACGCAAAGTCAAATTGTTTTTGTTAAACAGTGTCGTTTTGTATAAAATAAAGAATTGTAGGGACAAAAGGATTGTCTCCTAAGTTTTTCTGGGTTTTTAGTAAGCAAACGAACAGACGCTCTTTCCGTACACAACGTCGATTAGTTTCCATATCTCTCTCCCTCTTTCTCTCTCTCTCTCACAAACCCAAAACCCAATTCGGCTTCCTGCAATTTCTCTTCGGCTCTGGGTGCGCCTCCACCTCTCTCTCTCTCTCTCCACCTCTGAGTCTTCGATCGATCTTCCTCTCCCTCCGTCTATCAATCTCTGCTACTTGTTGAGACTCGACCATTGTACGTTAAGTCTATAGGTTTTTCACGCCTTAATTCTATTTTTTGATGTTTCTGTGATATGTTATATTAAGTTTCCCATAGTAAAGATATTTTACATTGAATTAGATTTTTATTTGTAATAGGGATGTGGGTTTTCATTTGTTCAAGACTTCAAAGTAGTAATTTGTAGTTCACGGATTTATTTTCTGGATTTTGATGTTGTTTAGTTCTATTATTTTTTGGGTAGAATAAAAATTGGGGATTTTATGATGAGGGGTTGATGTGGGTCAGACATGGGAGGGGTTACTTATTTTAATTTTCTTATTGATTGAGAAGTCATCTGCATTGGCCGAGACTAAGTGTATGCCCAGATTGTTTAGTATTGTTGGTCTCCTACCATCCTTTGATGGGGAATTTATGGCTTGAGTTATGTATATCTTAATGTTACCATTATGCTCCCATGAGTTATGTATCTCACTTCTTATTTGCCATTTTAAATTTCAGGTTGCAAAACAGGGCAAAAAATTTAGTGGAAGTTCTCATCAACTACTTATTATTCTTGAGAGGTATGAGGTGCCTTGTCTATATATCAAAGTTTTAGAGCCACTTTATATAAAGGAACTCTATGGAACGTACGCAACTGTTTTTTTATTATTGTCTCAATTGATTGTCTTGGGTTGAATGACTTCCCAATTGCTTGATTGTCTTGGGTTGAATAACTTTCCAATTGCATCAGTTACAAAAAGTCCAAAGTAATATTAATATTATTGATGTTCCTTTTCAACTACATTAGAAAATTTATAGGCAGGGAACCTTTTCCACTACAGTGGTTGCATGCTTAGCTTCATTAATTTATTTATGTCATGTATAAGAAAAGTGAGAAGAAAACAAGTCATGTATAAGTAGTCTTGATGGGGCACTGAGATACATATGGTTTGAGCTGCAAGCAAGAGGAGAAAAAGTGATTTAGAACTACATGTATGCAGTTATAAGAGTGAAGATTATTTTGCTGAGTTAAGAGTTAAATATATTTATTGAAATAAACAACAGTTGAGGTGTGTGTTAGCAGATCGGCAGAGACATAGTGCCCCAATAGTGTAATATGTTTCTTATAAGTATTTTATTAACATGTACGTGTTGATAGTATTATACATTGAAATGTAAAGACTAGATAGCCCTACAATATATAATCTCATAAGTCTCTTTATTTATTGTCAATTTATTTTGTATTGAATGCTCTAATTTTTACATGTATACTAAAATACCATTTGATGAATAAGTTTAGTAAAATCAACTTATTATAATTATTTTTTACTTTAAGTATCTATCTCTGATCATCAAAAGAAATGTATTCACTTACATGAAAGTTTCATTCACATCATAAGTCCAATGACTATAAATCGTTGGGACTCCCTTCTATGGTCTGTTTCATGTATAGCTACTTTTCTTAACCAATATATACCAGTTAGGTGATATTAACCCTTTTAGGAAAAACTCTATTTCTCCTACCACTACTTGGAAACTTTTTGTTGCTGGGACTCCCCTAAAACACACTATTTATATGCAAGACCACTCACAATACATTTCACACAAAATTTCAAGCAACTTTCTCGTTGCCCTTTACATTAAATTGAATCAATTGATCACTCACTCAAAGGTAAAAATGGGCCGGGCTATTTTATTATTGTGCAAGAAAAATGAAAGAGGTGATTTCGGCCTAGTTTTGAGGCTGGGTCGTCTCATTTAAATTTAAATTTTTTTTAACTAAGCTTTGGGTCTCAACATTTGGGCCTGATTTTTATTAAATAAAGCTTAAAGCCTCAAGGAGTTCAATCAAACTCAAAAGTCTTCTGATTGAAATTCATTAGCTAATAATGGCTCAACCCAAGCGGTAGAGGTTTTCTAATACGTCACTAAATCCTACTCGAGTTGGGACTCCGCTCAAGATCAGAATTCAAGTCGAAATCTTTGCTTGGAGAGGAACTCAGAAATTTAATACAAGATCAATGTAAATCCTACCAAGGGAAGAATTTGGAAATTCTTGGAGACCAAGTATCTCGATTGAATCAAGAAGCCAAGATGTTCAAGTAAAGAGTCCAAGATTGGAAAGGATTTCGATCAATCATCAATGCTCAAGATCACGTGGTTATCAAGGAAGAATCCGGTCGAATCCTAAATTCAAGAGAGTTTAAATCTCATCCGAACAAGGAGTCTAGAGGGAATTCCGAGCCAAGTAATGGCCCATTGCTATGCCAACCCCTATATTTAGATGCATTCAGAAAAGAAAAAAGACATTCACATATTCAACACACAGCAATCAACTCACAAACTTTCAAGTCTCAAGAATTATTCAAAGTTCTTTTGTTTTCGTATTTTATTTGGTGCTTCCATTCAAAGCGCTTTTTAGATTTTCAACCGCTCTTAGTTTCAAGTTTCACTAGGTTTGTAGCTCTATCATTTGCCTTCCAAGGGTTCGTGGTATCAATTTGATTTTTGTTCTTTGCTTTTCATGAGACATTTTTTGTTTTTATTTCAAGTTTAATGCAATTTTCTTCCGTTTGCTTTCAATCTAAATGCCTGCTATTTTTTTAGTTGCTTTTAATCTTGAAGTTAGTTCGATTGGTGTGAATCGCATTGAGTTTCACTATACTTTTGTCGTTCATAGTTTCTTTGTTTTTCTTGGACACTTACACCACTTTGTGCATGAATTTGATCACGTAATTCTTAGGAGGCCAACTACTGGGTTGGATTTCGATTCCGACTAGGCATCAAAGAGCCTTGTCCCCGAGGCTAAAAAAGAACCAAGGCTGAGAGCGGTTCCTAGCTCGGTTGATCAATTGTTTGATAAAATCAGTCAAGTGCAATCACTCAACCCAATCACTATCATATTCCGATCGAGCCAAACTTGGCTTGACGGTGGCACGCTCCGCATTCATACAAAAACAGACCAAAGTGTTGCTTCAGCCAACCTTGGCCGAAAAAAAAGTGAATAGAGAATATCCATTCGTGGTTAATACCACAGAGTCTGGCCTTCCAAGAAGGGCACCTCCGGTGGTTTTGGGGATCGAAGCCCAAGGCCACATAGTATGAACCCTTACTCTCAAGTCATCAAAACAAGATAGAGATCGCTAACCACATATATCCTTACATAGTGAAAACCACTAAAAAATGACAACAAAAAACAATGCAGTTTTCACACACAACAATATTTACTGAATCTAATATAAACACACTTCGAAAGATAGCTTTAAATAAAGCCAACCCGTTAGGGTAAGAAGTTTACAAAAAAAACCCTATATGACATGATGTCTTTAAAGATCATGTTTAAGAAATATTGCACAAAAGAGATATCAATCGACTAATTGGAAGATGTTCTGAATATTTAAAAACATGAGTAATATCAAGAAAAGATAATTAACGAGACAAAAGACCGAGTATAGAAGCATAAGAAACATAGTGAGGAAGACCTGAGGATGCCCAACAAGATGTACAAGTGTCTCGCGCAACAGATTAAACAAGGTCGTCCACCCTAAGAGGCTCTGCAAAAGCAATGTAAGTGGTAAACATCACATACGTTCATAGCTTTCACAGGGGGACTCTAGCTAGGTTTGAAAATAGTAGGTAAAATATTTAATACTTATAGATTCTGTAACAAAACAGTTCGAAAATAAGCGCAAAAAAAAAAATAATAATCGTTGATATCCACAAAAATGCTTTGATGATGAGCATGCAACTTCTTAAAACGTAAGGGTATCTAAAATAATCATTACCTTATGATCAAACACAAAATGGCCAATTATACATATTGCAACAAAAGCCCCGTATTGTAGCGAGAGTATCCATTACCTGGTAAGTACCATATACGCAAGCCTCCCCAGAAGGACAAATCAACTAGCTCGTCCGTACTACCCCTTCCAGAAGTTTAGAGGATCGAAACTCAAGATCATCACAACTGTGACCCTTTACTTTCAGATCATCAACAACAAGTGATAACAAAACCATACAACATGACATACAAAAAAAAAATGATTCAGAGTTCGCAGACAACAATATTTAATATCATATATATATACATAAAAATTTCCCAATAGTTAGAGTATGAGATTTCCCCTACCTGGTATCCAAGCATAACCTTTTTGTACTTCCACTACACCACTGTCCTTAATCTCTTCTCTGGGTAATTGGAAATTCAAATCTGATAAGAATACCAACTTTAGACAAAAAGTAAATTTGACAGAGTTCCAGCATGACCTTTCCTTTCGATCATGTATTCCCATAAAATTCCAAAAACCAGTCTATAGCTTAGACCGAGTCTCTAAATTTTTTGGGACTTAGCAGGGTTTCTACTTAAAGTCCAATTTTAATTAGGGAAAATTCAAGTAAAAGGACATGACATTATCACCCATTCACAGTTGAGGATGCGACATCAAAAGTGTTCCAATTAAGGACTCCACTTTCACTTACGGTTCTATCAAGGACTTTTCGTCAACTTTGTTATAACATTCGTTAAAAATTGATCATGTGCCAATCCAAAATATAAAGAAGTTGTACAATCAGTTAGAGTGCACAAAATAACAAAATAACAAAACAACTTCTAAACAATCTCAATCTTAAAAAACAAACCATCAACTATGAACTAACCCAACTAAACTAACCACCATTCTCCCCCTTTTTGGCTAGGAAAGCCAAAGGGCCCTAACTATTCTCGTGCATAGTATCCTCAGTGTCGGGAATCGGGGGGGTCCAAAAAAGAGGAAGAAGAAGCACGACCCTGAAGGATGGTTAGAAAACCATCAAGACAAGCATCAATGACATCAAAACGAGTATCGACATGCTAAAACATACCAGCCAGGTATGCATGCATAGATGCAAAATCAAAGGGAATTGGATCAAAAGACGAAGAAACAAGGGGAATAGTAGAGGGATCAGGAACATCAGCAGCAGCATCATCCTCAACAGGCTCAGGTGGAGGCAGAGCAGAGAAGACATCACTTTTGGAGAGAATCTTGTCATTGACAACAACCTTCCCCACCATAGTATCAGAAACCCTACTAAAATCAACACCTACAGCCTCAAAGAGTCGAGTAAGATGACGAGGAAAAGGGAACACATTCTGAGAACTCTGTCTTTTACCAAAAGTGGCATGAGATTGAAGCCGCTCAAAAATAAGATCCATGGTAGGAACATGAACATCATAATAAAAGACCAAGAGCTTCAATGCAGCATTATCAAAAGGGATTTGAGATGAGTTTGTCTTAGGAAAATGTAATATCTGAGGAAATAGTTGCATTCCTAATACAGCCTATGAACTTTCCCAAAGGGAAAGTAGTTCTTGTGAGAATCAAACTGAGAGGGATCAACAAACATGGTCTGGATCATGTGGTCAACATCGTGTTGACGAGTAATCAAAGCCTGATTAAAAAGGCCACGATCACCCAGCAGAGGCTCAGGAAGACCTAAGGTGGCACAAATGACATCAGAGGAAATTTTGACATGCGTACCTCGCACATAAACATGAGTCTGAGTCGAGTCAATATAATTGCTATAAAACTCTTTAACCATGGAGATACTAGGGTGCTTAGTGTGGGTAAGTGCGACCCAATCATACCAATCCAGACGATGCAATATAGCTTGAAACTCCGAGCTGAAATCATCAAGCTTGAGAGGACGCTCAACAATGAGAGACTTACGAGAAGTGACATTAGACCAATAACGGAAACATTCGACATTGGGAAACAAGTGAGAAGGATAGTTCTCCTCAATACGAACTCTCTTGGAAGAAGAGGAAGCTTTAGCTACAGGTTTACAAGATTTGGGAGCTATGATTCCTAAAGCTAAGAAAGCTAAGACACATTCCCACAACAAACAAAATTGAACACCCATTCAGCCATACCAACAACAATGACAAACCATACCACCAAAGAAACATGATGAACATAATGCACAATGGTCAATATCAATGCAATAGAAACCAAGAAATTACCATTGCACCAAGAAATCCATAGCATATTTCAACAACCCATTCACAAAAACAAACCACAAATCTCACAAAACACAAAGCCAAAGCCATAAGAACACAATTGAGACCCAAAACATCATACACAATAAGGAAAAATTGAAATTCAAAGGAAAAACAACATACCTATATGCAGCTAAGCCCAAAAAACCATCACCCAAGAGCACCACACCAAGAGAAACACAAAAGATAGGAATCCAAGTTAGAAACAAGATCAAAACCACAATATTTTCGGGCAAATAGAGGAATTTTCGAAAAAAAAATCAAGAAAAACTCACCTTGAGAGCCCTAGATCCAAAAATCACAGTGGAAGACTAAAACAAATGTGAAAGAACTTGTGGGAATCCTTCTAAAAGGGCCGAAAATATGAAGGGAGGAAGAGACTTGGGCTAAAACCAAGTTGTTCTTGGAGATTTGGAGAGGAAGAAGGGAGGTGTGGAAAAAAGGAAGAGAAAAATAAATAACAAAGAAAAAAGAACAGGGGCTGGGGTGCGAGTACGACAAAAGAAAAAGGAAACAAATTTTTAATTTTTTTTTAGTGTAAAAGTCACGCAGACACGCATAGTACCTCTACCGATCATAGATATTGCCGACTGGTCACTTGATCACAGAGGCTAACACATACAACGAGGAGCTTTGGCCGACCGGTCACTTGATCACAGAGGCTAACACATACAACAAGGAGCTTTGGCCGACCGGTCGGGAATTCGGCCCACCGGTCCCTCGATTATAAAGGCGAACCGGTACTTCATAAGCAAATAACCGACCAGTCGTAATCCGGACGACTGGTCACAGCCAAGAATCACTGGGCACAGTGTCTGACCCGAAAATTAAGACTTCAAAACAGAAAAGTAAGGACAATTGACCACTTAATCCCCCTTAACCCATGTCTTATGAAAAATAAAGAAATTTTACACGAAATGACTTCAAACAAATGCAATGCATGAGAGAAATTAATGTCAATCGTCCGTGCACATAGATCAATTCAAACATGATAAGGTTTAATTTTGAAATCACAAGCTAAAAACATTGAAAAACCATACCTTAGCTCTCGTTGCTACTCGATTGAACGCTCACAAGACATGAGCACTCTAAACCGATGATTCAGATTATGTACTTATTTAGAATAGACGATCTAAAAACATGTTGCAAGCTAACAGATGATAATCAATGCAAGAATGCGATGTACTTAAAACAAAAAATGGGGCTTTTGCACAACACTTCTCACTCTTTTCTTTTTCTTTTCTTTGCTTTTTGTTAAAAAAAGCTTTTTTTTTTTAAAAAAAATTTATTTCATCTTACAAGACCAAGGTAGCTATTTTCAAAGAGAGTAGGTATATTAATCAGAATACCCCCAATGAGAGCTTTCACTAGACAAGAAGATTTATGCCCTCTTCAACTTTTCACCCAACACAAAATGCTAAAAATAACATCACCCAAAGATTGCACAATGTGTTTACAGGGACAATGCTCTCACAAGACACATGAAAAGGATCATAAGAAGAAAGTATCCATGCAATGTGAAGGTACAATAAAGTTTTGTTTTAAGAGGAAATATGTAATCTTTTTAATGACTTTAAATAAGTGATTCCATACATTATCAATGAAAGAATTTATCGTAATGCACTAACAAAGACATAATGCATGTATGATATGCATGATATATATTTTTTTTAACAAAAGAAAGTACGATGCATGATATGCAACAATGCAACTATGTTACATGATTCACACAATGCAAAAACAAAGCAAGGGAATCAGAGGAGCATCAGTCAATCGCATAAACTCCAATCGACTTCCTAAGAGACTCAAATCTAAGGTTGTCAAGAGGTTTTGTAAACAAGTCTGCAAGTTGATGCTCAGAAGCGACAAACTCAATGGTTAAGACATTTTGCTCTACAAGATCACAAATATAATGGTGACGAATGTCAATGTGTTTAGCGCGTGAGTGCTGAACAAGATTTTTATCAATATTAATAGCACTCGTGTTATCAAAATACACAGGCATAGAACCATGTTTGACACCATAATAAAAAAACATTTGTTTCATCCAAACCAACTTAGTATAACAACTACCAACATCAATATATTCAGCCTCAGCAGTAGACAATGAAACACAATTTTGTTTCTTGCTATGCCAAGACACAAGATTTTTACCTACATAAAAGCAATCACCTGAGTTGCTCTTACAATCATCAGCATTACCTGCCCAATCTGCATCAGAATACCCTGCAAGCTCAACATTAGTGTCATACGAATACCGGTACCATAATCTAGAGTCTTATTCATATAATGGATAATCCATTTCACAGAATCTTTATGAGACTCTCTACGATCTGACTAAAATCTTGCACAAACACCAACACTATAAGAAATATCAAGCCTACTTGCAGTGCACAAGTAAAGCAAACTCTCTATCATGCTTCTATACTCAGTCTGATCAACTTTCTTACCCATGAGGTCTCTTCTGATCTTGGCAGTAGTGGCCATAAGATTGGTGACATCCCTGGTAATATCAACATCAAACTTTTCTTAAGCTCCTTTGCATATTTGGATTGGGAAATAAAAATTCCCCCTTCCATCTGTCTAATCTGAAGACCTAGAAAATGGTTCAACTCACCAACCATGCTCATCTTAAATTCAATACTCATGACTGTTGTAAACTCCTTAACATGCTTATCACATGTAGACACAAAGACAATGTCATCAACATAGATTTAAGCAATGACAAGCTCATACCCAATCTTCTTTATAAACAAAGTTTTGTCCACAGACCCTCTAGAATATCCCTTTCCAAGCAAATAAGATGTTAACCTCTCATACCAAGCTCTAGGAGCTTGTTTTAGACCATAAACTTTGTCTTGTCTCAATTGTCCCCTCATTTGGGCTTCCCAGCACCATATGGCTCTTTTCCTCTATCAGCCACATTGACTTCCAAATCTTTGGAAGCTTTCTCCTTCTTTCCCTCATGGCCCTTCTTCTTATCACTTGTTGTGACAGCCAGCTTGTAATCCATCAGTCCCTTCGCAAAAGTGATAGCAAAAGGAAGGTCATTGATTGCCTGCCTCCTCAACTCTTCTTGCCCCCAAGGCTGCAATCCCAACATGAAATTGAATAGCTTATCCGCCTTTGACATATCTGAAATGTCCAACATCAGTGAACAACACTCTTACCATTCCCACGTGCCTCAAGTTCTTCAAGGCTTCCCTTGCAATCCAAACGATGTTGAAAGGAAGGAATTGCTCCCACAACCCCTTTCTTAAGGCATACCAATCAAAGAACACATCATTTGTCGCTTCGGCATACCCGAGATCCTAATGATGAACAGAGCCCCATAATTCGTTTCAGAGGAGTTAAAGAGGAGATTGGAGAAGCATACAACATCCAGTTGAGTTTTTTCTCATCGTATTACCCTCAATAAAATGGCCAGGCAGAATCAAGCAACAAAATAATTAAAGGCATGATAAGGAAAATGATTGACAAAACTTCTAGAGAATGACACTTGAAGTTGGTTAAGGCTTTATAGGCTTGCCGAACAATAAAACACTCAGCAACAGGGACTATTCCCTTTGCCCTAACTTACGGGCATGATGCTGTGTTACCAGTTGGGATGACTGTAAAGTCAACAAGACTTGCTTATCAACATGGGATGATGAGTCCTGAATACACTCAAGTCATGATCTTGGAGTTAGAACATTTGGATGAGGATAGAATTGAAGCCATATAAAGCTTGTAAATACAAAAGTTAAAAGTGGTCAAGGTCTATGACAAAATGGTGAACTTTAAAGCTTTCGCCGAGAATGAGTTAGTTTGAACAATCTTGTTCAAAGTCCTTGGTGGCAATGTAGCACTTGGCAATATGCCGAAGCACCAAGTTTAAACAATCTAGTTCAAAGTCTTGTCGGATCTTCTTGAAGTACTCTAGCTTGCTTAGATTCTCTCAGTAGGAGCAGAAACAGTTGTGTGAGTTGTTGGGAGAAAGGGGGACTGCTTGGATGAAGCCAAAATGCCGGGCGCAAAGATGAGGCGAATACAGTTCCATGCCTCCCCTTTGGTTGGCTTCTTTCGCAGTAGACCCCCGGCGAGATCCCGACTTAGCAAAATGCTTGTCTAGATCTCCTTGGTGTTTTCTTCAACCTCGTGGTCATCCTTCTAGGGAGGCAGTCGAAGAACGGCAGAACGTTGGAAGGGTAGAAGCGGTTAAGAGAAACCTGCCAAAGACCCATCGACCGAGACCTTAAAGTGTAGAAGAATTTGAAGCAGTCCTCAGCCGAGTAAGCCGGTGATTCAACAAACGCCCTCTGAGCCCCAACGGTGGCGTCGTCATGATAATTGGAGATTGGGGAGGCCAACTCAGGAAAGTAGGCTTAGAGCTATGCTTGAAACATCCAAAGCGGGTCGCCGCTTTTGGGGTTCATGTCGTGAGTCGTGATCCCATGGATAAGGACTCAGCAATAGGGAAGAACTCCTTGGTGATCTTCCTACTCTGGCGACAAAAAACAAACTTGCATAGCCAGTAAGTGAGGAAGGTCATGTGCTTCTTTACATCCACGGCTGTGTCCTTACTCTTGGCGTGAGTTCGAATTCATGACTCATAATTCAAAGTGTTGTTATGGGCGTACTCAGCCTTGTGCTCAAAGTTATGCTCGCCTAAGCGCATTGAGATGTGAATCCCTTTCGGCCGTAAACCAAAAATTGATGCCATGTCTAAGATAGTGGGCGTCATCTGCCCAAACTCTAAGTCTAAAGTGTTGGTGGTCGTGGACCAGAAGCATAGCCAGGCCGAGAGAAGTGCGCGATCCACCGACACGTTGATTTTCGACATCAGAATCAGATCTTTGATGCCGGCCTCTTGCCAATAGTCATTTTTGGTTTGTTCACACGATCCACCCAAGTGCACCACTCAGTCTTAACAATGGGCCACACCATCTAGGGGCGCTTGGTGTTCCATGAACTCCATTTAGCAAAATGGAAGAAGTAAGAATCGTCAGGCATGCCTTTTAGGACTTCTTTTACAGAAGGAGGGAATTCGCCACAGAACATTGGGCCAAGGAACCTATTTTCACAGCTCTTGCCAGCTGACGACGTTAAGAAATTCTGTTGGTCCACCTCTGTATCTTTCAAAACCCTAACCGGCCAGATCTTTTTTTAAGGATAAAGACCAGTCGTTAAGAGTAATGGCTAGAGATTCAGGTGTGACTTTGTCAACAACACCCTTTGTTGAAATAGCGATGGGAGTTGGAGAAGCCATTAGAGGTTTTCTAGAGTTTGAAAAAAGGAAGAAATGTGAAGGAAATTGCAGAGAGAATAAATGCAAAGGAGGAAGCAGGGAATTCTAGAAATCTTTTGAGAGCGTAAAGAAGAATAATGGAAAGGGATGGGGTTTTTATAGGCTTAAATTTTTGAATAAGAAGGGTTTTTGGTTTGGTTTGAGAAGGATAATTAATTAATTTCGAAATTTAAGGGCATAATTAATTGCTGTTACCAAAGCGAAATTTTGGGGGCTAGCGTGTGAAACTAGAAACACTCAAGTGAAAATACCTCAATTTTTGCAAATAGAAAGATGACGTCTCCTTAATGAATCAAATCATTAAATTGCACGAATCTAGGCATTTAATGCTAAATTAAGAACCGTTGTACCTCAATGAACGTTTGGAAAAATTGCTAAGTGTTGGAAGAATGGTTTGGCTGAGATATAGCAAGCCATCAGTAATCTTGGTCGAGACTCTCGAAGCATGTCTTTGAAATCATTTCTAACAATACAAGTCCTCATTCCTTCCGCTGTAATTTTGGGCCACAGAACTCGGACTTGAGGGGGTAATGTTAGTACCAAGCTCAAAAGTACTGCCACGTGTCGTTCCCTGAAAAATCGCATTAAAAAAGGAAGAAGACCAACAAAAATCAGGGTAGTCAAACTCAAGGCCAAGAAAACCACTTCTCGGCCTCACTTTAGTTGCTTCATCCACAACTAGCCATCTAATACTCATGGCCGTACAAATCCAGGGACAAAAGAAATAAAAAGTGATGTCACCCAAGAGACAAACTCTGAAAAGTGGCACAACAAATATCACTATCTCAGGCAGAGAAAGGACATGCATGGCACAAAAGGCAGTTGGCATAGTACAAAGTTAGGTGAAGAGTTGAAAAGGAAAAGTGGGATTCCGTGGACCCTACATGTGAAACCCATCTGAAGAGGAACCTCAAAAAACCCTACCCACAAACCTTAGTATAAAAGAGAACTTTTCAGAAGATTCAAGGATCTCAACAACCCCCAAAAAAAAACTCAAATCCCAAAAGACCTTTCCTGAATATTCATAGCATTGTTTTCTCAATCGATTTCCTTAAAGCTTTTAGGTAGTTGTCAGTCTACTATCACCATCTTTGTTGTTTGGTTTTCAGGCTATTTATTTCCTCTTGTAGTGTTTCCTTTTCTCTATAAGAGTAAAAGTGTTCTTGTCACTTGTCATTTAATAGCTTTTACTATATTTCTCGTTTTCTTTTTATGTGAGTATTCAACCATGATAGTGTGAAAGGAGTTTACTCTTTGCTTTGAATGTTGGTATGAATGCACGTTTATTTATGCACCTGTTTAACTGGTTTCTTATTCTCTTAAGCCTTTAGGATTTTAAGTAGCATTTAAAAGGTTATTCTCTTTATATTTTAGTTATTACCCAGTGAGTGAAAGCCATTTATTCACTAGATTTATTCTTTGTCAATTCTTCTTTTGGTTATTGCTTTTATTTTCAAAAACCCACTTTCTTGAAAATGACATGGTTGGACTAGGGATATGGTCAGATTTGTGGTAAGAACTACCACTAGTTACCAATCTCACCCACATCATATTTTCCTTATTTTTCGCTTCAAAGTTATTTTCTTTTATTTGAATATGAATTAATCCCTATATCAACCACCTAAATTTACCAAGTCCAACTCCACACAAATTAAGTGAAGTCCTAGCATTAGACTAGGCAAGAAAAAACCTCGGCCAAGAGTCGTTACTGAATCTAGGCCCACAATCGCCTAATCCCAATCTCGGCCGTGAAAAACGACCGAGGTTTTCCCTGTTTTCATTCCGTCTTCCAAATATGGTGGCACGCCCACACCTCTTTGCCTACGTTGCATCAGAGGTCCCATTTGTTTGGAGCCGAAACACTGACATCAAGACTTTATTATGATGTCTGATCTTTAAATGGAACTCTTGCTCCTCCATGCTCTTGGGGACACAACAAACGGTTGCTTGTCAAATGGTATGAACCATATATTGACCAGAAATTATTTTTCTTTGTGATCTGATGCAGTATCTTAATTTATGCAACTTATTAATTGATAAGTCATATATGCAGAGGACAAACCATGCATGCAGTGAAATTGGGTTTTGCTTTTCAGCTTCTTGATTAAGTTGAGTGACTAGTTGTGAAATCCATCTCTAGTATTAACAAATGCAATTTGTGTTACTTGCAAGGTTTAACCAATAGTTTAACTCATATTTTCGTTAATGTGAATAATTGAACCAACTTTTGTTTTGGAAGCCTTGGAGTTCTTCCTACATTTTCATGACCAAGTTGAAGGAGCTCATGCAAAAAACCTGAGGTTGATCTTGCAAAGAGGTTCATACTTCACATATTGGTTTCATTTGGTTTTCAAGAAGAAATTGTATGAACGACATTGAAAGCATCTAGGATATCCTAGATGTAGGAAGATTTTGCATCAATGTAGAATTTCTCAATTATTTTGCATATATCATCTACAATTATGAGATTAATTGAGCAATATTAATTGTAAACCATGCTATTTTTAATTAGAAATGAATTGTTTGATTGAAATTTGTAGTTTAATTATTTGATTACAATAAATTTCTTCTTTTTTTTTTTGGTTATTTATTGCAATGTGTACATATAATATTTTGAATATGAAAATAGAAGAATTGAAGTATAAACCGTCTTTTCTGATCACCTCTCAGGATAGTTTTGAATTATTATTATTTTTACATTTTTCATCACTTTTAAGGAGATATGGAGAGGTTGATTTTTCAACAAACAATGTCCTCTACTCCTACATTTAATTAAGGACGATTTGTCGAACAAAGCGTCCTCTATGTATACCTTAAGAGGACAGTTCAAACAAAATGTCCTATATTCTCACTTTTAAGGACGGAGAATGTGTTATTTTGGTCTTCTAGCCATTGAAAGGGGACTTTTTTCCTTTTACACTTGTCCTCTAAAGTCAGAGGAGCAGAGGACACTGCCATAGAGGATATTTTTTAGCGGTCCTCTATTACAAGTTTTGTAGTAGTGCTCAAACCCAAAAACAAAAACAATCCTACTCACATTCATTCTTAATTTGTTTTCCTCTATCTCACTATTCAATTCTCTCTCTCTCTCTCTCTCTCTCTCTCTCTCTCTCTCTCTCTCTCTCTCTCTCTCTCTCTCTTTTCTTTTTAATTTTTTAAGAAAAGGAAACAATGTATAAATATAGGTTTTTTTTTTGTAAGTCCAAAACGAAAAAGCCCATGATCGGCCGGCCCACCTGCAAATACACAATGACAGACCGGCCGGTCCACTTTAATGAGCCGAGCGCTCTGCAATTTCACCAAGCACTCGATACTTTTCACCAAGCGCTCAAAAATTGTCATTGTGCGACAGTAACTATTTGAATTGCATAAAACACCTGTAGTATACTGTTACTAGTTGTGGTAATTTTCCCAATTAAAAAAAAAAAAAAAACACGCCAAGCGCTTGGTGTTGCAGTTTTCTTAGGTAGATTAATTTTATCCTAAGTTTACTCGCAAGTGCACGAGTTGCTTATGCAGCAAGGGATGCTAGTACGAGGTTGATCCCTCAGGGAACTGTTTGGGCCATAAATTGACATTAGTCATGGCAAGGTGATTGGAAAAGAGAATGGGTGAAGAAGGGAAGTCGGCCTACCTCGCTCCTTTTATTGAGTTTTGAGCAAGGCGGCCTAGGTCAGGAATAAATTCAAACATGTGGGGGGCATTGTTACCACCAAGAGAGGAATATGATTTGGGGTTTCCAAATAATTCCCCAAAAAGACACAAGAGTGTAGCACCAAGGTTTATGATATAGCTACACCAGCTTGAGAGAGGCCGGGTTGCGGTTTGACACGCTAGCTTGTTGAGTTGCACGCGAGCTAGAACTTGAGTCAGGTGAGCTGTTTTTAATGTTTTTGAATATAAAAATAGTACTTGCTCGTAGAGAGCACAGCCACAAATGAAAGTTTAGCTAAATAAATTGGGTTAGTTAATTGGAGTATATGGATGGCTTCCAGCCAAGTCGAATGTGCTTTGATGAGTTTCTCGTTTTTGGCTGTAGTATGTTTTGGTTTGTTTTAGCAAATGAGCTTTGTTTGTTTAAATAAAAAGAGGTGATGATAGCCTGGGTTGGTTTCAAAAAAGTAAAAGAGAGAGAGATTTGCCAAGTTGTCAAGCAGCCTTGTTGGTTTGAGTAGAAATAAGATGATGATTTCGAGTGAGTGCAGTGGTACTTAATTGCGTGAATACAAAAATAAGAGAAGGAGTGGCTGCCTTGATAAATGCCAAGTTAATTGGCTTTGGATCATGTATAGATATATATAAGAGGTGCAACAAACTTGGCACTAATATATATATATATATATATATGTATGTACATTCAATTAAACAATAAAAGTTGCCAACAAATGGTGATTAACACACACACACACACACACACACACACACACATATATATATAATATAAACTCAAGCCACATTTCCTTCTGGGATATATTGGAACTAACTTGCTCATGCATCTCCTTCTGGGATATATTCGATAAGAATATATTGGAAATGCGGCTTGAGTTTATATTATATTATATATATATTGTAGTGAAAAAACATCTTCCAGCCTTGTCTTAGATGTATTCTAGAGTTAGCATAATTAGCACACAATATATAGCAGCAAAAGTAAACACAAAGAACACCAAGATTTGTTCTCGAGGTTCGGCTAACTTTGCCTACGTCCCCGTGTGATCCTTTGAGAAGAATCACAGCTGCACTATGATTAGAAAAGAGTTACAAGAGTGTTGAAATAACCCTAGAACTAACCCAACCCGCAACCACTTCTTCTCTCTCCCTGATCATGAAATCTCTCACCCTGTTTCTGGTGCTCTATCTCCTTTTTCTAGCCTTGCAGCAGCCTATTTATAAGCTTATAGACTGCGGCATACAATAAGTTACAGCTGGGAAATCCTATTCCTAGTAGAATTAGGTAATAGGCCTAATTACTAATTCTAACCTTGTACACTTAGGAAAACTTAGAACTTCCTTCCTTAACTAGGAAAACCTTGCGCAAGCTTTTTAGCATTCCTAAGAAAACTGTACTCAACTAGGAATTATCTAAAACAGCTACTTTCCTATTTTAATCAATTTCCAGAAATATTCCTGCGAGCCAAACACAACAATCTCCACCTTGGTGAGTCGGAAACAAAGCTACGAATGTTGTACCTTCGAGATATTCTCTAGTCTTGAAGTAACCTCGAACAAACGTCCAAGAACCCTTTCACATTGGCAAAAAACCTATTGCCTCAATGCACCTTAAGTGAGAAGGTGCTCCACCTTAATCAACTAACTTTGAAGATTGAACAAGCTCAACCCGAGCATGTACCTTCGAATCTTAATTGCAGCCTCAAGATTGTCTTCGCCTTTTGTTCCATAAACCCATTCATAGCCAACGTTCTCCTTGGATTTAGGAACTAACTTCCAACTGAAGTTCCTTTGTAGAGACAACCTAGCACACCTCCGACGTTCCCATTCCTTGCTCTCACAAGCCCCCTTGAATGTAGCCAAATTTCCCTTACTAACACCATAGTAACCTCTATCCTTTTCCCACCAAAACTTGTGAGTTAGCTTGATGGTACTTTTGGGCTTGGACTGCCTTGTGCTCTTTTTCTCCACCTGTTCTTGAACCTTTGTTGATTGTTGTTGCTGCCCAAACTCTTCAACACTTGTGTTATGCTCCACTAGCTCAGAGTTGGCCTTCTCTTGAACTGGATTTACCTTCATAACCACCTTGATTGTTTTTATGGTTGCATCTTCCTTAACAATAATCAAACCTTCCTCATCTTTCACTACAAGAAAAACTGTAATAGACATCACTTCTTTAATATCAGTTTTTACATTAACCGATATTATAGAATTTTAGATATCAGTTAATTTTGTAAGTGATATCTAAACTCACTCACATATCACCAATTTTTGTTTCCGATATCTAAATTTTGCAATTTAGATTATGATTTTTTTAAAATCGATATGTAAGCCACACCATCTGATATCTATACTTCACCTAAAAAAAACACGGAGAATTTTTTCCCCAACTTAAGTTCCCAACCCCGGCCCAGTCACGATATCCCTCACAAAACACACACCTCACAAAACACACACATTCCCATCGCGCTCTGGAGACATCTCCTTCTCTCTCACCCTCGCTCACACTCACTTGGTCCGTCTCTCTCACTCGATCCTTCTCTCTCGTTCTCATTCTCAGTCGGCCCCCAAATCTTCATCTCCCCATCCTCTCTCTTTCTCTGCGCTTCGCTTGTTGAAATCGACGATGAACAGATTCTGGTGATCTGTGAGCTGGGAGGGTGGGGGGGAGAGGTGGGTTTCGGTAGGGGTGGGTTTTCGGGGGAGGGTGGGTTTCGGGGGGGGGGGGGGTGGGTTTTTAGTGATCGGTGAGCTGGGAGGGTGGGGGGTGTGGGTTTCGGTGGGGGTGGGTTTTCGAGGGAGGGTGGGTTTGGGGGGGGGGGGTGGGTTTTCGGTGGGAATTAAGATGGGTTTCGGGGGGGTGGGTTTTTCAGTGATCGGTGAGCTGGGAGGGTTGGGGGGGGGGTGGGTTTTCAGATTAATTGCATTTGAAGTGGTTTTTTTGTGTGCATGTTTTGCTGCTAAGCCTGTTATTTTTGTGAATCTATTTCTCTGCCTCATGAGTTTTTGTGGGCTGCTATTAACCAGGAAAGTCAACGCAGAGCTGTTGTAGAGTCATTGATGGCAGCACAACAGTATTTCTTCAGGTTTGTATCTCTCTGTCAATGTCATACCTTAATTTTGTTTATTTGTTTAATAAAACATGTTACATTCTCTTTCTTTAATTCAGCTCTCTTTGCATGTTTGATGTCTGTGTCTATTTCTGAAAGCTTTTAACGATTTGTTTGTTATTTGTCCGACTGAAGTGAATTGATGAACTGCTTTTATTTGAGAGAGATGTTCTGATTTTTATCTTGGCTTCTGTATAAATCACCAGTGGGTTCAAGTGTTTAGTTTTCTGCCTTAATAACACTCTAGGAGTCAAGACTAGAACCTCTCCTATCACTTTCCTGGAAAACAAAATTTCTTGGGCTTAATAACAGCCCAAGACAGCACTCTAGGAGGCAAAGTTAGACCTCTCAATTCTGCCTTTTAGCCAATGATTTGCTTATGCTGAATAACACACACACCTGAGGTAGACATCTGTTGGTGAGCTAAATAGACAGGTTCCAGAATAAGTGGGAACAAAGCAAGATTAAATTCTTCAAATCACATCAATGCTTTAAGCAACCAGCTTTGACATTTTTTAATATTTGATTCCCTTTCTTTTTGCCTTCTTTTGACTGATCCTTTCCAGTATAGCGAGATTAATTAGGAATCATTTGCAGGGCTCAAATATTTTATCAGGCATCAAATTCAGACCTCTGAAAAGTCCCTAGAAGTTGTAGTCTATGAGTTTCCCAATTTGCATATTTTGCATACTGTACTGGGTGGTGTTCTTCATGTCAGTGAAGCTTTTTTGGTCAACAATTTTTCTATATATATAGTTTATCTTAGGCATCTTTTTGATTGTTGGTGTAGGAAATAAATACTCTTACCTAGTTTCTTCTGTACATGGCATCTAATACTTCATCTTTGAAACATAATGAACAGCATCAATATATCAGCCATGTGGTCTAGAACAACATGTCAGGTCTTCCCAGCCATCAAAAATTTTAAAACATAAAAGAAAATAGACAAAAGAAACATAACGTTTAAAAGTTGGTTTTATGCTCAATTAACTTGTTTTGATAACTCATAAGTCAATTGAGCATATAGAAAGGCTCTTATTTAAATACAACAATCAATAAGTACTCCTTGGCAAATAGGATTAAAACTGCTTAGAATGTTTATGATGTCTAGCTAGATGCAGATAAGTCCATGATGTCTAGCTTGACTCTCTCATTGAAGCAATTTGTAGAAGGGCCAAATTGCGAAGGAAGGGGTTTCATTTCCCTAATATTGTTCTTGTTTTTTGCTCATTACTTCTAATGTTTGAATTACTTCTAATGATGTGCAATGATGTATCTAAATCAGGGACTAATCTGCTTTATTTGTATATTCTTTTACTATGAGAACATGCCTAATAACTGCTAAATATGACTATCATTAATACAGTTGACAGTTTTCTTTTCTGATATTACAAATGCTCATTATATATAGGCATTGCTTATCCTACTTTAACCCTACATTTCCTGCTTCCCCCTGCATTTACTGCAGATATGGGTGCCATCAAATCCTAGAGGTGCAGAAAAACTACCGCCAGGAATTGTTGCAGCTGAGTCGACTTCTACTTGCGCAAATTATGGGGCAAGCCTAGCGAGGTGTGTATTCTACTGTTATACAAGCAAAATAGTTACAATTTGGACTTTCCAAAATGCCTAGAATGGTCCAATGATTACTGAAGATAATGCAGAGTAACTGTTGTTGATGGATTCAATTAGTATATGGCGTTCAGAGAACAATTTTTTGTTGCAGAGTTTTCTGTTTTCTTGATCTGAATTACTCGGTAATGCATATGGGACACAGAAAAAGAAAGATATTTGACATGTACTTGGTGACGTTAATGAAATGATGGAATATGGCTGTTGCAAAAAAGCTGGAATCTTCTGTGTTGGACATTTGTTTTATAGATGGGGTTATCATACAGTGGGAAGTCATATACAAAGAAATTAACCTAAAAAGTTTTATCTGTTTATTTTATCGCCTAATGAAAATAGAAGTCTGTTATATCTACCATTATATACCAATTTTTGCTTTTAAAGAATAAAAGGAAAACAGTGGAATAATATGAAAACAATTTGATTTTTTCTTCTAAGAAAAATTCTCTTTAGTCTGAGTGAGGCTACAAAGTTGCTCTTAAATCTGACTCTGCTGGTAACTCTTTAATGTCTATGATAGTCTTTTTGTTTTTAGAGGCACAAAGATACTTCCGGTGTCAATATATAACTTGGTTCTTTGTCATTTAAAGTACAAGGCTTTTGATTGAGTTTGCAATTGCAGGATTTAACCATCAAACCTAGGTACCTTGTAACATTCACTGTGGGTTACAATCAGAAAAAGAATATTGATGCAGCAGTGAAAAAGCTCTCTCTCTCTCTCTCTCTCTCTCTCTCTCTCTAACTCCTGTTTGTAATTGAAAATGCATGTACGTAATGGATAATTTCTCTGGTTTATGACTTCTAAATGCTTCTCAAAGGTGGTATGCCAAGCGATTTTTGCATCCTGACATTGTGGCTTCATACGACTACATATTTATCTGGGATGAAGACCTGGGAGTTGAGCATTTTAATGCAGAAGAGTGAGTTTTGGTTACAAAGTAATTCTTTTATGTTGAATTTGTTAGTTTAATAATAAACTTTGCTACGCCTCCCTTTTCAATCTGATTTCGGATACATAAGACTCGTGAGGAAGCATGGTTTGGAGATTTCACAGCCTGGTTTGGAACCTAACAAAGGTTTAACATGGCAGATGACAAAGAGAATAGGTGATCGTGAAGTTCACAAGTAAAATCACTGGACCTTTACTGAAATTTGTCTATTTCAGGTTTAGTTGATGAATTATGAAATAACCTCATCCCTGAAATTATCCAGAGTAACAGAGGAGAAACCAGGATGGTGCACTGACCCGCATTTGCCTCCATGTGCTGCGTAAGAACATTAAGAAATTATAAAGGGCGTTTAAGTGGTGGTGTTTTTTGTGTATGCTTTGACATATGCTTTTGCGATGTCTGATATTTGGGTTTAATAAATATTTCTTGGTTGTCACTTTTGTTAATTTAGGTTTGTTGAGATCATGGCTCCAGTGTTCTCTCGAACTGCCTGGCGCTGCGTGTGGCATATGATTCAGGTACATAGATCACAATAATCATGTCATTATCACCACTTGTTAATGCTCAATTATATTACCCGGCTTGTCACTTAATTTTTTAATTGCAGGACTTTTTTTTTTTTTATGAGTTATATATAATTGCTTAGAATGTTTCGGATGTCTAGCTAGACACTGGAAGTATCGTTCAATTTGACAGTAACCATTGGATTTTGACATTCATTAATGAAGAAAAGGACGTGGTCCACATCATGGACCCTCTTCCAAGACAAACCAGTAATCCAGGCTGGATGGATGTCGTGAACACGTAAGTGTCTATTAATATGTACCATCTTACATAATATAAATTGTATATTAAATTGTGATATATAACTTAAATTGATATTTTGTCTAAACTAGTACTATTAGACAATTTAATGGGGTTACGGGAAGGAAAGGTCCGAAATCACCAACTTGGAAGCATCTCTATGTAAGTGTCTATGTATTACTTAAGTCTTTAAGTTTCTTATGTCTTACACATTGGACTAATTTAATTAAGTATAACTCTATGTAATTTCCTTTGCTTGTCTGTAGTCCTAAACAACCGGGTGGTGTTGAATGTGGATATTATGTCATGAGGTACATGAAGGAAATAGTTGAGGACACAACCCTTGTATATGAGTGGCAGGTTAGAATACTTACTCTTATTGGGGCAGTTGACTGGTATATTTTGCTATCCTTTGTACAGTTCTAACTTGGGAAACTTGTAAAAGGGAAAGGGAATTACAGGAGGAAGGAATGGCCTAGCTAGGATACTAGTTTGTTGCTGGTTTTTAAGACTTTGTTTTCTGGCTTTGCTTTTAATTTTTTCTGTGTATGTGTGTTTGGGTTGGTGCTGTGTGCATTAAAGAGTGTGTTTGGGTTGATGGTCTGCATTTCTCTTCTATTTCCATTATTGCTGAACTCTAGGCTGATACTGTGACTACTCTAGGCTAGATTGCTGAATTTAGATTGCTGAACTCTAGGCTGATGGTTTGCGAAATGTAGGCCATCTGAATCATATATATGTGCAGCCATCTAAATTCAATACTTGCTGCAATCTTATTAATGCTGAATCATATATATGTGCAGCCATATAAATTCAATACTTGCTGCAATCTTATTAATGCTTTTGGCCTATATTTTATTAATGCCCTTTGGGATCTTTGCTGAACGCACTTTTCAATACTTTGGGATCCTTGCTCATATAGATTTATTAATTAATGCACTTTTCTTTCTTGTTTTCAGTGGAGTAACCTGAAGAGCAAGAGGAGCAATTACACACAGGAACAAATAGATGAAGTCCGGGTTGAATGGGGAGATTATGTTTTCATGAATTTTATTTAGTAGTCACATGCATGTTTTTGGTACCTTTTTGAGCATTTTGTTGTAGATATGAAGATATATACTAGCTAGTTCACATTCAAATCTTTTGTATAGGCAGAATTTAGGCCTAGCTGAATTGCAGTGTCGTGCCTTCATTATTTTTGTACATGTTGGCATGTGTTTAATTAGGATCTAGCTAGCTAGAGATGGATAGTGATTTTGGGGTATACATGATGAGGGCTATCCATAAATCTATATGGATTTGTAATCTTATTTTGCTAACTTCATTACTGAGTTTGGATGTTGGTTTCATTTACATGAATGGAAGAATTTAATTTAAGTTGGATTACTTTAGAAGCTTAGTAATTGTTGCGTGGATGCATATTTACCAATTAATTTTTATCAATATCAGAAGTCTATTGCATATCAGATTATGTAAAAATGCAACGATAAGGAATGAAGTTTCAACATCATTTAAAAAACAAAAAACCGATATCTAAAAAATACTTTTATATCAGATTTTAAGTACAAAATTGATATGTGATACACCTTTTATATCCGATTTTAAGTACAAAACTGATATGTGATACACCTTTTATATCCGATTTTAAGTACAAACCCGATATTGAATACACCTTTTATATCCGATTTTAATTACAAAACCGATATGTTATACACCTTTTATATCCGATTTTAAGTACCAAGACGATATTGAATACATTTTGTATATCGGTTTCAAAATTACTAATGATATCATAAGTATCTTACATATCGGAATGTAGTTTTTAAGATATCAGAAATCATTAATATCTGATAACAATGATGGTATATCATATCGGATTATCAAACAAATACGATATCTAATATAATATAGACATCAGTGAATAACCGATATGTAATATGGGAGAATAGATATCGGCACGCATTATATCGGTTGGAAACCTAAATAGATATCGGTTTATCACTGATATATATGAAGGTTTTTCTTGTAGTGTTTATTGACTTCCCTTGCTGCATCCTTGAAGTCAATCTTTGATGAATAACTAACCAAGCAACAATCATGGTTTGTTGCTTCTTCTTCCTTAGCCGTAACACTTATTTGACGAGACTCTTCCTTTGTGAGATGATGCCCTTGCTCTCCCTTGTTACAATGCTCCATGAGCTCAACATCCAAGCTCTCTTTGGTAGGCGCAGCTGCACCACCTATCACTGTAACCCCAGAAAGTTTGTAGAGATTATTAGATTGCACAACTCCCTTCAGGATCACACTTGATCCTTTTGAGACTTGGAGCTTCCCTGCTCTAGACTTGAATGCATACCCATTCTTTCCTAGAGTTCTAAGAGATATAAGATTTCTCTTCAATGTAGGAATATATCGCACATTCCCAAGCAACCTAACAATTCCATCTTGCATCTTCACCTTGACTGTGCCAACGCCATGAACCTTGCACACAGAGTTATCTCCCAACAAAACTTTGCCCTCACTAGATTCCTCATATGTATGAAACCACTCCTTGTTTGCACACATATGAAAACTACATCCGGAGTCCAAATACCAAGCATGTGGAGTAGAATTACCAGAAGATACCACCAAAAGCTCCCCATCGTCGACCACGACGTTACTTGAGTTTTCAGCCCTTTTCTTCTTCTTCTCCAGCCATATCTGGCAATCTCTTTTCCAGTGGTCTAATGAACCACACTCGAAGCAACCACCTTCTTCATCGGAATCATTGGACTTCCCCTTTTTGCTAGATCTGCCCCTCCTTTCCTTCCCTCGACTCTTCTCCTTGCCCTTAGCATAAAGGCCTTGTGATGACTGAGTGCCTTCGGTCAAATCATCTAACTTTGCATATGACTGAAGCGCTTGCACCACGTCATCAAGCTTTAGAGTCTCCTTTCCAAACATCAAAGTTGTTCGGAAGTGCTTGAAAGAAGATGGCAGAGATCTCAGCAAGATGATAGCCTTATCATCATCCTTGTAAACTTCTTCGACCTTGTCGAGATTAGCTATGCAATTCTGAAATTTGCATACATGATCCGCTACATCTCCACCTTCTTCTAGTCGAAGCCCGAAGAGTTCATCCTTCAAGAAGAGTTTATTGGACACCGTCTTGCCCATATAAACACTCTCTAACTTGTCCCATGCTTCTTTTGATGTCATCGCCTCTGTGATGTGAGACCTCACGGATCTTGTGAGGTGGATCTCTATTGAACTCTTGGCCTTCTTGAGAACCTTGTTCCATGTTCCTTCTGACGTGGTTGTCAGCTTCTCACCAAGAAGTGCATCATCCAGATCTTGCTGCACCAGCACGTTCTTCATCATCCGTTGCCAATCTGTAAAATCATCCTTGCCATCATATGGCTTCAAAGCAGGCCTTAAATCCCCTAAGTCCATGCTTCGACCTCCTCTAGACATCGCAGAAACCTTCTAGCCAACCTGGCTCTGATACCAATTGTAGTGAAAAAACACCTTCCAGCTTTGTCTTAGATGTATTCTAGAGTTAGAATAATTAGCACACAATATATAGCAGCAAAAGTAAACACAAAGAACACCAAGATTTGTTCTCGAGGTTCGGCTAACTTTGCCTACGTCCCCGTGTGATCCTTTGAGAATCACAGCTGCACTATGATTAGAAAAGAGTTACAAGAGTGTTGAAATAACCCTAAAACTAACCCAACCCGCAGCCACTTCTTCTCTCTCCCTGATCACGAAATCTCTCACCCTGTTTCTGGTGCTCTATCTCCTTTTTCTAGCCTTGCAGCAGCCTATTTATAAGCTTATAGGCTGCGGCATACAATAGGTTACAGCTAGGAAATCCTATTCCTAGTAGAATTAGGTAATAGGCCTAATTACTAATTCTAACCTTGTACACTTAGGAAAACTTAGAACTTCCTTCCTTAACTAGGAAAACCTTGCGCAAGCTTTTTAGCATTCCTAAGAAAACTGTACTCAACTAGGAATTATCTAAAACAGCTACTTTCCTATTTTAATCAATTTCCAGAAATATTCCGGCGAGCCAAACACAACATATATATACACAAGTTTATACACATATGAGTATATATGTATAGATATGCCTAGCCAAGTACATGTTTTAAAGACCAAAAAGTGGTCTTTACTTTTGAGTGGACCCAGTCTATTTTTGAAAAAGAGACAAGAAACTTGGCCACCAAAGTCTATAAATTTTGTCCGATCTCCTTCTTCCTATTCCTTCTGGCCTCCTTCTTCCTATTTTGTCCGGTCGCTCTCCTCTCCTCTTCTACTAAAATTCTTTTTAGGCTATCTGGGCTATCTCCACCCTCAAAGTGTCCTTTAATTGGCCCGAATTGCCTTTTCTCATTATTTCCATCCGCCCAACTTCTCCATCATTTTCCACACCCAAATATCTTCTACTTAGCCTGGGTGACTTTCGTTCTCTATTTTTACGTTTTGATCCCCCGATCTCCTTTTGTTATTATTTCACTCGAATATCAATTATGTTGATCGCCCAACCTTGTGGGCATGGTGAAAATGATCAATTGAAATCTGTCCAGGCTACCTCGCCTTTGGTTTCAAAAGTGTTGTTAGCCTACTATATGAGACCGGGAGAAATTGCCTACATGTGAGCAGCTAAAAAGGCCTATTGGAGGCCGGATGATGATGATGGTGATACTTATGAAAATTGCCCAACTTGCCTGAGGAAAGGCCAAAATATTTTATTAGTTAATAGGTCCAATTTATTATTTTGTATCGAATAGAAGAGTGATTCCAGCATATTTTGAGGCCGGCCTATTTTTCTAGCATTTGGGCTGAGATTTTATTGAGAGCCCACCTAGCCCAGAAAAGTCTAAAGCACATTGATGAAATTCCTTAGCCAATAATGGCTGCACCCAAGTTATAGAAGGATTACCCATTCGCCACGGAGTCCTACTCAAGTTAGAGTTTCGCCCAATGAAGAGCCCAAATCCAAGTTAAAAAAATTTCTTGATGAAATTGAATGCAAGATTAATTAAAATCCAATTAGGGGAAGAATTCAGAATGTCTTGGAGACCAAGAATCCCGATTGAATCAAGAAGCCAAGACGTTTAAGTAAAGAGTCCAAGTTAGGAAAGGATTCCAATGGGCCATCAATGCACAAGATTGTGCGATTATCAAGTAAGAATCAACCAAGAATCCGGTCGAAATCCTAAATTTAAGAGAGTTCAAATCTCATCCAAACAAGGATACCAGAGGGAATTCCGGGCCAAGTAATGGCCCATAAATTGGCATTTACCAAGGCAAGATGATCAGAAAAGAGAATGGGTAAAATATAGAAGCCGGCCTACATCTTTTAATTGAGTTTTCAGCAAGAAGGCCTAGGTGAGGAATAAAATCAAACACTTGGCGTGCGTTGTTTTCTTTGAACTAAGAGAGCTCAAAGGGGCTGCTATGGGGTCCCAAAATTACAAGTTGCAAGAGAGAAAATATGTTACTAGCATGGTTGTGCTACTAGGGGGATGTGAGCAAAAATGACTAAAGCATGGGCTGCTGCATAAAGAACATGTAGGTGGTTGGTTTGCTTGGCGTAAGTGGGATAATATGATGAGTTTTTATGGCTGAGTTTGTCTCAATATATCCAAGGCCAACAAATGATATATATATATGGTTAATCAAGTTGCTTTAGTGGAGAGATGGGCTTTGTTGTTGATTTGATATAGAGAAATCATTGAAAAAAAAGGCTGCAGTGATACCTACGTGAAGTAAAGAAAGTATAAGGGGATGGCTACAGTGGTACTTCATGAAATTAAGGAGAGAGGGAGGAATAGTTGACTTGATAAGTGCCAAAGCCAATTGGATTTTGGCTACCCGTGTGTGTGGGTGCATATATATATATGTGTGTGTGTGTATGTATAGTATAAAAGAAGATTGCCAGTAAGTGGCATTAATCACATTGAATATATATATACATGCAATTGAAAAGGATGGCCAGTAAATGGCTTGGCCTTTTATGTTCATGCACTAATATATATTATACATATATATACAATATATATACGTACCTTTATTATATATATATATATATGTATGAGTTAGATATTTAGCTTAAAAGTATATGTATATATATTGTGCCTAGTCAAATACATATTTTTAAAGACCAAAAAGTGGTTTTATTTTTAAGTGGGCCCAGACTATTTTGAAAAAAAGAAACATGGAAGTTGACCACCCAAAGTCTATAAATATTTTGTCCAGCCTCCTTCTTCCTTTTTTGTCCAGCCTCCCTCCTTTTCTATTAAAATTCCTTCTAGGCTGTCCAGGCTACTTCCACCCATAAAATATCCTATGATTGGCCTGAATTGCTTTTTTCCCATTATATCCATCCGCCCAATTACTCTATCATTTTTCACACTCAAATACCTTCTACATAACCCGGGCAACTTTCTTTCCCTATTTTTTATGTTTTGATCGTCCAAACTCTTTTCATGATTATTTCGTCCAAATATCAACTATGTTGATCACCCCACCTTATGAGCATGATGAAAGTGATCAATTAAAATGTATCCGGGCTACCCCGCCCTTGGTTTCAGAAGTGCTGTCCGCCGACTACATGAGGCCGGGAGAAATGGCTTATATGAAGCCGGGAGAAAATGCCTACAAGAGGCTGGGCGAAATTATTTTGTGAAGTGGCTATAAAGGCCTATTGGAGGCCGAATATTGACGAGGGATCATGAAAGTGGCTCGACTTGAGTGAATGAAAGGCCAAAATATTTTATTGAGTGGCCCAATCCATTATGTTGTATCAAATAAAAGAGTGATTCCGGCCTATTTAGAGGCCGGGTCATCTCTTTCTCGTGCTTTTATAGAATGAGTTGGCCCAACTAAATGCAATTTGCTAGGCCATGTATAATTTCAAGCAAAGAGAAATTATTCCGGCCTAGTTTGAGGCCGGGTTATGTATTTAAAATAACGAAATCGGCCCGATCGAAGATAAAAATGGACGACCTCAGAAGAAAGTCGTCAAACCCTTTTCTATATAATTCATCATTCAAAATCACATAGTTTTTTGCTTGAAGTCGTATCCGTCGGTTGTGCTTGTCGGTTGGCAGAGCCATTATTGGCTAAGAATTTCATCAAGAAGCTTTCGGGCCGGCTTGATCGAACTCTTTGAGGCTTTAAGCTTAATAAAAAATTCGGCCCAAATATTGAGACCCAAGCTTAATTTAAAAAATTAAAATAAAATGAAACGACCCAGCCTCAAAACTAGGATGGAATCACCTCTTCTATTTTTATACTCAATAATAAAACTGTCTAGCCCATTTTTATCTTTGATCGGGCCGATTTCGTTATTTTAAATACATAACCCGGCCTCAAACGAGGCCGGAATAATTTTTCTTTGCTTGAAATTATACATGGCCTAGCAAATTGCATTTAGTTGGGCCAACTCATTCAATAAAAGCATGAGAAAGAGATGACCCGGCCACTAAATAAGCCGGAATCACTCTTTTATTTGATATAACATAATGGATTGGGTCACTCAATAAAATATTTTGGCCTTTCATTCACTCAAGTCGAGCCACTTTCATGATCCCTCGTCAAAATTCGGCCTCCAATAGGCCTTTATAGCCACTTCACAAAATATTTTCGCCCAGCCTCTTGTAGGCATTTTCTCCCGGCCTCATATAAGCCATTTCTCCCGGCCTCATGTAGTCGGCGGACAGCACTTCTGAAACAAGGGGCGGGGTAGCCCGGATAGATTTTAATTGATCACTTTCATTATGCTCACAAGGTTGGGTGATCAACATAGTTGATATTTGGACGAAATAATCATGAAAAGAGTTTGGACAATCAAAACATAAAAAATAGGGAAAGAGTTGCCCGGGTTATGTAGAAGGTATTTGGGTGTGAAAAATGATAGAGTAATTGGGCGGATGGAAATAATGGGAAAAAAGCAATTCAGGCCAATCATATGATATTTTATGGGTGGAAGTAGCTTGGATAGCCTAGAAGGAATTTTAGTAAAAAAGGAGAGGAGAGAGGCTGGACAAAATATTTATAGGCTTTGGGTGGTCAACTTTCATGTTTCTTTTTTTCAAAATAGTCTGGGCCCACTTAAAAATAAAACCACTTTTTGGTCTTTAAAAATATGGATTTGACTAGGCACAATATATATACATATACTTTTAAGCTAAATATCTAACCATACATATATATATATAATAAAATATATATGTATATATATTATATATATGAGTGCATGAACATAAAAGGCCACACCACTTACTGGCAATCCTTTTCAATTGCATGTATATATATATTCAATGTGATTAATGCCACTTACTGGCAATCTTCTTTTGTACTATACATACACACACATATATATATATGCACTCCACACACACGGGTAGCCAAAATCCATTTGGCTTTGCCACTTATCAAGTCAAGTATTCCTCCCTCTCTCCTCAATTTCATGAAGTACCACTGCAGCCATCCCCTTATACTTCCTTTACTTCACATAGGTATCACTGCAGCCTTTCTTTTCAATGATTTCTCTATATCAAATCAACAACAAAGCCCATCTCTCCACTAAAGCCACTTGATTAACCAGATATATATATATATCATTTGTTGGCCTTGGATATATTGAGACAAACTCAGCCATAAAAACTCATCATATTATCCCACTTACGCCAAGCAAACCAACCACCTACATGTTCTTTATGCAGCAGCCCATGCTTTAGTCATTTTTGCTCACATCCCCCTAGCAGCACAACCATGCTAGTAACATATTTTCTCTCTTGCAACTTGTGATTTGGGGACTCGATAGCAGCCCCTTTGAGCTCTCTTAGTTCAAAGAAAACAACGCACACCAAGTGTTTGATTTTATTCCTCACCTAGGCCTCCTTGCTGAAAACTCAATTAAAAGATGTAGGCTGACTTGTCTATTTTACCCATTCTCTTTTCCGATCATCTTGCCATGGTAAATGCCAATTTATGGCCCAAACATTTGCCCCCCCCAAGCTTTGTGGTTTTGGCTATCAAAGCCACAAAGTTTGCAAAGTATTTGAATTTCAAATTTTTACTTCTTTTGAATTTCTCCTTCTTGTAGGTACATAGTGTGGCAATTAACAATTGGTGGAGAAGCCCTCTTGTGACATCATCACATGTACTAAGGTAATTTAAAAATCACATTTCTTCTTCATATTTCTCATTTTTACAAACTCCATAGCCAAAAACACTCAAGAAAAAGTTTCTAACTTTTTCTCAAAAAACCTTATAATAGGTTTAATTTGCTTTGGATTTGACTTGATTTGGAGCGATTCTTGGTGATTTCTTCGAGAATCTTTGGTAAGTCTCACTTTCCCACCTTGTTCTCTTCAATTTCATGTATTTTGGTGGCTTTTTTAGAAACTATGTTGTCAAAGTTTAAAACTTTCTCGCGTGTTCTTGATATTAATTTTCTTGGTACTTTCTTTGTAGCCAATCACCATGGCTTCACCAAATTCTTCTCTTGATTCGGAGGAATTGTCAAGAAAGCTCCACAAAGTTGTTGATGAATGCAAGACTTATATGGATGCCTTCTATGCTCCAATCGCTCCTAATTCCGGTAAATGCTTTCTTGGCCCTTACTTTGCCACTTCCACACCAACCAACATAAATGAGGTACTTAAGAGTTACCTGAAGGTTGACCCATTGTGGCTTAGAGGCCCGATTGAATGGAAAAATTGGGAGAGACGTAAACCTTTCAAAAATTGGCCAACCCCTTCTAAGGTTGACAAAACGGCCAAGGTGCCCCCTAAGGGCTCTAGCATGACCAATCAACCTAGTGAGTCTAGCTCTCCCAATATGTCATGGAATGCATGGTATGAGCGACTTGAACCCATTCTTAGAGATCAATGGCATCAACGTGGTCTTCACGACCCCTTGACCCTTTGTTACGAAGGTGAATTTCATTGTGACCATTCCTTGATCGGGGCCGCTCTATGCTTTTGGTCGGCCTCTTCTAATACTATGCGACTTCAATTTGGCATGCTTTCTCCTACTCTACTTGACTTTGCCGCCACTGCGGGATTCCGGCCTCATGGTAAAATTATCCATGCTAAAAACCTTTCGACCGCATGTGCATTTACTCTTGACAATTCCTTGAGCTTTGTGGGCTTTATCAAGGAAAATACTAAATCATCCGGAGAAGTCTCTATGGAAGAACTTGTAGCTTTCCTTCATGTGTGGTTGTGCAAAATATGTACTTGCACAACCACACATGAAGGTAAGCTACATGTTCTTCCATAGAGACTTCTCCGGATGATTTAGCATTTTCCTTGATAAAACCCACAAAGCTCAAGGAATTGTCAAGAGTAAATGCACATGCGGTCGAAAGGTTTTTAGCATGGATAATTTTACCATGAGGCTGGAATCCCGCAGTGGCGGCTAAGTCAAGTAGAGTAGGAGAAAGCATGCCAAATTGAAGTCGCATAGTATTAGAAGAGGCCGACCAAAAGCATAGAGCGGCCCCGATCAAGGAATGGTCACAATGAAATTCACCTTCGTAACAAAGGGTCAAGGGGTCGTGAAGACCACGTTGATGCCATTGATCTCTAAGAATGGGTTCAAGTTGCTCATACCATGCATTCCATGACATATTGGGAGAGCAAGACTCACTAGGTTGGTTGGTCATGCTAGAGCCCTTAGGGGGCACCTTGGCCGGTTTGTCAACCTTAGAAGGGGTTGGCCAATTTTTGAAAGGTTTACGTCTCTCTCAATTTTTCCATTCAATCGGGCCTCTAAGCCACAATGGGTCAACCTTTAGGTAACTCTTAAGTACCTCATTTATGTTGGTTGGTGTGGAAGTGGCAAAGTAAGGGCCAAGAAAGCATTTACCGGAATTAGGAGCGATTGGAGCATAGAAGGCATCCATATAAGTCTTGCATTCATCAAGAACTTTGTGGAGCTTTCTTGAGAATTCTTCCAAATCAAGAGAAGAATTTGGTGAAGCCATGGTGATTGGCTACAAAGAAAGTACCAAGAAAATATCAAGAACACGCGGGAAAGTTTTAAACTTTGACAACAAAGGTTCAAAAAAAGCCACCAAAATACATGAAATTGAAGAGAACAAGGTGGGAAAGTGAGACTTACCAAAGATTCTCGAAGAAATCACCAAGAATCGCTCCAAATCAAGTCAAATTCAAAGCAAATTAAACCTATTATGAGGTTTTTTGAGGAAAAGTTAGAAACTTTTTCTTGAGTGTTTTTTGGCTATGGAGTTTGTAAAAATTAGGAAGATGAAGAAGAAATGTGATTTTTAAATTACCTTAGTAGAGGTGATGATGTCACAAGAGGGCTTCTCCACCAATTGTTAATTGCCACACTATGTACCTACAAGAAGGAGAAATTCAAGAGAATTGAAAATTTGAAATTTAAATACTTTGCAAACTTTGTGGCTTTGATAGCCAAAACCACAAAGCTTGGGGGGGCAAATGTTTGGGCCATAAATTGGCATTTACCATGGCAAGATGATCGAAAAAGAGAATGGGTAAAATAGACAAGCCGGCCTACATCTTTTAATTGAGTTTTCAGCAAGGAGGCCTAGGTGAGGAATAAAATGAAACACTTGGCGTGCGTTGTTTTCTTTGAACTAAGAGAGCTCAAAGGGGCTGCTATGGGGTCCCAAAATCACAAGTTGCAAGAGAGAAAATAGGTTACTAGCATGGTTGTGTTGCTAGGGGGATGTGAGCAAAAATGACTAAAGCATGGGCTGCTGCATAAATAACATGTAGGTGGTTGGTTTGCTTGGCGTAAGTTGGATAATATGATGAGTTTTTATGGCTGAGTTTGGCTCAATATATCCAAGGCCAGCAAATGATATATATATATATATATATATATCTGGTTAATCAAGTGGCTTCAGTGGAGAGATGGGCTTTGTTGTTGATTTGATATAGAGAAATCATTAAAAAGAAGAGCTGCAGTGATACCTGCGTGAAGTAAAGGAAGTATAAGGGTATGGCTGCAGTGGTACTTCATGAAATTGAGGAGAGAGGGAGGAATAGTTGACTTGATAAGTGCCAAAGCCAATTGGATTTTGGCTACCCGTGTGTGTGGAGTGCATATATATATATGTGTGTGTGTGTATGTATAGTACAAAAGAAGATTGCCAGTAAGTGGCATTAATCACATTGAATATATATATACATGCAATTGAAAAGGATGGCCAGTAAGTGGCGTGGCCTTTTATGTTCATGCACTAATATATATTATACATATATATAATATATATATTTTATTATATATAGATATGTATGGTTAGATATTTAGCTTAAAAGTATATGTATATATATTGTGCCTAGTCAAATACATATTTTTAAAGACCAAAAAGTGGTTTTATTTTTAAGTAGACCCAGACTATTTTGAAAAAAAGAAATATGGAAGTTGACCACCCAAAGTCTATAAATATTTTGTCCAGCCTCCTTCCTATTTTGTCCAGCCTCCTTCTTCCTTTTTTGTCTAGCCTCTCTCCTCTCCTTTTCTATTAAAATTCCTTCTAGGCTATCCAGGCTACTTCCACCCATAAAATATCCTATGATTAGCCTGAATTGCTTTTTTCCCATTATTTCCATCCGCCCAATTACTCTATCATTTTTCACACCCAAATATCTTCTACATAACCCGGGCAACTTTCTTTCCCTATTTTTTATGTTTTGATTGTCCAAACTCTTTTCTTGATTATTTCGTCCGAATATCAACTATGTTGATTACCCAACCTTGTGAGCATGATGAAAGTGATCAATTAAAATCTATCCGGGCTACCCCACCCTTGGTTTCAGAAGTGTTGTCCGCCGACTATATGAGGTCGGGAGAAATGGCTTATATGAGGCTGAGAGAAAATGCCTACAAGAGGCTGGGCGAATATATTTTGTGAAGTGGCTATAAAGGCCTATTGGAGGCCGAATTTTGACGAGGGATCATGAAAGTGGCTCGACTTGAGTGAATGAAAGGCCAAAATATTTTATTGAGTGGCCCAATCCATTATGTTATATCAAATAAAAGAGTGCTTCTGGCTTATTTAGCGGCCGGGTTATCTCTTTCTCATGCTTTTATAGAATGAGTTGACCCAACTAAATGCAATTTGCTAGGCTATGTATAATTTCAAGCAAAGAGAAATTATTCCGGCCTAGTTTGAGGTCGGGTTATGTATTTAAAATAACGAAATCGGCCCGATCGAAGATAAAAATGGGCTGGGCAGTTTTATTATTGGGTATAAAAATAGAAGAGGTGATTCCATCCTAGTTTTGAGGCTGGGTCGTTTCATTTTATTTTAATTTTTTTAATTAAGCTTGGGTCTCAATATTTGGGCCGAATTTTTTATTAAGCTTAAAGCCTCAAAGAGTTCGATCAAGCCGGCCCGAAAGCTTCTTAATGAAATTTCTTAGCCAATAATGGCTCTACCCAAGTTACATATGGATTTCTTTTCCACCAAGAAGTTCTACTTAAGCTAGAATTCCGTCCAAGTAAAGAGTTCAACTTTGGAAAGGATTCCGATTGACCATTAATGCTCAAGATCACGTGGTTATCAAGGAAGAATCCAGTCGAATCCTAAATTCAAGAGAGTTCAAATCTCATCCGTACAAGGAGTCTAGGGGGAATACTGGGCCAAGTAATGGCCCATTGCTATCCTAACCCTTATATATAGACACATTCAGAAGAGAAAAAAGGACATTCAACACACAACAATCAACTCACAAATTTCTCAAGCTCTCAAGAATCTCTCAAAGTTCTTTTGCTTTCGATTTTACTTAGTTGCTACCGTTCGAGGCGCTTTTAGGTTTTCAATAGTTCTAGTTCATTAGGTTTGTAGCTCTGCCATCATCCTTCCCAAAGGCTTGTGGTATCGATTTATTTTTGTTCTTTACTTTTCATGCAACTTTGTTTGTCTTGATTTCAACTTTAATGCAATTTTTCTTTCATTCGCCCTCAATCTAATGCCTGTTATTTTCATTGTTTCTTTGAATTTTGAAGTTAACTTGATTGGTCAAGATCGTATTGAGTTTCGTTATATTTTTGTTATCCATAGTTTCTTTGTTTTGCTTGGGCACTTGCACCACTTTGTGCATGAGTTCGATCACGTAATTCTAAGGAGGCCAACTAGTGGGTCGGATTCCAATTCCGACTAGGCCTTTAAGAGCCTTGTCCCCAAGGCTAGAAAAGAACCAAGGCCAAGAGTGGTTCCTAGCTTGGCCGATCAATCGCTTGATAAGAATCAATTTAGGTGCAGTTACTCAACCAAATCACTATCACATTCCGATCGAGCCAAAACTTGGCTTGACGGTGGCATGCCCCGCACTTACACGAAAACGGACCAAAGTCTTGCTTTTGGCCAACTTTGGCTAAAAACGAGTGAACAATATAGATGCATTCAAAAGAGAAGACAGACATTTAACACACAACAATCAACTCACAAACTCTCAAGTCTCAAGAATTACTCAAAAGTTCTTCTACTTTTGTATATTATTTGGTGTTTCCATCTGAAGTTTTTTTTTAGGTTTTCAATTGTTCTTAGTTTCAAGTTTCACTAAGTTTGTAGCTCTGCCATTCTCCTTCCAAGAGTTTGTGGTATCGATTTGATTTTTTGTTCTTTGTTTTCCATGCGACTTTGGTTGTTCTTATTTTAACTTTAATGCAATTTTCTTCCATTTGATTTCAATCTAAATGCCTACTATTTTCATAGTTGCTTTTAATCTTGAAGTTAGTTCGATTGGTGAGAATCACATTGAATTTCATTATACCTTTGTCATTCATAGTTTCTTTGTTTTTCTTGGACAACTACACCGCTCTGTGCACGAATTCGATCACATAATTCTTAGGAGGCCAACTAGTGGGTTGGATTCCAATTCTGACTAGGCCTTTAAGAGCATTGTCCTTGAGGTTAGAAAATAACCTAGGCCGAAAGCGGTTCCTAGCTCAGCAAATCAATTGTTTGATAAGAATCAGATTAAGCGCAATAACTCGATCTAACCAAATTCTTATTTCGTTCAAGCCAAAACTTGGCTTGACAGTGGCACGCCCCGCACTCATAGACAAATGGACCAAAGTTTGCTTCCGGTAAACCTTGGCTAAAAAACAAGTGAACATGAATGAAAATGATGCTCAATTGTTTGACTTAGATACACACTACACACGCACTCTATGATGGGGGTTGTAATGGTGTTTTGGAGAAAGAATAAACTTAATTCAAAATATGAAATAAAATCAATGGATAAAAGATATATACTAGGGTTCAGAATCCACGCCTAGCATGTTATTCATACTCTCAAAGTTATGAGCATTTAACAAAGTTCACCCACACATTAGGTTTGATTAGCTACTAATGGCACAGTTCTTCTTAGGCATGAACTTAGAGTTTTGATTATTTCCTCTAAGTAGTTAACTATACATGTTCTCACTTGGCTGGTCAGCTACCCAAAAGTGTTAACCATGCATAGAGTCTTTAAGCTATGTGAGAATGGTGAACATACAAACCATAGGTGATCGTGTCCCCTATGAGCTTATAAAACCTAGTCTCAAGAATTTTAAAAATTTCACTTGTTGCATGCGGAAATTATGCCTTTGATTATTTCACACAATTTCACAACAGTACTATATGCAATTCCTAAGGTGATCAATCTTGGGAAACAAATAGCATAGCATTAACATAGAGACTAAGAATTTGCTAACATAGAATGAATAAAAAACTCATAAATTCATGAAAAGTATGAATATCATAGCTAGGGCTTCATCCTAGCCCTAGTTAAAGGCTTAGTTCAACATAAGTAATATAAAAACACAAGAAATCCATGACAAAGGAATAGAAAAACCGATCAAGGGGAGGAGATGGAGGCACGGCAGCTTGGTGGTGTTGATGGACGGTGGCGGAGAGCTCCTCCAAAGGGGCGGCATTGGAAGGCCAGCCAAGAGAGCTTGAAAAGCTCTCTCTCTCTCTCTCTCTCTCTCTCTCTCTCTCTCTCTCTCTCTCTCTCTCTCTCTTTCTTTATTTATTTATTTCTTTCTATCTCTCTACTCTTTTATGAAAATCTTACTTTTGAATAAATGAAATAAGGAGTGGAGGGTGGTATTTATAGGAGCACAAGGAAGTGGTAAGAAGCTTCTAGGAGTCTTGGGGCCGAAGTAAAGACCATGAGGAGGAGGCGGCTAAGGTTCCCTCCTTGTGCTTGCGTGTGCACGGTGCTGCTAAAAGCAACTTGCGTGATGGCTAGATGGGCCGCAAGGCCTTGGCGTGTGCTACTAGCTAGGCTTGGACAACTTTGTAGCTTAGATAGGCTTCCTTGTAGTGCGTTGGACCTTGTACAGTAGTCCATTCTTCTTCCTTCCTTCTCCTAATCCTTCTTTTCCTTAAAATCAGCCCAATTACTTTAAGTTTTTGAAATCCACTCTAAAATGTAAAAGTGACTAACTCCTAACATTTTATTAAATTCTAGCAACTAAGTGAGAGAATCAATGTACAAAAATGTGTATATAATTTTGACTCAACACTCGGCACAAAAAACACAGAAGAATTTTGTACAAAGTGGACCTATTTTATCATTACAACTTTTTAGGTGGGCTTAGTTATCATTAAGAGTCCAAAAGTGGACTTTAGAATCACTCTCTGTAAGTAAAAAAACCCTCTTCGATCTTAATAAGTCTTAATTAACCCTTACAATGATCATAAGAAACTTTTTTTCTTTCTACTAAATAGAAAATAAATTTTGATATTTTTCTGACACGTTTCCTTAAAAGATAGTGGAAATCCTTTTGATATGTATACTCTATTCATCTCTTGATTTTCTTTCCCAGCTGAAGATGCAGTCAGATTTCTATTCATACAATTAAAAAATTATATCAGTGAATTGGATAGAAGTTAGTCACTTGAAATATAAATGTAGATGAAGTTAATAATATTAATATAGAGACCATTGATCAGAATTAATCCTATTGTAGTCAAAATGTGACTGACCTTTTGTACAGAAAATAATAGTTGACTGGAGAGATAATTTCTTGAAATTATAAAATAAGGAACACTTTCAATATATTTTTGTTTACATGGGAGGGAATTGAATCATGAACTTAGCTTAATCTCAACTCTTATATATCCCACCCACCCTTACCATTTGGGCTAACCCCGGTGTCATTGACTGATCTTTTGAATTGTCGGTATAATTCAAATTAATTAAACATCCTTACCACATAGATATACTTTTTACCTAAGCTAAAAAGTGTTATAGATAGTTCCTTTTTTTTTTTTTTCTTTTGTTTCGGGTAAGTCTCACCAATTAAGTAGAGTAATTAGGCTATCTGTTTACTTGTCAAATTTAAAAACGTAGTAAAAGTTTTCAGAGAATTTTTTGGTGCCTTTTTTTCCCTCCATGTAAATTATTTCCCCCCAAAAAAAAGTAATCGTCTATATATATATGGCACCTAATGAGTGCAAACTACAAACATACATTCTTCTTCTCTTTTATTTTGAAACCTAGCTCCTCCAATCCATGGCATCATATGATTCATACAGTGGAACGGAGCTAGTTGCACAAGATTCATTTGAAAAGTCAGTGTCAGATACTGAATACAAATGCGAATCGGATTCCGACTCGGAAGCTGATTCTGCCAAGATGAAATCCAAGACCAACACTAAGACAAAAGCAAACCCTTCAACCTCTGCTGCAAAACGGGCGCGAGAGAAAGAAAACGGAATGAGTGACGTCTCCAAGAAGACAAAAGAAAAAAAACCCAAGTTGTCATCAACTGCGAGAGTATGGAGTGAAAATGATGAGATTGCCTTCTTAAAAGGTATGGTTGATTTTTTGAAAAAGAACAAGACATATGATTTCCAAAAGTTCTGTACTCGTATCAAAAAGTCATTTCATGCTGATATGTCAAAAGCCCAAGTAAGGGATAAACTCTCCCGATTGAAGAGGAAATATCGCAAAAATGAAGACAGTAGACGGAAAAATGGCGAAGAACTTGTGTTTTCAAAGTCCCATGAAAAGAAACTATTTGAGTTATCGAAGAAAGTTTGGGGTATGACTCATCATACTACGAACAATACTATTAATGGTGAAGGTGGAGACAACTCTGATGATGATTCAATTGATGCTGTTGTGGAAGGGTTTGATAGATTTTTAATAAGCATTGGGTTGAATTGGAAGATGATTGTTGATGAAGAAAAAAGGGTGAGCTTGGAGAAAAAGTGGAGGAAAGTGAGAGTTGTTGAGTCTAGGTTTCGCTTAGTGCAAGCCAAGTTTGAAGCAGAGGTGCACCAGGTGGCACTAGATGCCTACAACTCCCTTGATTATTAGAATTTTTTATGCTTTCTAGCTTCTTTTATGAATTGCTATTTTAGTTTTCTTGGGTTTTAAGGTATTTCTTTACCTCTTCTATGTAATTTTTTTCTTGTTTTCTTTAATAAATTCTTACCTAGTCAATCTAGAATTCAGCGGATTGGATAGTGATGATCCCCTTTCCCTTCATGATTAGCAGAAGATGGGGCTTAGCTACTCCCACACGTACTCACTTTAGGTTCATATTCTTCAGGTCAAGGCTCAACTCTCAAGCGTATGCCTTGGTAATATACTAATATTTTGTTTACTATGAAGAAAACCAAATAGAGGCTAATGAAAACCAAAAAGAAAATAAAGTTCTAGTTTATATATTACTTTATTATGTTACAAAATAGTATTTTGGGGGGGGGGGGGGGGGGGGGTGTTAATGAATCTAGAAGTTGATCAATAGCTATGGAGCCTATGGTGGATTTTATTTTATGTAAACAATATTAAAAGGTTTGTCGACATGCTACTCAATTAGTGAAATTAAGCCATGACATGTAGCATGCTAGTTTTTCTGTAGCTAATTAATAGGCAAATTGAGGCACCATTGGTCTGGTCCGGTGGCGCTTGTGTAGTTGTGTGAGTTCCATGATATGCAAAGTTATTTCTGTTGAAGCTTATTAATTTTCTGCTAGAAAACTAGAGGCACCATTCGTCCACAATATATCCTTACAGAATTTTTGTTTTTGCCACGTAATTATTTTTCAGATCCAAGGCTGATAAATTGACACATCATACATAGGTGAATAGACAGAAAAGAAAGAAGATTAAAAACGGGTCCATTTAAAGGAAAGGAAAATATGATGCTTGTATAACAAGTAGAGGATGGACGACATGACAGATCAACAATGTAAATACAATACGCTTCATATATCATGTTTTCGATCACAACAAAACAAAAACATTACATAAATATGTCCACTGGTCGGCCATTTCATTTGGAATGTAAAAGTAAAAGTGCGTCCACGCAAAGGGCCTTCTAAACCTACCTATATATAATAATATATAATCAGCGGTGTATTAACATTTGACTTGAGATGAGGGAGCTAGGGTGTTAATAAATTAACGCATCAATAACTGAGGGTGGGGTTTGAGTCTTCACTCAACATATATGTGGGTTAGCGGTCGGTTTACTAGGATTGGGGTTTTCATCAGCTTTTAAATGCTATACAACATCAAATCCTATATGCCACTTACTAGTAAAGTAATCTATTTAAGGATGATATTCCATACTGTGATTTCCATCTTCTGGCAGTTCAAGGGCCGGAGGAGTCGATAGTTTTGATGCCTGCTTGATGACACTCACAGAATTTGTTATCTCACCCAGCTTCTGCTCTGTTATAGATTTCCAATTAAACAATTCCTGAAACATTTCCTGTCAACAAGGAATTTTTGAATTAGGCTTAGTTTATTAAGTTTTTCCATAAAACATAATTTTTATTAAGCAGTACGTGTGTATGCATGCTTGTTAAATAAATTTATGCATGTATTTATGCACATATCAAGTCCTTTATTCATATGTACATTGTTAGCATCACCTCACCTGAAACAAAATCAAATTATCAAGGTCTGACTTTGAGTTTGCAGTAGCAGAAAAATCTGGGGTCACATTAGCTTGATATCCCTTTTCCTTCTTCGGTGCCAGCTCATGCACATCTCTGTTTATTGCAGCAGAATGAGAGCATATCTATCTCAGATTAATTAACTGTAAGAAACTTTTATGTTTTGAATTGTTTTTTACTTTTTTATTTGTTACCTCTCAAGTTCGGCCATTTCTTCCTTGACTGTGCAAAGAGGGTCCTCAGATGAGCCATTGCCATGCTTCAATCTAGGTGGCAGGGCTGGGTAGGGATCTTGGATTATAACTTCCTCCCCACTGTTAACCAGATTGGAGCTCTCAAACCAAGGTACGAGTTCATTTCCCTGAAAATTATCCAGGTTGGTGCTCTCTAACCAATCTTCCCATCGCTCAGAAGCTACAGGGTTGGTGGCAGTGTACTGCGTTGGTACTTGCATATTACTCAGGACATTTGTAATTTCCACCAGCTGTTGATCCACTTTAGCTTTCCATATCATTAATTCCTCAAACTTGTCCTGTAATAAAGAAAAGAATACAGAGTTTCATAGAGCCAAATTGACACAAGCATATCACACACTAACACATTTTTCTTGTTAAATAGTAGATATAGATCTTATAAAACATGAAAGAATCACCAACAACAATTTGTATTATTTTTTTATCTTCAAAGTATCAGACTTTGAATCACTGGCGATAATTTATTGTTTAGATAGCTGCATACCCTTCCAAGAACCTAAAATCACTTTCAAGCTTTGCTCAGTCTGAGCTTTCCATTTTTCCAAATCCTCAAGCATATCTTGTCCACATACACTTCAATTGAGGTTTGATCAAGCAACAGTTTAATATCAAATTACATTCTATCTAAAATATTGTTTAACGTTCAACTCCACCTGATGTGCTTGGTCTTTCACTTGCTTCTTGGATACCAGCAGCTCCTGCATATCACTTGTAATACAAAAAGAAAAAATAAATTATTTATGCACACCTATTATCAATTACAGTTTTATTTATGAAGTTGCTTTCTACCTCTTCATTTTATCTACTTCTTCCCTGAGTAGCCTCAGTTCTCCAGCAGAAACAGAATCCTCCGAGGGGCCACCACTTGGCATCAACCTAGATGGTGGAATCCAATATGGATCATGCACCCCCGCCTCCCGCCGAATGTTAACGAGGTCAGCACTCTCCAACCAATACTCCATTATTCCATTGGGGTTGAACCACCGCCTAAACCGCTCGTTCCCACCTGGTGCCGCTTTACCATCAATATGCTTCAGTAGGTGGTCAAGCAGCCCGGTGTCACCAATTCGCTTACGAGCCTCCAATCTCAGGGCTGACCTGGAGATTGCATTTCCAAAAGTTGCGTCTTCAGCCTTCAAAATTTCCACGATATTTTGCTCTGCCAGCTTATACCTGCAAATATACTTAATTTGTCATGATATATTAACAAGCATTATCAGCGGAGTCAACAACGAAGAAGTTATTAGGCTTTACCTCTCAACTGTCCATCTTTCTATTAACTTATCATGCTTCTTTGACCTACCCTTACAATTACTTTGCCTTTTCTTAGCACGTAACGCTGTCTTCACCTCTTTAAGTTGACCACGGCTGAGGCGCTTCCTCTTCTTGAATTCTGGTATCTCCAGAGGTTCAGTTTTCACAGTTCCTTTAACTTCATCTTCTGAATCTTCTTCCTCAGAGGTGCTGGATGAAAGTTGAGGTTTGTTTTCTTTGTGTTGGCCAAGGAACACAACTCGCCGACGAACACCCCACTGTGCCATCCAGATGTCTCTTAGCTGAAACCCACAAACTTTCTCTATGCTTTGCCAGTCACTCACAACTGCAGTGCATAACAAAAGCATGGAACGAGAATGAATGCTCAGAAAATTTAAAAGTCTAACTAAATAACAAGTTAAGTTTCTAAAAAGAAAATTGATTGACAGGCTTCTAGAAGTCTAGCCATGAATTCATGCGCTGTTCAACCGGAGCTAGACAAGTTATTGGATTGCAAGTGTACAACTGATAACATAACCTAAGCCTTCGTCTACTAACTCTGAAATATTACTCATTCTTATGGAAGAAGATTCAGGATTCAACAGGTTACCATAGTTAGCTCTTGTGCACGTGCCGGAGCTCTGTAGTAAATTTCAGTAATGATAGATGACCAAATACAAATTTTGTAGTGAGAATAAAACAGAAAGAATTTCATAGTTAGTTTTAAGCAGAGCTAGACACATAATGACACCCCGAGGCACATTCTTAAATTCCTCTTTTTATTTATTATTATTATTATTTTTTTATTTTTGACATACCAAAACAACACAAACCCTTGGAACCAAGGGTCCAATCAAGCCAAGATTTAAATATTTCAGCAAATTCTTATTTGGGGAAAACCCATAGCGGCAACGTTGAAAGCAGATGGCGAAGCAGAGAACCCAAACAAAAAGAAATAATACGGGGTTTTCATTTTCGGAAACCATACGGTTAGCACAGACAATGTGGTTAGCAATCAAACCCTGAAAAAGACACAAATCCCAGCCATACGGAAAACCCAATTCTTCTGATCGTTTTCATGGTGTCGTCAAAACAAATTCATGGAATTCATGGAATTGAGAGAGAGAGAGAGAGAGAGAGAGAGCGGAGTTAAGGTTAAAGTTACCTGTGGCCCGTGTAGCCTGTAGGGTTTCGTTTGAGCTCAAGGAAGGAAGAGTGAATGCGAGTCCCCAGTCCTCCGTAAACGAATGGAAACCAAAAAGAAAGAAAAGGTCGCTCCGTCCACTTCTCCTAAAACCCTAACCGCCAAATTCATTTCTATTCTAAAACCCAAACATTTATTAATTACAAGTTTACAACTAATTGCACTAACCATCCTTTAAAATTTGGAAAATTCTATTCGTACCAAACAATCTTCTTTTCTTATTTAACGTTCTTACTAGACCTAACTTTCACTTTGAGTATGTTTACTTACATAAAATGAGAGGAAATGAATAAGAGTCATTCTCATTCCACTATAATCATGTGTTTACTTGTATTGGAGAATCAAAAAAATAGTGGAGTTGTGATGCCCCAAAATTTGGATCTATCACAGCGGCATCTATCTTGAGAATACTCGAAAATATAATACTCAAATCTCAAGTATTATACTCCCAAACATTCCTAAAATAGGTAAGTCTTAATAATTATAAAGAAAACTGGTTGGATCAGAGATAAATTCCCAGCAGAAATACAAAATGTAAATAAAGTGTTTACATTTAAACCAACCCAACAAGGTTACAGATAAGTTCAAAAGTAATCTCGAGGAACATACAAACAAAGATGTTCAAGATTTACAAAAGTAACCAACACGAAGATAGATATTTGATAATTTACAAAACAAACCCAAATGACAATAGTGTGCTAATTTATATAGCAAAAGTGATCCACAAAGATCATAACCGACCTGCCTAGAAAGAAATGATCAAAATCGGAGACTTGACCTGTAGCAAGGCCGCACCTTCAGTCCAAGTTGTCAACCGCTATGTTCTCTGCACTCAAAGAGTACAGTAGGGGGTAAACATCACATATGATCATAACTTCCCCTCAAGGGACCCTGACTAGGTTTTAAGATAGTACGAACATATTTATACTAAATAGCTAGTGAAACACATCAAAATAGCACAATGCATAACCAGAGAATCAATATCAGTTCGAAACCATTTGCATGCTCAAACAATCGTTCAAAACATTTCGGAACGTTCCTAATACAATACCTGATGACCGAACTCGAAATTGGTCAACTATCATTCTACTTGGATTATCAGTAAAAACTGATTTGGTAACGAGAGTATCCATTCCTGGTTACTACAACTTTAGACTGGACGCCAAGATAAATTGACTGCTACGTACCAGCTTAACTGTATAACAGCCTCCGGAGGTTTAGGGAATCGAAACCCAAGGTCAGCTCTATGGTGACCATTTACTCTCAAGTCATCCTAACAATTCAATTATCACAATATAGGATAAAAACCACGCCACAGATGACAATCACAAACTATGTAAATTTCTCACGCATTCAGTTTATACTAGCATAATACATGCAGTAAAATAGGGCCACTAACAAGATGTGAGATTCCCCCTACCTGGAATCCTTTTCTCAACTTAATATCCACAACAATAAATCCAACTTACAGCTCTCCACTTCACCAGTCCAAAATTTGGGAAACTACTGTAATACTTAGTTAACTTCTAACAAAAAACAATTATTCTAATTAGAAATCCAAATCCAAATCTAAATAATAAAAAAATCTTAATCAGAAATTAAATAACCAAATTCACGGTTTGGAAATCTTACTAAAGGATTGAGTAATTAATCTGTATCCACTGTTGAATTCAATAACTAAAATAGTAATCAAAGGTGATGGTATTTGCGGGTGAGAGGGTGAGGTTTGCTGAGAAAAAACTTGCGGGTGAGAGAGTGATGTGCGAAGAGATCAGAAATGAAGCTGGGAGGGGGGTATATATAGGATAGGCTACCAAGCCATCGCTGGACCGCCGAGCTCTCGGCAGGCCTTGCTGATCGCTCGCCGTTGCGCCGAGCCCTCGGCAAGCCTTGCCGATCGCTAAGTGGCTCCACCGAGCCCTCGGTGGTGGTTTCTACTATGTTCCACCGAGTTCTCAATTTCTATGCTTTCTTCTCCAGCTTTCCTACGCGCCAGCTGCCTCCATCTCTCTCCTATTTGGTTGTCATCTCCTCAGCCGTTTGATCAACTTGATCAACGGTTGAGATCTTACCATCTCATTCACTTTTCTTCTCACACGTTTCCAACTACAAACACTCGCCAAAAATACAATCGATCATCCAAAAATGTCTCGAAATATGCTACGTACTCGTAGCGGCAAATACTAATTTTTTATGGACTTAAAACCAAATTTGGATCTCTAAGATTTACATAAAAATCCTAACACTTCCAATAAGAAATTTAAAGCAACCATAGAAATAAATAACTCAGGAAATAAAACACAATAAATTTTCCAGGGTCTCACAAGAGTGATTCTCATTCAACTGTTTACTTATATTTGGGAATGAACAAAGTTGATGGGGCCCACGCGGAGCCCAAGCTAAAAATGGGGAATCATTCCATCAATATGGAGGAATTGCATTAATGAGGGAGAACTTGGTATTGTGATTCCCCCATGAAGGGGAGAACTTTTTCAATCAATGACTCATCCTCATTTGTCTCTCATTCCTCTCATTTTTCATTCCACATTAGTAAGCATGGTCTTTATTTTTTCTTCAGTTTCTCACTATACTCAACCCACTTTCCTATTATACCTTTATGTTAGTAAACATTACACTAACATTATAATTTCTCTCCTTACCCAACATCACTCTTACACTAATACCCAACATCACCAAACACCCAATTCTATACAATCAAACCCCATATCGAAACAGCAAGCAGCAAATGACCGAGCCAAGCTGTACCCATCGCAGCAATGACCCGCCACTACCGCTGGTGCAAGCCTTCCCTATTGGCGCAACCACCCACCGCTACCACCGGCCAAGAAACCTTATCTCTCCTTCAAACAAACGGTGGCAGCCCTAAATATTCCCATTTTTCTATCGATTAGGTAATTCAAACACCTTTTCTAAGTTTTTTGGATTGATTCTTCATATTTGTTGATAAATATGATGTTTTTGTATGAACCTTAAAACAATAATTTGAGTTTTTGCGAGTAAATGAGGTTAATAAGTATTCATGTCGGAGAGGTTCGTTTGGTACTGATATGCCGAATAAGATGATAGTATTCGATAGCCAGCCACCGAATTTTTGTATTACGTTCGACACAACTACACTGAATAACACAAAAAAAATGTTTGCTTAATATGTCTATTTGGCAGGCGAGTTTTGAATATAGGAGACATATTTAGTAGTGAACCACCGAATATTTTTGTTTTGTTCGGCGAAAGCCAACCAAATGAGATTGTATTATTCGGTGTATGCTCGTCGAACATAAGTTTTGTTTTAAGTTGTCTCTTATTGAATGTATGCTAACTGTATTTATCTTCTTATACTAAATAGTTTGGTAATTTGATGGTAAGTATGCATAGAGGGGGGATCATCTCAAAGTGCTCGAGAGCGTCATACTAAACTGTTCAGCTGATGCCTACTAAATACCGGGACTTTTCTCTAAAAAAATTGTATATCAAGGTTTATAAATGAATCTATTTGTGATGCAAGTTTATCTGAATAAATCACACAAATCACAATAAATCATCCAAATCATAACAAATAACATCATCCTAATGTAACCAATTCAATCAGATAACACCATCCAAATGTAACCAATTCACACATCATCTAAACGAATTGTGTCTCTTGTAGCTACGTCTTCTAGTAGAGGCATGTTAAGTTCCAACCGAGCTACCTCAGGTAGAGGCATCACCTTCTTCTTGCTCCTACAGAATATAACAGTAAAGTTAAAATTAACTCCCACTATTTGGTTTAAGGTAATCGAACGAAAGCAACATATTCGATTCTAGGCAACTGAACATTGTCCAATTGTACGGTTGTGTCCCACGGAACAAGGAATTCAAAGTTACACAGTTTGATTGGGGTTAACAGAATAAAATTCATGTGTTTAGCGGGTATCCACCGAATTAGTTTTCACCATTCGGTTGACATCCACCGAAAATTGTTATCGTGTTCGTTATTGGTCCACTGAACGAAACGCGAACTAGAATTTTTTCAAGATGTCATGGGCACCAAAATACCTCATTGGGAGGCTCAAAAGGAACAATTTCACCCTTCATTCTCCTAAAAAACCTTGTTTGGATGATATGGGGTCCAAAATTTGTTAGCTTTTAGAGTTGGTTTGAAAGTGAGTTTGAGAATGAGAGTGAGAATAGGTCAAGGGTTGAGATTGTTGGGTATAGAGAGTAAATTGGGTTTTTTTATTTTAAATATAATTTTTCCTTAATGGTCATTTCATAATGGGATATAATTGTCCATGGTCAAAAATTATGTTGGGTAAGAAAAAAAGATTGTTGGGTACAAATAGAATTTCCCTTAAATTTTGGCAAATGACCATTTCGATTACCATAGTTTGACTTTAGTTTCGATTTGGTCTTTGTTGATTTTTTTAAATTAAGTCTTTGTCGTTAATTATAGGTCACAATTAAGTTCAAAATTAAAATCCTGTCACTTTTACTAACTTTAGAGTAATTAATGCAAGGATGATGTGATCGATGAATTAGGACATACTTTAGAAATTTCACACAAATTATTATTTGAATGACGTGTGCTTGCTAAACCCAAGTGCAGGTGTTGCATAGTAGTATAACTCTAAAGTCCGTGTATCGTATCCACAGAGAGCAGTGCTAAGATCGCAGAAATTTAAGATTACCTAGAACAAGATTAAACAAGAAGTTGAGAGAAAATTTCAATAATAAAGAAGCACCAAGGCATCGGGGTTCCACCTTCAACTTGCCTATGCAATTTCATTAAATTGATTCCTAATTTTACTTAACCAAGGTGCAATTAGGGAGTGCCCTCGATCAGAAGATTTAACAATAATATTTGAAATTCAGATGAAACACAAGAATAAATTCTCAGTAAAGTTATTCACACACAAAGCTCTTTAATTTCGTTTAGAAAAAATTCCAAGCATAACATGTACCTATGGTAACAAACTATCAAGAAATAATTCCATTGAAATTATCATAAGTCGATCTAATAGTCTCCTCCTAATCATAAAAGCATGAATGATTTTACAAACAATAGAAAAAACATGATTGAACCTATGAATAATATCAAACACCCATCAATCAATCAAAGAGAGAAAAACTAAAACCGAAATTGAATAAACCATAGCAAGAATTTGACATTGAAGCTTAAAATTGAATCAAACTAACAAAATCACATAGTAAATTATAAGTTTTCCCCCTAGCTAAGGCTAGGGAGATTAGTTTTCCATAACAATAAAACCTAAGAATAAAAGAGAGTTGGGAGAGTACAAAAATTAGAGAGAGAGCGTACGTAGAAGAAACAGCAGGCAATAGCCTCTTTCATGTATTGATGCCGAAAACCCCTCTTTTCTCCTATTGTGCTGCTGGTTGCCCAGAAGAAGTAAAAGTATCTTTCTTAATCTTCTTAAATTAGATAGCCCAAGATCCTTTGGCTAATAACAAGCCACGTGACCCCTTGCCTAATAACAAGCCACATGACTCCTTCCCTTTCCCTTATTTTCGTTTCACGTGATCTCCTTATTCTAGTAGCAATAGGAGAGCCCAACTACTAAGAAGACAACCAAACAAAAGTTGCGAGCCCACTTTCATGAAGCCATCACGATTTGCAATACTTAAGTTCATGTATATGACTTGTCTTCACTTGATTAATTAAACAACAATATATGGCTAAAGCTTCCCACTAACACCAGCTAATGATTGACTTCTCTTTTTCTTTGCAATTAAAGCTCATGTAATGTAAGAATATCAACATTCACCAAATATATCTGAAAGGACAAATATAACTCAAATAAGTTAAAATTGCAGAATATTTATATTTAATAAATAGAATTTAGGCATAACAAATACATATATTTGAGTTATTATCAACGTGTTGTATATTTGAAGTGAATACATAGAAACCTTTTGTACTCCGAGATTAGGTTGTATAATGTACTTGTTTTGGGAGTACTTAAGATTTTAACACACTCGCGACGGGCGTTGAGGTCTCAGGTATTTTTAAGGCAAGTGACTTATGCATGCATAACTTGTTTTGGGGTGCAATAGATAGAGAGTAATACATTAAAAACTCGTTTGAGTTAATCACGAAGACATTTAATAACCGGATTAGAGAAAAGGTCGTAATTGAAGTACGAAGACATTTTCAAGGCAAGTGACTTATGCATGCATACCTTGTTTTGGGGTGCAATAGATAGAGAGTAATACATTAAAAACTCATTTGAGTTAATCACGAAGACATTTAATAACCAGATTAGAGAAAGGGTCATAATTGAAGTACGAAACACTTAATAGTAAACTGGTTCTAGGTTAATCTAAACAAGACTACTTGTCATGTAAACTTCTGACATTTTTATTTGTAAAGCATGTTGAGATGTATGTACTTTCCTAATTAAGGAAGAATTTGTTAATGGTTTGCTTATTGTGATGTGTTGTGATTTGAACACATGGAAACCTTTTGTATTCTGAAATTAGGATGCATAATGAACTTGTTCTGAGAGTACATGGGATTTTAACACACTCGCAACGAGCGTTGAGGTCTCAGGTATTTTCAAGTCAAGTGTCTTATGTATACTTGTTTTGGGGTGCAACAGGTAGAACATAATCATTGATATTTGATTCATTAATTATACTGACGATTTCTGAGTGTTTGGACCACTAACATGAGACGAGGGGTCATGTTTTTATTGACCTTTGGACCGGTGGATATCCTAGTGAGCTGTAGCTCTCCAGGGTTTGATCATTTTTATGGTCTAAGTGAGAGTTCTAAATTGGATCGGTCACTTGATGCCAATGATAGCGAGATAGTTTTCCTACATTCAACCTGTGAGTTGAATAGTAGCACTTGGTTGTTTATAATTGGTATAAACAACATGAGATACTGTAAAAGGTATTGACCTTTAGAGATAATTGGTAACACAAAAGTTGTGTATGATCAATAGATGTATCTTATTAAGAGTAAGACTGAGTATCATCGTTCTACTAACTCGGTTAGAGAAATGACTTCTCATGAACTCTAAGCCGCTATATATATTTTAAGAGAACATAGTAAGGCAGTACCTAAAGGGTTCACAAAATATCTTGTGAGTAAATGTTCCCTTTTTGACAATGATTTGCTAAAACATGAGTTCCACATTAGCAACAAATGTTTTGGAAACATTATGATTGGAACTCAAGACAAATCAGATGAAGGATTTTGTAGATGTCGTAATTGGAGGATTAGGACATTGTCTTTATCAAGATGATAGATCTCAAAGTCTTGAAAGACCTATGAGAACAAAATCTATGATTTGTTTAGCCGCGTACTCGAGATACGTGATACTCAATGATTACAGTTCACCTCTCAGGATTGAGTCACGAGGTGACTCCGCATTCCATTTGAGAGATGCAAAACCATTATGGTTAGATCCTAGAACTGTAGATCTATATATGATGATATATCGTTGTCATCAATGGTCAAGGACCATAGGATATTGATTGAAGTCTACCCATATTTGATGCCAAATGATAAGAGTCTTCATGCATTATGATATAAGACACATAAAATGCTTGATAGCAGGCAAGGTTTTATGTTGGGTACTGGTATGATGCAAGTTTGACACCCTTCGGATACCAAGTACAGATGATTCATGATTGAATCAGTAAAGATCTATAAATGCATTTGAACTTGAGAAATTGTTCCTCAAGAATGCATTTAATTAACTGAGTGCATATAGTGCTAGGAGGAACAAGAGTCCACAATATCTAAAGAGCGAAGTATTCCTTATCTTGTTGAATAAGGAAATCGTTAGGGTATATGATACCATTTTGACTGTCAAAACTCGAGATAGTTTTCAATTAGGAAAACTAAATGAGCTAATGATTCTTGAAAGAGTTCAAGAGATGATTCGAACAAAATGAACTGTTGGTTAAGCAACAGTTGTTTGGATTACGTTTATAAGATAAACTTCAATATATGAGTTCTAGTATACGTGAGCTCAGTATAGGGATACTAGTCACGTAGTGATAGCTTAAGCCTGGGAACTAAATTGGTCTCATGAAGATCCGAACAAAGAATATATATATGAGAAAATTGAGTTTTTCTCTCATCTCATATATATATATATATACATGTATGTAAATGAATAAACTTGGCTTTTCCCGTTGCCTAAGCCTTGACACTTACGTGTAAAGTGCATCAAAGGTTAGATACAAATACATAGATATTTGTATAACCAGTTGGTTTTAGTGCAAGTGGGAGATTGTTGGAAATATACCCTAAAACCAATGGTAATTGGTTAACTAAAGGTGTTTGGTTGAAGTAACTTAAGGGATATTTCGATCAATGTGAATTTCATATTAGATAAGGGCATATGCATTATTCACTACACTGGACCTCTAAGATCATCGTGTAAGTGAATGAATATGTCCATAGAAGTCTAAGAAAAGAAACATGATGAGCTTGGAGGCCATTGAGATTCATGTTATCAGATGCTTAGATTCTTAAATGTTCCTAGTTGTTGAAGGGAATGTTAATTGGATATTAACATTCCAATAAGTCAAGACTAGCATATACGCTTGCTCACTTCTGGTTGGTGAATCTCATGCCACAGTATAAAGACACTGGAGCAGGTATGTGGGTGCATGCTTGGAGACACGCTCACTGAACTGACCGAACAAAGAATCCTAGATGGAGCTTTACGGTATGTCCAATAAGAACTCTATGGTTATGATAGATATTGATTAGTCCTCAGACCTGAGACACCACCGATGTCTTGTGTGTATGCTCAGTGTACTTTGACTGCACAAAATGGACTAACGCAATTAGACACGGGTTACATGTGCACGTTGGGTGCTTTGAAACACATACGAAGGCAGGTGAGTGTGCATCATGCATGGAATCTCTCACCTTCCGTAAAGAAGGAGATGTCCCAGGATAGAAAGACTCGCAAAGTCTCTAGCTAGAGCATTAGAGTCACAAATATGATTATATCCTGTAATGGGTTTTGACACTAGTTCCATACCCATGATGTAATCGGGACATAGATCAGAGAATGACCGTATTGTATTGTAATCATAACTAAATAAGTTCAGGACTAAATTTTATTTGGTTTGGGGGCTGCAAACTGTGGTTAGGTATCAATGTAGTCTATAGAGTCTCAAGAGCAATTAATTAGAAAGTGTTTCTAGATTAATTGTGATCCTACTGCCAAATCGAATACGAACCTAAAGGGTTACACACATACAAGTATGTGGGAGACTAAAAGGAAAGGATGATACCGAGGATCAATATGTTCAATTATTGATTGCAACTATCGTGATAGTTGGTACTGCCTAAGACCGAGAGTTGACACTTCCCAGTGGGTTACCCATCCTAGTATTGCTCTAGTGTGAGCTCACTTAACTGCGAGATACTAATGAGGACCATGAAGCTCTCTAATGACTTAGTTACTAATTGATGAGGACAATTAGTAAGTTCATAAGTCAAGTGATTAATTTGGGGTGATCACTTGACATAATCTTTTATTAAGTAGGTTTAATTAACTAACTAATCTACTTAGAGAGTAAGATTGAAAAGTCAAAGCTTAGATTTGTTGAACCTAAATCATTAATTATTAGAAAATAATTATTGTTCTCTTATTAATTAAGATATATGATCGATTAATTATTTGATCATTAGTCCTAACCCAAACACTAAACTTGTTAATTAGTGTTAATCACATGATTAAGTGGGGATGACATATTAGTCAAAGGACATTTGACTTTCATGTATCACATGAGATAAGTCACATATTATTAAAGAGGTTGGGGCAATAGTGCAAATAAGAATATATGGTGATTGGATAGAATTAAATTGGTAATGTGGACCATCCATTTAAGATATATGGATTATCTATGTCATCCATTAAAGAGAAGTGAAAACATAAAGGAGGGTTTCTCCTCCTTTATGCCACACCCCTCTCACATGGAGAAACCTTAGGGTTTCATCCATCATCTTCTCCATCCTCTTTCTTCCTCCATGAAACTTGGAGAGAAATTGATGGGTCTTGTTGAACCCATCATCATCACCATTTCCTTGATGCCATATCCATGAAAAGATGATAATTTAGTAGCCAAAATCACTCATTTCATTTCATCTTTCCTTCTCCCACACTTGGTGTGGAGTAGCTTTAGAGAAATCACACTTATGATCTTAAGCCTCTAGGTTAGATTAGATTTTCATGAGAGATTAGTGAGTTCATCCTCTTGGTGGAGCCAAGCTTGAAGATGGACATGGATTAAAGGCATCCCCATGGATGTATGCATATCTTGGATTCTATCCAAGATGGGTCTTCAAGGGTAATCTTTCTTTTCTTAGCTATTTCTTATTTTTCATGTCTCATCACATCCAAGGATCCTAGGGCTAAGGGAATAGGCGATTAAAATTGAAAATCCACCATGCTTCCACTCTTAGAAAATATTTCTAGGTTACCCATCATTCCCTTCAGGAAAAGGTTGTAAGTTGAATTTTTCGTGGGATCAGGCTAAGCACTGGACTCCAGGTAGAGAAAAACTCACACCATGTCTAGGGACCCTTTTTATTGCATGTATTATTATTATAAATATTAATGCATGTAAAAGTTGTATTGTTTTTTGTTAACATTTTTGCTTGGTTTTCATGATGAGATGATATATGTTGTTATCAATATCTATTTTTGTTGGATGACCTGAGAGTAAGGGGTCACGATGATGACCTTGAGTTTCAATCTCCTAAACCGTTGGAGGGGTAATACGAACGGACTGGTCGATTGTCCGTGGAGAGGCTAGTCTAGGTGGTATTTATAGGAAATGGATACTTTCGCTACCAATATCAGGTTTTTTTACTGATAGTGTTGGTAAGGGTAGTTAGCCAAAATGGCTGGTAATTAGGTATGATATTTGGAAGCTTCTCAAAATGGTTCTGCGAAATCTGTGTAAGCATGCAAATGATTTTTGAAAACTGATATTGATTCTCTGGTTTGTGCTTGTGCATATTTAAAAAATGTTTTTCACTGGCTATATATGTTCTAAATATTTTTCGCCACTATTTTCAAACCTAGTCAGGGTCCTCTGAGGGAAAGCTATGAACGTATGTAATGTTTACCCTCTACTATGCTCTTTGAGTGCAGATCAGGTGCAGGTTGATGATTTGAACTGAGGGCGTGACCTAGCTTCTTGTCAAGACTTATCTGGTTTAGATCCTTTCTTCAGGCATGTCTACCTTGTTGCTGATCCTTGTTGTTGTTTAGTATCATCTTTTGTTGTTTCCTTGTTTGTATATGTTTCGAACTATTGTCAGTTCTCTTTTAGGTTGGTCGTATTGTAAATTTGTCGAACGTCATCTTATGTTCCTTAAGGTTTCCAAACTCGTAACCATGGTGGGTTGGTTTTTATTAAATATATTTAAATGTCTTATTTTATTTCCGCTGGCACAAAAGCTCTTATCCAACTCGTTTTCTCAAACTCAAAAGGCTTAACTTATTTTGGGAATATAATACTCGAGGTACAAGTATTATAGTCTTGGGTGTTCTCAAGATAGGTGCCTCTGTTATGTACTCGAGTTTTGAGGCGTGACATCCATCTACCAAAACTCGTGATTAATTCACACATCAAAGCATAGGCGAATTGACAGGACCGCCCCCGGATTCCACCCTGAAACCCGGAGAGGTCCTGCGGGAATCCAAATTCAAGGAAAATCCTACCGAAAATTCGGCAAAACCTCCCCTGAAAATGGACTAACCCAGAAATTCAAACCTGTTAAAAAGCACTTCTATACAACAACCACCTCTACCACAAACAAATAGGGTCTCAGACCCAACAATCTCACAGAAATCCAACTTAAAATTTGTAGGGTGGTTATCAGAGCTGCTATTCTATTACATGGAATTTTTTTACAAAAATTAAATGGCGCCTACAGGGTCCGACTAAGGAGATGATTGCAACTGCCTCGACGTGTTTGGCTCGACCTCCACCAAAATCTACTACCTGGGGGACAATTTAAGACAAAACAGAACAAACCGTGAGACGAACTCAGTGAGTGGACAGTTTAACGAGAAACATAAGTAAAATTTCTGTTTCAGATAATCCTTCAAAAAAAAAAACCACGTTAACTCTAAAACCTCTCGTTACTCTTTGAAATCCCCCAGTTTTAAAACAATTTCATAAGTCTTAAAAAAAAAAAATGTTAAGAAACTCATGAAAAACAATTAATACTCTCAAGCTGTAAAATTATTAAAATATCTGAAATAAAATGCAATGCCTTAATGAAACTGTCGTTTAAAACATTTACTGGTGTAATATATTTTCTCAAAACACTTCACAACTGAAAACTCACGCCACACTAGTACCCGGAAAACTGCTGGTCATACACTGCCGAGTCATCTCTAGGCAAGTGCAGAGCAAATCTATACCTGCTGTGGTGCTGGTCATACACCGCCGACTAGGCAAGTGCAGAGCGAGTGCTGGTCGTACACCGCCAACTAGGCAAGTGCAGAGCAAATGTCATGCTGGTCATACACCGCCAACTAGGCAAGTGCAGAGCGAGTACTGGTCGTACACCGCCAACTAGGCAAGTGCAGAGCAAATGTCATGCTGGTCATACACCGCCAACTAGGCAAGTGCAGAGCGAGTGTCATGCTGGTCATACACCGCCAACTAGGCAAGTGCAGAGCGAGTGCTGGTCATACACTGCCGAGTCATCTCTAGGCGAGTGCAGAGCAAATATACACCTGCTGAAGGGGGTACTAATATGGCGGTTTGAAACTATTCATTTCAATATTTAAAATCATTTGTGTCCAAACAAGGTTTCTGATCGTTCAATTATCACCTCGTTTCAAACATCTCTTATAAATCTATATAATTTCCGTTAATTGAAACCAATCCGTAAAATCATATTGAACTGGACCTTTCCAAGATATTCCATTTGCAACATACTTGACGTAAGTAAAATGTGTATATATATAAACACCATTGCCCATTTAAATTTATAAAATTCGTACTCAAATCAAACCCATGTCAAAAGATACTTAAACCATTGAAATTCACCACATATGATCATAAGGAAAATGTCTAACTCTCAAATCAATATTTCTAATTCAAAATTCATGATAACCAAATAATAAAATCATAATTTAAGAAAACACTTCCAAATCAAAGAGCCAATTCAACTTCTATTATCTCTCAAACAAATTCAATAACCAAATAAATAAATCATGAATTTAGAAAAGTATTTGCAAATAAAGTCCACTCACAGTGATTGTCCTAGTTTCGATCCTCCGCCGGATCGTCACGAGTCTCGGTCGTGTCTCCTAAAATAAATAGAATATTTAAATATAAGATTAATCTTGGCTCAACTACATTTAAAAGTGTATGTGGCAACTTCAACATCTCCCTCAACTTCCATCTTCACAATGGTTAATAAATTCCTCACCTAACTATAAACGCTCTCTAATTCACTCCGAGTCCTCCCAAGTTCAATTCCCCCGTCACACGCACTCTCCAAACTAATCATAAACCCAAAACAAAACCCATGTAGGATCTACTTTGATCGGAAGTTCATCCGAGAGTTGTTTTGATATCGGAACAGTGTTTAATTACTGCCCAAAATGGGGTTTCATCAACTCCGAGCTACTTCAACTTATCCAAAGCCATTAACTAACTCAATACAATCCAAATTTCACATTCAACAACCGAATTGACGGTGGGGGTCAGAACCACCGCTGTCACCACTCAAAGTGACATTACTAAGATCCAACTTTCACAATCTCTTAACATTTCTCAATTCCTTCAAATCTACACAACAATTGGGGTTTTCTAGGAGTAGGAATTGTCCACAAATATGCTAGAATAACTTTCAGAATTCGAAATCTAAGGGCAACCCGAAATGGGTTCCAAACCCCAAAATCCAATTTCTCCCAAACTCAAAAATTTAACTTTCAAATGTAAAGGGAAAAGAAGCCCATAGGGAAAGGAGAAAAACCCACAGAAGAGAGAAGAAAACCCACCTGAAACCAGGCCAAAATCAACGCCGAAAACGACTGAGATTAACGAAGAGGGGTGGCTGGCTTGCTGATTTTCCGGCTTCGATCCGCCTCCGTGGGTGGCTGGGTGATGAGGTGAGTGGCAAGGAAGTGATGACCGGTCGGAGGGAGTGTTTCCCTACTGGTGGGGCAGCTGGGTTTCGCCGGAGTTGTGGTGGCGCAAGGGTCAGTGCAAAAACAGAGTGTGTGTGAAAGAGAGAGAGAGAGAAATAAGAAGGCTGGGGGGGGGTGGGGTCGGCGACGACGAGAGAGTCCCGCCACCGGCCTCTGGTCACTGATAAACTGGCCGGAGCTGGCCGCGTCGGAGAGAGGGGAGAGGGGAGAGTGTGAGCTCGGGGAGAGAGAAAGTGAGAGAGTGTGTGTGTAGGTGCGGAGAGAGAGAGATAAATGGAGAGGGAGAGTGTTCCCGAAAATTCTAGAGAGAGAAATCCCCTTCTAAATCTGGTTTTGAAATTTTAATACCCAATTTTGTCAATTTTACGAAATTGCCCCTCGCTTCAAATGCCCATAACTCTCAAACTGTAACTCCGATTCATGCATGCTACGTGTCTATGAAATCGTGGACTCGAGACCTATCTAACGGACCCGAAGTCAAAATTGAAAACCCATTCATTTTAAAAGTCAACTTTTGGTCAAACCCCAAATTAAAACAATAATAAAATAAAAATTTTAAATCCAAACCCTTTTTATTTTCCGAATAAATCCCAAAATCTTTAAAATACAATTCAACATCTTTTTTTTTTTTTTTAAAATCTCTTTAAAGCATAGTTAATAAAAATTTAAATTTCTAGTGAAAATTTGGGTCGGGTCGTTACACGAATAAATAGAGAACAAAGGACCATGAGGAACTTATTTGTCATTGTAAATGCTGACCATAGCGCCATCACCAATTCTCCAACGCATTCTAAAATCAAGAATTTCTTTACCCTAGAGTATTGAATGCCAAATATAAGAAGGATTTGGCCCCAGCTGAGCCTCCCAAAAATCATGAGTAGGAAAATAACGTGCCTTTAATAATCTAGATACCAAAGAATTTGGATATTCAACAAGCCTCCAGCCCTGATTGGCCAATAGAGCTTGGTTAAATAAATGCAAATCTCTGATACCCAAGCCCCCGTCATTTAAAGGCACCCCATTCCTTTAAAGTTTGGATAAATATGAGTAGTCAATCTAATTTTGATTGAGGTCCAGATTTGAAATTCACATGCCACATCAAGTTCAATTTGCCAATTGATGTACCCAATAATTGCATTGGTTGCCATTATTGTATAATTCTCAAGCCTATTAATCAGGAGCTAAAACATCGACAATAAGATTGGGTCTCTTTTTTTTTTCAAATCCTACATCTTCAATCCAACAAATTCTACAATTTAGGGACATAGTCGTTGTTTAACATAGTATCAATTATCAAAGCCAGGATTGCTTAGGGACATAGTCGTTGTTTAACATAGTATCAATTATCAAAGCCAAGTTTACTTAGGGACATAGTTGTTGTTTAACATAGTATAAATGATCAAAGCCAATAGCCATGTTTGCATAAGGTCTTATGTTCGAATCCTTCGAGACATTCTCCAAAGTAACCCAAAATTTGGATCTAAGCTCTCCCACATTTGATCGGGTGGGCTCAAGTTGATCCCATGGCTTTGTGTTTGTAGTCACATAAAAAAAAAAAAAAATTTCATTGTGAGCACATATTAGACTCAATGATTGGATAATTTTAAAAAATTACATTACAAACAAATGGTTATTATATTGCTCAAATTTCTCCCTTCAGAGCCCAGTTGGTTCATGAATTGGTAGTTTGGGAAGTGGAATATAATTTAATTCCTATATTTGGTAAGCTCAAGCATGGGAAAACAATTCATGTTTTCTGGGAAAGTGATGCTCCAAAAGGGTGAAAATGAAATCCTTTTAACTTGGGTTTGGTTTTCCTTTCTCACGGGAAAACATTAATGATGTTTTTTAAGACCATATAACTCCTTTTAATACTTGAAAATACTAGTCTATCAATAAAAAATTGTTGGCATTCTTTTATTTAGTATATATAAATAGCCTCTTGTCATGAGTGTGGCGCATGCTAATTGACCTTTTTAAACCTACATTAGATTTTTTAACAAAGAGTTTACCTTTCTTAAAAAAAAGGGTGGTGGGGAAGTGGAGTGCTGAAAGGAGCAATGTGATTTTGTATTTCTTTTTTTATTTTAATTATTATATTTTACTATTTTGCTCTCAAAATATTAAATTTTATTGTTTTAACAAAGGGCAATTGTTGGGTTTTGAAAATTAAACTATACGACTTTAACTTTTTTTTTTTATATATAGAAAGGAGTGTTCTAAAGTTAACTAATTAGCAAGTTAATATGAATCAAACCACCATTTTGAGCCCACCACATGAGTAATTTTAGAATTCGAACCGTCCATGTTTTAGGCCCCACTTCAGAAATTATTATTACAAAAAATCAACCAAATCTGAAACCATTTGGTCTTCTAACTGTGATCAAATAAATAGATGAACATTAAATTTCGATAAAAGCATATAAATGGTTGCTCTCAGTGGTAGAGCGCCCCCTGATAATTGTGTTGTTGTGCCTGGGCTGTGAGGGCTGTCAGCCAAATGGATAGGTAAATTCTCATTCATATTGTGGTAATGCTAGAAAAGTAATAAGAAAATATATGTTTAGTTTGTAGTTATGAAAAACAAATAATTTAGTTTTCTACGGTCTGTCTGATAACGTTTTACAGAATAGTTTTTAGAAAATTGTATTCTAAAACGGAAACGACAAATTGAACTTTACATTTTTAAGATATGAGAATGCGTCTGTTAGTATAATTCAAAAAGAGTTTTAGAAAAACAAAAAGAGTAAAAATGTGTATGATATTCATAAAAACCTAAAGGGTGCCGCTATTCGGATCTAACATTTTTACCAGTAGCCCCAACACACTATTTACACCCACTTTCAAAATTAAAATTACAAACATTTATTACTACACCCAACAATGTTTCCACAAATACCCTTATAAAAATTCAACATACACACCCAACATTATACCCAACTTATTCATACTCTCTAAACCTAACAAATTTATATTTATCCCCATCACACTTTTTACACCAAATTATAAAATTAAAATTTAAGCACGTATACCCATACAATTTTCAAAAATCTTTTCACATTCTCTCACCTTTTCCCAGTTCACACCCTCTTCACTGGCGTTCCATCACCAGCTGGCAAACCAAGCAAATCCAGAAACATCACTAACAACACCCTCAAAACGATCCTTCTGTTTCATCAGCTAGTAGTTTGTTCCATATAATTAATATTAGATCTAGCTCAAGAATCAATACCTGCAGAATCAATGGTAATACATATATGGACCCACAAATTGTGAACCCAATTCTTTTTTTTTCATGTAGAAAACGCAAACAAAACCCATTGTCACCAAGGCAGATATTTTTTGTCTCTAAACAAATGTCACCACAAAAAAAAAAAAAAAAAAATTAACAAACCTGTTCACATGCAAACATGTTGTTTGGGTCTCCATGATCTGAGAGAAGCTTGTTGTCGAACTTTTGCTTTGAAGCGAATTTATTTTATTGGGTCATTGTTTTATCAGCGGTGGAGGGTTCTGGGTGTGCGTTTGGTCATTGATGTAAGATTCTTATGGACTTTGGTATTGTCCTACTCGGATAATCAACTAAATGCTAAACTTAAGAAGCAAGTAACATAAGTTTATACCAAATTAATTCAGAACTAGTTCACATTCATTAGGTATCCTAAACCAATATGAACTAGGATTACTTAGATGTTATGCTACTAGCTAACAGCTGGGCATAATCATAAGCAAGTCTTTATATAGGAGTCTAACTAGGATTGATAAGAGTTACCTTAGTGGGAGGACACTCAGAATCAAGACCTTATATATAGCATAGGTCCCTGACCACACAGATACGCTAAGCATTTATTTTTAGCAACTGTGTTGGTTGGAAGACTAGTGCACTTAGACTAATTGACAAACACTTGGTGTGCATCTCGTTCACTAGCAATCACCTACAATCATCATGGCCTCATCAGGTCAGTAGCTTGTATCTATTATGCTGTATGAATAATTGCAGAAACCATTCATTCAATAACATATATATTTGACTGTGTGTGCGTGTAATTAGATGTACTAAGAATAACTTACATGTGGTATCAGAGCAAGCACAAACACACTGTCAATAAAATCAGACTTTAAGAATTGTCATTGATTTCAGTCGACATAATTCAGTTCCTTTTCTTGTCTTAGATTCTATACTTTAGTCACTATAAGATCATACGTTTAATTATTTGTTTTTCAATCTGATTCTGGACAGCATGCAAAGGTTTTAAGTCTGACTTAATATGCATGTTATAGATTATTATTTATCTGTCATAAATTTTACATGATAAAATAACCTTATTGCTTGTTGCTTATTTGTATATATATTTTCTATTTTTTTACAAATTTCAACTAGTGTTTTATTATACATAAGCTTGATTGAATAAGTTTTTAAAGGATTTTCAGTTTGTGATTGAATCTTTTTGATTTGAGCATTTATCATGTCAGAAATAATAAATCCTTTTGCATGTTAAGTTCTGTGATCAATACAACAACCTTTCAAGATCACATACAGACAATTCCGCATATTTTGGGTGTTTCATGACTGATATAAATATTTTTATGAACACCTAAAATACATAATTGACATGTAACAACCAATAATGGAACCAGTTTCTTCTTTTGGTCATGTTTTCTGCTGGACAAATTGCAGGAACATGGTCAGAACAAGGGTTCTCATAAAAGGATGGAAACATGATATGGTTATATGGTTCTTTACTACATGAATAGACTAAATAAGTTTCATGTACTAAAAAAAAAAAAAAAAAAGAACATATTCATTTTCAGATATGGTTTTTATACATATTTGTTGTAATCAAATTTTAGTATTTCTTTTGATTCATTAAGTTTTTACATGCACCATCTTTAAGTTTTTCAAGCATTGAGCCTCTGAATGGCCACAATTTCAAAAAGTGGAAGCAAGATATTGAAATTATATTAGGCCTAAATGAATTGGATTTGGCATTGAGGGAGGACAAACCACCTGTATTGACAACTGCAAGCAGTAGAGATGAAAATGCTAAGTTTGAAAAATGGAAAAAAGCTAACAGGATGTCACTTTTGATCACGAAAAGAAATATGGCAAATATAGTTAAAGGGGGAATTGAGGACAATGACACTGCTAAGGGCTATCTTGAGTCCATTAGTGAGAAGTATAAAGAATCTGAAAAGGCTGAGACAAGCAATCTAATGTCTACCCTAACAAATAAGAGATTTGATGGGACAGGAAGTGTGAGGGAATATATCATGTCCCTTATTGACACTGGGGCTAAGTTGAAAGCTTTAAAAATACCTATTGCAGATGAGTTCATAGTTCATCAAATTCTAATGTCTTTGCCACATGAATATGAACATTTAACCGACATCTACAGTGCTCTACAAGAAAAATGGAGTCTCAATGATATGATTGGTAATTGTGTTAAGGTAGAGGAGAAATTGACAAAAGGAAAGGCAGTCATGGATGTCAATTTCGTGCAAAAGGTTAATGGTGGAAGGAAGGGATTCAAAAACAACAAGAAGAATTTTCAGCCGAAATCAAAAGGCACAGACCATAGTGCTAACAGTTCCAAATCTACTCTTAATGGCCTTAAGGCAGTGAAAACAACAAAATATAAGTGTTTTCATTGTCATAAGGTAGGTCATTTTAAGAAGGACTGTGAGAAATGGAAGGCTTGGATGATTAAGAAAGGTAGTTTTCATTGTTTTTACTTGGAAGTTCATTTAGTTGACTATCCTATTAATTCTTGGTGGATTGATACAGGCTCACCCATACATATTGCAACTTCTTTGCAGGGTATCACAAGAAGGAAGACACCAAAAAAGGATGAAGTCATGATTCGAGTAGGCAATGGGATGCAAGTAGCAGTCAAAGTCATAGGAGCTGTTAGCATTAGATTAGGATCTGGTTTGGTCTTAGATTTAGATGAAGTTTTTGTAATTCCATCTTTAAGTAGGAATTTGATTTCAGTTGTTCAAGTAGTGAGGAAACATTTTGAATTTACTATCAATAAGAATGGTTTGGATTTGTTTTATGATTCTGCTATTATTGGTTCTGCTGTGTTGATAAATGATCACTGGAAATTACAAAGTATTGATACAAAAGGCTCAAAAGATGTTCATATCTTATCTGCAAACAAACGAATAAGGGCAAATGAAAATTCTTCTATTTTATGGCATAAAAGGCGGCTGGCACACATATCCAGAGAAAAGATGAAAATTCTAATCAAAGAACAAGTTATCCCAGACCTTGATTTCTCAGATTTTGGGAATTGTATTGAGTGTATAAAAGGTAAAACCTCTAATTTTAGAAAGAAAGGTGCAACAAGAAGCAGTGAGTTACTTGAGATTATTCACACAGACATATGTGGACCCTTTTCAACCTCCACCATTTGCAAGAATTTGTATTTTATTCTTTTCATTAATGATTTTTCTAGATTTTGCACTTTGTATCTCATATTCGAAAAATTATAATCTTTGGATGCTTTCAAAATCTTTAGAACAGAAGTAGAAAAACAAATAGGGAAGCAAATCAAAATTGTTAGGTCTGACAGGGGAGGAGAATTCTATGGAAAATACAGTGAAGCTGGACAACATCTAGGACCTTTCGCAAAGTATTTACAGCAACATGGCATAAAAGCTTAATACACCACACCTGGGACTCCTGAGCAAAATGGTGTTGCTGAAAGGAGAAACAGAAACCTTATGGAAATGGTAAGATGTATGATGAGCATGGCTGGATTGCCTAAGTTTCTATGGGGAGAGGCTTTGAAAACTGCAAACTATGTGACAAATAGGGCCCCAAGCAAGGTCTTGAACAAAACCCCTTTTGAATTGTGGACGGGAAGGAAGCCTAAGCTACTACATCTGCATGTGTGGGGCTGTAATGCTGAAGCAAAATTGTACAACCCTGAAATAAAGAAGTTGGATTCTTGAACAACAAGTGGATTTTTCATTGGTTGTCCAGAAAAATCAAAAGGATTCAGGTTCTACTATCCTTCACTTGGTTCTAGAATTGTAGAAACCAACACTGCAAGGTTCATTGATGAATCAGTCTCATCAAATAAGCATGAACCATATGGTTTTGAATTAGAAGAACTCTTTGATGACAAACAATTCAGGATTATAATTTGGAATTGAGTTTCTCAATTCCAAATCACACTATTGTTGCATCAAATAATCAGGAAATTTTAACACCACAACAAGATTATGGTGTTGAAAATTTTCCTAATGAAGCTCAAAATCATTTGGCAGCTCAAATAGAAGAAATTCAGGATGTGCAGCAGATTGTGGAAATACCTGAAAGATAGTCTACTAGGCAAAGGAAGTCGGCTTTGTCAAGTGATTATATACTATATTTGCAAGAAATTGAATTTGATGTTGGAGAAGGAACTGACCCGAGAAGCTTCACACATGCAATAAACAATGCAAATTCTAAACAGTGGCAGGATGCAATGGAAGCAGAGATAAGATCAATGCATTAGAATGAAGTGTGGAAATTGACTGAGATACCTCAAGGTATTAAAGCAGTAGGTTGTAAGTGGATTTTCAAACCGATGGAAGCATAGAGAGATATAAACCAAGGTTGGTGGCAAAGGATTCACAAAAAAAGGAAGGGATTGATTATAATGAGACATTCTCACATGTATCAAGCAAGGATGCATTTAGAGTCATTATGGCTCTAGTAGCACATTTTGACATGGAGTTGCACCAAATGGATGTCAAAACTGCTTTTTTAAATGGAGAGCTTAAAGAAGAAATCTATATGGTTCAACCAGAAGGTTTCATAAAGGAAGGCAATGAACATTTGGCTTGCAAATTAAGAAAATCCATTTATGGACTCAAACAAGCATCAAGACAGTGATATGTTAAATTTGATTCAGTTATCACCTTTGGTTTTCAAGAAAATCCATCATATAAATGTATATATCTAAAGTTGAGTGGGAGTGCTTTCATTTTCTTAGTACTTTATGTGGATGATATCCTACTGGCCAGCATCAATAAGGAACTATTATTTGAAACAAAGGCTTTCCTATCAGGCAATTTTGAAATGAAGGATCTTGGAGAGGCTTCATATGTTTTGGGAATTGAAATTAAGAGAGACAAGAAGAATTTTTTACTAGCCTTATCACAACAAGCTTATATTCAGAGAGTGCTTAAGAGGTTTGACATGGTAAATTGCAAACCTGGTGATTCACCAATGTCAAAAGGAGATAAGTTTAGTAAGAACCAAAGTCCCACAAATGAACAAGAGAGATTATTCATGAAAGACAAGCCCTATGCGTCACTTGTAGGATCTGTGATGTATGCTCAAATGTGTACTAGGCCTGATTTGGCTTTTGCTATAGGAATGTTAGGCAGATATCAAGTTGACCTAGGTTAAGCACACTGGATTGCAAGCAAGAAGGTTCTCAGATATTTGCAGAGAACAAAAGGGCACATGCTAGTTTATAGGAGGGTTGAAAATCTAGAGCTAATTGGATATTCTTATATTTCAGATTTTGTAGGGTGTGAAGATAGATTGAAGTCAACTACGTATTGGATATGTTTTTGTTTTTGGTGGAGCTACAATCTCTTGGAAAAGTGTTAAACAAACATTGATTACAACTTCTACTATGCAGGCAGAGTATGTGACAATCTATGAGGCATCAATCCATGCTATTTGGCTAAAGAATTTCATGTTAGAGACCAAGGTAATAAAAACTATTGTTGATCCCATAAAAATATACTGTGGCAACAGTAGTGCAGTAAGTTATTCTAAGAATAGTAAAAGAACATCCAAGTCCAAGCATATTGGAACCAAATTTCTGTTGGTTAGAGAAAAAGTGAGAGTAGGTGAGTTACACAATGAATTTGTCAGTACTCAAGATCAGTTGGCAGATCCTTTTACTAAAGCCTTGCCAGTGGGAGTTTTCAAACGACATGTCAGAAATATGAGAGTTTTTGAAGATTTTGGTGCTGCAATTGAGTGGGAGCCATGAGAAGAGTGGGAGTTGCTTTCTATGTCTATTACTAGTTTCTTACAGACTTAGTGTCATGAATTTTTTTTTTTTGTAATTGAACTTTTATAATTTTCAGTTTGTCAACTCGATTTATCAACACTAAAAATTTGTTTAATTTTTAGTTTATGTTTTTAAAGTTGATATGCAAATATAGTTGCATAATCTGGTATAAGCATGCATATATACCATGACTAATGATTATGTATCACTTTGTCTATCTACAACTATCTTACTAAAAGGTTAAGAGTATTGCATCTAGTTTCGCAATACATACATTAGAACCAAGTTTGCAAACATCAGAATTGTTAACTGCTTTGCAAACTCATTCCATTTTTCATGTCTAGTAATGACTAAGGTGAGATATAGGATTGGACATTAATGATTATGAGTTGTTCAGACAATAGTTGTCTGAGTACTTCTCATAGTCTAATGTTCAAGCTCTATGTCTTGACTAAGTTGGATTTGGTTGATCACTCTAGCTAGCGCATCTATAGGTTACTTACTCAAATATTAGTAAATTGGTTGATTGAGAACAATACCAGTCCAAGTGGGAGAATGTAAGATTCTTATGGACTTTGGTATTGTCCTACTCGGATAATCAACTAAATGCTAAACTTAAGAAGCAAGTAACATGAGTTTATACCAAATTAATTCAAAACTAGTTCACATCCAGTAGGTATCCTAAACCAATATGAACTAGGATTACTTAGATGTTATGCTACTAGCTAACAGCTGGATATAATCATAAGCAAGTCTTTATATAGGAGTCTAACTAGGATTGATAAGAGTTACCTTAGTAGGAGGACACTCGGAATCAAGACCCTATATATAGCATAGGTCCCTGACCACATAGATACACTAAGCATTTAGTTCACTACCCCTCTAGTGTGAAGCTCTTTAGGAACTGTGTTGGTTGGAAGACTAGTAACTTGTATCTATTATGCTGTATGAATAATTGCAGAAACCATTCATTCAATAACATATATATTTGACTGTGTGTGCGTGTAATTAGATGTACTAAGAATAACTTACAATTGAGTGATGGACATGACTCTTCCTTGCACACCTTATTTTATTTTAGTGTCTCTGCAACAGATGTTTCATTGCACATCTTGTTTATGGAATGACCAATGGATCTCAATTGTTTAGGTCAAGATCGAAAATCATTGTAAGGCTTAAAATTAAAAACAACTAACTCCAAAACAGTAGGGAATTTTTTTCATTTTTCGCAATAAATAATCAGAGTGTATCGAAATGGAAGCTTTGTAAAATGGTGAGCTTTTAGTTTTTCACCTTTTAAGATAAATCAATTTCCAAATAGAAAGACATACCCTTTGTTTTAAAATCAATAAACAAAACCTCAAACAAAAAATTGAAATCCAATTGAAAGTGAAAACTTTATTTTAATTTATATTTTTGGTGTAAACAAAATAACATATAGAAGTATCAAATAATAGGTAAGTAATTGAGCCGTACTAATCCTTAAATAATCAATTCCACAGATTTCTCAACTAAAATATAGAAAGATAGTAATAAAAGGGATAGTAACAAACTCATCCATAGTTGGGTCCTCTTCCTCATCACTTGAGTATTCGGATGTGGATGGTGTTGGTATGCTATTCCTTGGTGAATTCTCTCTACTTCCAAACCTTCATCCCTCGCTCTCCGAAACGTCTATGAAACTAACCATCCTTCTATCCTAATGGTTTTCTGCAACTTAACAAACTGTGTAGGGGTGAGCATCACCAAAACAGCTGATCACACACTCAACTAATCTAACAAAACTCAATCATTTCGATGCAATTAATTCAATAACAAGTAGGGTATATCAATGGCCTATGCCCAAACAAATAATTTAACAATTAAATGGTAACCTATTTAAAACATTTAAATGGAAACCAAATCATTCTTTCTTTGAATTAAAAGCATATCCATTTTCAAAGATCAAAAATACAATTATACAAGCACAAGTATAATCAATTTCAAGGCTCAAAAATACAATTTCACATACAAAAGGTCATGGCTATAATTCTATACATAAATCCATGCCTTTTCGGGTTGGGTAATATAAACCATCATGCATCCATTTTAATATATTCAACATGATTAATCTCATGAAATGCAAATATATGCATGTTAAATTAAATAACAATGCAAGCATACCTTTTTCTCCATGACATTGAAAACCTGTCAAAGTTTATAAACAAAGGACTTATCCCCTAATTTGTAAATTTAATTACCTCTATCCTCATACTTTACTAATGAGTAGATCTAAATAGTGAGATGTTCTTTTATTTAAGTAGATAAGCCTATTTACTTCCCATCTAGCATATTCTTAACTCGCATAACCAACTCTAGATAAAAACTTGTATGCATACCATTTAGGGAATTGAACCCAAGAATAGAGTAAAAACTGTACCCCTTCATCTCTAATTAGGAAGTCCAAACACTTAAACCACATTAGTGTAAACATTCTTGATTCAATAAATATCAATGCTAATGTATGTCTTGGTAGCCCCCCTATGAAAGGCATGGCTACCCTCAATGCTTCACATGTATATATGATGCTATATAATTATTGAATGACAATTCAATTTTATAATTAATCCATTCCGTTCATTAATCATTTAACATGCTTTATAACACAACAAGTATAAAACAATAAGAGCAATTAAATAAACAGCCAAGTTTAAATTTAAAACCTCATATCCGAAACCAATAACAAGGCCAAATAAACACACATTTCTCTTATTGGTTCAATCCTCTTTTACCCTTTAATGTATTTCTTGAACCTTAGAACCTTCAAGATTAATAACATGGTAAAAATCAACTCCTTAATAATTTTCGGGTACCACCAATTATGTAAACCCTATTAGTTTAAGTCTAGGTGATCTAGTTCCCTTCTAATGCAACATTAGAATGTCATGTAATTGATTTCTTTCCAAAATAAACCAATCTAAGTTTATTAAAACTTTAAATCGTCGGTTAGTTTCTTTAAAACGAAACATGCAGCCCTGGTAATTCAATTCTCAATTAAACTCACATAAGTCCACTTGTTTAATCCTAGAACAAATAAATTAACTTATTTCATCCTCACAAGGCAAGTTGAAGTCATCAACATGCATTCGAAGTTCCATTTATTCTCGGTTTCAAAACAAATTGATTACCTTTTCCTATAACTAACCAAATAAATCATAATTTCCTTTCAAGGTTAATTATTTAATTCCAAACAAACATGGTAGCCAAGAACAAAATAAAACATCTAAGACAAGAATCAATTCGAGCCAAGCATTCAAGGAAACAACCACTTCCATCAAATTAATTAGGAATTAAATCATATTGAAACATAGAGTTTATAAAGGACTAGCTTCACTATCTCAATTGAAGCTTCTCGTCCTTGTAGTGACACACCAAACTGAAAATCAATCCCAAAACACAAAGGGAATCAGATTTCACATTCTAAAACTCAATTGAGGCTTTCTAGGGTTTTGATGTCGTATTGGCTAAGTTAAGTGGCACCCGAGACCTCTAACCTATAAATAACCATTCTATGACCTCAAACAAGTTCTAAATCATGTATGCAAACATAATTGAAAGCTTAAAAATCAACACATAAGCCATGGCAGAAAAGAGGTATGTTGTAGCCTTGTTTTTGTTAAAAAACATGGGGTTTTCACAACCCAAATTCTATTCCATAAGTAAATGAACTCTCTCATGCTCATAGATCAATCTCAGAGATGATTTGTGACTTGCTTGAACTAACAATTTAGGCCAAAAAGCCATAATGTCAAAAATGGCAGTTTTGAGGCAAAATGGTTTCTTTAAAAATGCAAATAGGTAGCATCTACTTTTTAAATTTTATAAAATCACACAATAATAGTTTGAACAGGATTTTTCACAGGAAATTAGAAGACATAATAATACTCATTCACAAAAATTTTCAAAGCAATTGGAGTTGTACAAGTATGGTTTTCGAAAGCCCAAAGTTCACACCAGAAATCTGATTGTACTGCATAATTACTGTTCACCTGGTGAAAATGTCCTTTTTTGGGTTTAATGCACCAAATCAAGTAAAACTAATTGGTACAAGTCCAAAATCAGTCATACAATCTACTGTGATGATTTCAAATAAAGTCTCTAAGTAACACAAAATCCGAGCATGCAAACCTCAAGAATTGTTTTTGAAAAAGCTACAGGAAATAGGCAGATGTTTAGGCAAACTTTAAAAATGCATAACTCACTCAATATAAATGGGATTTGCATGATTCTTAGCTTGAGTGAAAGGTGTATATGTCTAATTTTATCCCGATTGGTACAAAAATCAATTTTTGTCAAGCAAGGTCAGAAAATGAGAAAATTGCCAAATAAGGTTAGGTTGTGAGACTCTTAGATTTTTCTTTGGATGCACTTAACTCTAGCCATTCAACAAGGTTGCAAGGTATTGAAAATCAAACTTAGAGGGTAGGGTGAGGGTTCTTACCAATTATTGCTGAGTTTTCCAAAGGACAATGCAGGTTGAATTCCCTTCTTCCTCTTCTCGGGTTGGCCTTCCTCTTCTTTTTCTCTAACTCTTTCTCTCTGTCTAAACTCAAGAAATTTCGTGGGGAGGGTTGGTATGTACAAGAGTTAGTTTTATAAAAAAGGTTCTTATATTTGTTGGAGGGAAAATTGAAGAGACACTTCCTTTCTTACGTAAGAAAAGTTTATGACAAGGGTTTGAGCTGTTTGTCAGGGCTTTTAGTTTCCCAAGAGGCTTCTAATAGGCTGGCCAATCCCTTAGGGCCTTTTTAATTGAGTGTTTAGTCTAAGACTCTAGGCTAAACAGCCCAATAACCAATCAAAGGTTTTTATTTAGCTCAAGTCAATTAATTAAAAACCATCATGACCTTTTATTTGGTTTTTCCTTCCTCTTTGTCGAAAACCCACTCTAAGTCCAGCTCTAGTTATGACTTTCATGCCATGCAATAGCCATCATTTTAATCTCTTGCCCTAGTGGTCTTGATTGGTCAAAGAAAATAGAGTTTAAAAGTCAATTTTGCAACCCTTGGTATTTCTAGTTGTCAAATCCTATTTCTAAACAAATATATGTCACAAACACATATTTGTACAAGCAAGAGTGTGTGTGTGTGTGTGTGTGTGTGTGTGTGTGTGTGTGACCTACATACCATGCAATAGCCATCATTTTTATAACGACCCGACCCAAATTTCCACTAGAAATTTAAATTTTTATTTAACTATGTTTTTAAGATATTTCTTTTAAAAGATGTAGAATTTTATTTTAAAGATTTTGGGATTTATTTGGAAAATAAAAGGGTTTTGATTGATTTATTTATTTTTGTTTTTGTTTTTGTTTTAATTTAAGCTTGACCCAAAGTTGACTTTTAAAATAAATGGGCTTTCGATTTTGACTTTGGGTCCGTTGGATAGGTTTCGAACTCACGATTTCATAGACGCATAGCACGCGTCGTTTCGAGTTACGGTTTGAAAGATACGGACATGTGAAGTGAGGGGCAATTTTGTAAATTTATAAAAGTGGGTTTTAAATACCCAAAATCAGAAAATTTTCTGATTTTTCTCTCTTTCTAGAATTTTCTAGTGACTTCTCTCTCTCCCTTTTATCTCTTTCCCGCACTCTCTCTCCCTGAGCCCACTATCCTTCCCCTCTCTTCTCTCACCGGCGCGGACAGTTCCGGCCTACTTCCCGGCGACGAGTCCCTATCGTCGTCACCAACCCCACAGACACCCCCCCAATTTTCTCTCTCTGTGACTCTCTCTTCTCCCTCCTCTATTGCGCGCGACCAACCCAGCCAGCCCATCTTAATTTCGGCCACCTTCCCGACGACCCAAGCTCACCGGTCGACTCCCCACGCCGGCGCAGAAATAACCCAGCAGCAAGCCTTGGTCGCCTCAGCCTCGTGCGCACAGAGATCAGCCAGAAACCCCAGCTGCTGCCTCACCATTGACTCGTCGAATTCCGGCCAACTTTTGGCACCAATCACTTCATCTCTAGGCGAGACGACCGGGGTTCGCGACGACCCGGCGGAAGATTGAAATTAGATTTTCTCACTGTGAGTGGACTAACTTTTAATTTTTCTGAAATGTTTTATATGTTGATGATTAAATTCTATTACTTGGATATATTGAGTTTGAATTTAAGCTAAAGGATTTTTGAGTTAAAATTTGGCTTTTAAATTCTTCTTTCCTAAGTTTCAATTGAGATTTATGGTTTTTGTTTTCAAAGCTTCATGGATTTATGAATTTAGATATTGTGAGTTGAACAAATGCATACTCAAAGTTTCAAGGATTTATGAATTTGGTTTTGTTAAAGAAAGTTTAAAAGGATACGAAAGGATTGACTTTTATTTTATATATGGTTTTCAAACCACCCACTTCAGTGCCCTTCCAGGTTTTCAGATCAGATAGGTCTTTGGGACCCATTGCGGCACACACATAGGCTTTGGGCCGTGTGTCGTGATGCTTGACCCTTTGGGGGTGGCTCTGCGTGCACGTACGACAGAATTTACGGCTCTGCGTGCGTATGACAGATTCTCGGCTCTGCGCACGTAAGACAGAATTTATGGCTCTGCATGCGTATGACAGATTCTCGGCTCTGCGCATGTATGACAGATTCTCCGGGTAACTGACTGGTGTGTGTTTTCAGTTGTTAAGTATTTTAAGTGATGAGATTATGGCAGCAAAGGTTTCTAAGTAAGACAGTTTCAGTTGAACAGTTTTATTGATTTTCAGTATATTGAGAATGTTTGAGAAGAAAGTTTTCAGCTCAAGTTATTTATTTATATATTGACAGTACCAATTTCAGTTTGAGAACTTGGATTTTCAAAGTTTGATTTTCAGCTTCAAATTTTATTATTTTACTGGGAAATGGTTTTAAGAACTGGGGGATTTCAAAGGACATCGTAAGGTTCTAGAGTTAAACGTGTGTAAAAAGGTTTTTTTTTTTTTTTTCTGAACAAATATTTAATCTTTGATTTTCATTTCCATTTAATTGTCCACTCACTGAGCCTATCTCACCGTTTTCTTGTTTTGTCTTAAATTGTCCCCCCAGGTTGTAGCTTTGGTGGAGGTCGAGCCAAACACGTCGAGGCATAGCATCCATTTTCCATTCCCGGATCTTGTAGGCATCACTTCCATTTTGTGGAAGTTCCTTTTCTTGAATTGTAAAAATTTTTGTAATAGGAGTAGTGGCTCTGATGACCATACTTAAATTATAAGGTTATTTTATATTGTTGGGTCTGAGACCCCTTTTTGGTTGTGGTAGAGGTGGTTGATATCTTAGAAGTGTTTTTAACAGGTTTTGAAATTTCTGGCTTAGTCCATTTTCAGGGGAGCTTCTGCCGAATTTTCGGTAGGATTTTCCTTGATTTTGAATTCCCGCAGGACCTCTCCGGGTTTTAGGGTAGAATCCGGGGGCGGTCCTGTCAATTTTAATCTCTTGTTCAAGTAATCTAGGTTTTTGACCTTAGTGGTCTAGATTGGTCAAAGAAAATAGGGTTTTAAAGTCAATTTTGCAACCCTTGGTATTTCTAGTTGTCAAATTCTATTTCTAAACAAATATATGTCAGTACTAGACCTGGTAAACGGGTCGTTTTTTCCGGTTTGGGTCAAACACGACACGACCCGTTAAGCAACAGGTGACAAAAACCTCAACACGAACACGACACGACCCGTTGAACCAGTTAAAAATTACTATTTTTAAACACACTTATAATTAATATATATCTTACAATAAATCAAAAATTATAGTCTAACATTCAATCCAAAATTCCAAAATAAATAATAGGCTTAATAGCCCAAAATTCAAAACAAAGTTCCAAAATAAATAACAACCCAAACTTTAATACAAATTATACAATGTTCCAAAATTATAGCAAAAGGAAAAACAAACAAGTAAATGAAATTATGAAATATCTGATGCACATGAACTCATGAGTCATGAAGACTCAAAATGTTCCAGGCTTCCAGCCATAATAGAAATATCTTCCAAACTTCCATACCAAAAACTACTTCTCTAATTCTTCCCTAAAACAGAACACATATGAGATGAGATACAATACCTTTCAATTGCATCAATCATCAATAGAAATATTACAACCACAACAATAGAAATGCAAGCTATACAGCACCTTTCATCAATCAATAGAAATGCTATTAGAGCATTGTCCAGATCTGCTTCCATTATCCTCATTAGTCAAATTGAAAACATCTTCAGTAAGTTGTTCCAAGTCAGCACATTCTTTATCTAAAACTAAGCATAAAAAAAAAAAAAACCAATTACAAATATTACTTTATGAGAATAAAAAATAAACATACTAGTATAATTATACATAAAATTTACCTCCCGTGCTGAAAATCCAATCTCGAGTACATAATAAAGCTTGAACAGTTTCAAATAATAATGAACTGCGATATTGATCTAGTACTCTACCACCAATACTAAAGGCTGATTCGGATGCAACAGTGGAAATATGAATTGTTAGCACATCGCGAGCTAAATGAGAAAGAATAGGATAACGAAATTGTATTTGCCACCAAGAAAGAACATCCAACTCTGCTTTCTGTCTAGCCTTTCTTCATCAAAATACTTATCCAATTCAGTTTTTGTACTTGAAGCTACACCATTGTTATAACTATTATCAAAATCCTACAAAGGTTTATAAAAAACATGAAATTATTAAACAAGCACTTATAAAAAAAAGACAAATAATTATCAAACAAGCAATTATATAAAGAAAACAAGCAATTACCTCAAAAATGATGTCTCCATCTTCTGTGTGACTAGCTGTCTCATTCCTTGGACGATTTGAATTAACAAGATGAGGTAGATTTTGTACGTACAAATAAAAAAGAGAAGACAATGTGTCACTAACACTTTTGAATTCATAAGAATCTTGACCATAAAGCTTGGTATAAGCCCATTCTACAAACTGCAATTTATAACGAGGATCCAAAATAATTGCAATTGCAAGAATAAAACTGTAATCTGACCAATACTTTTCAAACTTTAAGTTCATAAAAGTTCCCAGCCTTCTCATGAAATTATCCCTATATTCCATGGCTGATTTAATACTGTGTTGGATTATGAACACTTTAGGGAAGAATAAATTTGATGTAAGGTACTTTGTTCCACAAAATAAGCAAGTAACTTCATAAAAATATCCAAAAATTTTGAAATCTTCCCTACTTTATCCCACTCTTGTATAGAAGGGCAAAAAATGAAACTTGAATCACTTAACCTTAGTGACAGGACCGCCCCCGGATTCCACCCTGAAAACCCGAAAAGGTCCTGCGGGAATCCAAATTCAAGGAAAATCCTACCGAAATTTCGACAGAACCTCCCCTGAAATTGGACTAACCCAGAATTCGAAACCTGTTAAATAGCACTTCTATACAGCAACCCCCCTCTACCACAACCAAAATAGGGTCTCAGACCCAGCAATTTCACAGATATCCAACTTAAAATTTGTAGAATGGTTATCAGAGCTCCTATCCTATTACAAGAAAATTTTATATAATAAAGTGTCGCCTACAGAGTCCGACTAGGGAGATGGACGCGAATGCCTCGACGTTATTGGCTCGACCTCCACCAAAGCCACTACCTGGGGGACAATTTAAGACAAAACAAGAAAATGGTGAGATAGGCTCAGTGAGTGGACAAATTTATGGAAACAAAAACAAAAGTAAATTTCTTTTTCAGAAATTCCTTCAAAACCACGTGTAGTTCAAAGACCTCACGTCACTCTTGAAATTCCCCAGTTTTAAAATCATTTCCAAACTTTAAGAGTGTTATAAACTATTGGAACTCAAATAAGAGACAAATCAAGATACATTTCTCAATGGTCAACCATTTAAATTAACAAAGTCATAAAAATAATAAAGATCAGAATCACTATAAAACTCGAAGGGTATTTCTCATTTAAAATCCATACTTAAACCCTTGAAAATACCAATTTCATTTCCCACCATGCTATATACCCTGAATAACCTGGCCATACACCTGTGCGGAATTCCTGCATCGCACAGGCAGGCAATATCCTGGCCATACACACGCGTGGAGTAAATCCAACACGTGCAGGCAATATCCTGGCCATACACACGTGTGAATAAAATCAGCACGTGCAGGCAAATCCTGGTCGTACGTGCACGCAGAGCAGCCCCCAAAGGGCGAAGCATCCCGACACACGGCCCAAAGCCTATATGTGTGCCGTGATGGGTCCCAAAGACCTATGTATCTAATAATCTGGAGGGTACTGCAAAGGGTGGTTTAAAAACCATTTTTCCATAACCCAAATAAATCATTTTTCCACCAAGAATAGAATAATTGTACTTTTCCAAGAAACTTTAAATCCATAAACTTATTGCATAAATTCCAACTTCAAAATAAGTTATCCTCCACAACGAAAACTCCCAAATTAACAAAGTCAATACTCAACATGGAAATCTCATTTACAAACTTTCAAAGCTAAATAAAATCTCATATTTGGTTTTCCAATAATTAAATGTGCAAATAAAGCATTTCAAACCGATAATTCAATTAAAATCAAGGTCAATTTCACAAGTCATCATATTTAGATAAAATCATTATAAAAATCATGACTTAAATCTTGAAGTTCATGAAAATCATTTTGAAGAGAAACAAAATTCAACTCACTACTCAGAAATCAATTACTCAAGATATTAAACATGAACAAATCCATGAATTTATAAAAACGTTCAAGAAACCAAGTCCACTCACAGTGAGAATCCTAGCTCCGATCCTCCGCCGAATCGTTCCGAGCCGCGATCGTCTCGCCAAAAATAGGGATGAAATGGGCTGAGATTTGGCCGGAAATCCGGCGAGCAGTGGCGGCGGGCTGGGCTTCCTCTGGCCTCGTTCTCGCGCGTATGGGAGCTGGGCTGACTGGAGGAGGGTCGGGCCGAGCTGATCGGCCGACGGGGGAGGTCGCCGGTGGTCGGGGTCGATGGAACAGCCGCCGAAAGTGGCTGGGTTGGCTGGGTTGGCCGCGCGCAGAGGAGAGAGAAGAGAGAGAGAACTCGGGGAGAGAGGAGGCCGGGGGGTGTTCGGCGTCTAGGGGGAGCTCGCCGGAGCCAGAGGCCAGGTCGGCGAGTGGTGGTCGACGGCAAGGTGAGTGGGGGTGGCTGGGGCTGGTGCGCACAGGGGAGAGGGTGCGGGGGAGGAGTGAAGACAGGGAGAGAGAGAGATATAAAGGAGAGAGAGAAAGTTCTAGAGAGAGAGAGAAATGTCTAGAAAATCTGATTTTTAAACCCTAATTTGTCATTTTACGAAATTGCCCCTCGCTTCAAACGCCCATATCTTTCAAACTGTAACTCGGATCGAAGCGTGCTACGTGTCTATGAACTCGGGGGATCGAAACCTATTTAACGGACCCAAAGTCAAAATCGAAAACTCATTTATTTTAAAAGTCAACTTTGGGTCAAGCTTAAATTAAAACAAAATAAATAAATCAAAACCCTTTTTTTTTATTTTCCAAATAAATCTCAAAATCTTTAAAATACAACCCAACATCTTTTATAAACCTCTTAAAAACATAGTTAAATAAAAATTTAATTCTCTAGTGAGAATTTGGGTCGGGTCGTTACACTTAGATTGATAAAAGCACGCTGATAAAAAAGTGCACTATCAAGCATGGTATAGGTTGAGTTCCACCTAGTAGGCACATCTTGTCTTAAGCCTCTCCTATTACCTGCTATCCCTACTTGTGCAACACAATCAAAAAACTTTTGTTTCCTCCAGCTGAACCCTTTTTGTATTTGATGCACTCACAAATCTTTATCACAAAGGGATCAATTTCTTTAAATCCCTCTTGGACAATCAAGTTTAAAATGTGAGCACAACAACAAACATGAAAGAATTTACCATTCATTAATAGTAGATCTCTAAAGTTCAATTGATTCTTCAAATGTTCAACAAAACAGTTATTTGCAGAAGTATTATCCAAAGTAATAGAAAATAATTTCTTCTCAATCCCCCAATCAGTCAATAATGAATTAATTTTTTCACACAAAGCAACACCAGTATGTGGAGGGGGGCATACAACAAAAGTTTAAAATCCTTTTATGCAATCTCCATTCATGATCAACAAAGTAGGCTGTAAGAGTTAGGTACCCATTGGTCACAGAGGTCCATAAATCAGATGTTAAGCAAATCTTTCCTGGAACCATACTTAACAAATTATCAAGTTTAAGTTTTTCCCTTTTGAACATCCTTAAAACACATGCCTTAACAATATTTCTACAAGGCAGCTTGATATCAGGGAATATATATGCAAACAAAGCTCTAATGCCCTCATATTCAACAAAGCTAAAAGGCAAATTATGTTTGATAATTGCTTCTATCAGTAAATCCCTAAATTTCTCATGCTCAAATTTTGGGGATCACAATCCAGATTGTGATAGCATTAATTGCTGCAAATCACCATGTGTTTTCTTAGGACAATTTTTCATGTGACTCAACATATTACTCGTCTCACATTGACTATCACAGATATATATATCACACCACATTGTCTACATTTAGCACGCTTCTTTTTATCTGGACTCAAAGGCAATAGGTCAAACAAAGTCCAAGTAGGAGATCTTAATTTAAGCTTACTTACTGCCATGCCTCTACCCCTTTTGTTTGTAGGGCTTGTATCTGCTGTTGTATCATCTACATTTGCAACACTTTCATCCACATTGTTTCTCACTGAAACTTCACCAGACTCCTCATCAATATTACTTGTGGGATTCATCTGCATTGAACATTTAATAGTTATATATAAAAACAAAAATATCAAGCTAAGCAATATTACTTGTGGGTTCAGAGTACCTTTGACTCTTTGAAGGATTGAGTCTTTGATTTGCAACGAGAGAAATGAGAAACCAAATGATGTTGCTGAGAGCTTGAGGGATTGACTGAGACAGAGGGAATCGAGACTCCAGAGATCAGTGAGAGCTTGAGAGGCTGAGAGCTTGAGAGTTGAGAGACTGACTAAGAATCAAAAAGGGTTTATGCCTTATGATGTCGAGATCGAGAGAGAGAGAGAGAGAGAGAGAGAGAGAGAGAGAGAGAGTGAGTGAGTGAGTGAGTGACTGAGTGAGACAGTCACAGAGAGTGATTCTGGGTTTAAGGGTTTCTGCCTTCTGATTTTGGATTTGTCGAGATCGAGAGAGAGTGAGTGAGACACAGAGTGATTCTGGCCTGGGTTTGACCGTTTGAGGGTTTCTGCCTTCTGGTTCGCCGACGGCTCGACTCGAAGGCCTTCGACGCGACGATGGCTCGTTCTTCTTCTCCGATGATCGCTCCAGACCTTCGACACCCGAAGCCTCTGATCCGAGCTCCAGTGAGAGGCTGAGACTGAGAGCTTGGCGAGTTTGTGCTTGTACTGAGAATGAGTGAGAATGACTGTGAGATTGTGATTTGTGAGAGAAAGATAGAGAGAGATCAGACTTCAGAGATGAGAGATTGGTTGAGTGAGTGTGAGTTGATATGCTCATAAATTCACATCCTTTTATATTCCTCTTACTTAGTTTTTGTAAGTTCATTTGATTAAAAGCTTTAAATTTCATTTAGTTTTGTGTTTTTGGCTTCCGAGCAATAAAATGAAAAATTTCACCATTTATTTAATAGATTTTGACATGAATCCAATTGGAGATAGAAGGTAACACCTTGAAGTTATTCCAGGTTAAATTTCATGACATTTGAAGACTTGTAAGGTGTTTATTTTGAATTTCAAAGTCAGCCCAAAACTGCACCCAAGGAGAACTGAGTCAGCTGCATTGTGTGGGGCATAACTTTTTAGTCCGAGCTTGGATTGAGACATATAATATATGGTTTTAAAGAAGACATCCAGAGATTTCTATTGATATATAAAACGTAAATTTCTGAGTTGCTTAAGACCTCCAAATGGTTCTCCAAAGACAGCTCAGAAATCCTGTCAGCAAAAGGGTAAAGTGGTCCTAAGGCATCTTTTCATTTTGGGTAATTGCCTCTCACATGCTCTCTTTCCTTCCCCTTTGTTCGCTCATTCTAAGCAAAATTCAAAAATCACAATATGAAGGCTCTAAATGAGGCAAAGAGAATATCTACCTATCTCAACATCCTTCAAGGATCATCCATTGAGGAATAAGATGAAATATTATCAGTTTTGAATTAACCAAACCTTATCTCTTCATTTTCTTTTAATTCTAGCCACATATTCTAGACATAACAACTCACCCAAACCATAAAACACTCTCTAAATTTCTAGCTTCCCCCTCCATTCTCTCTAATTTCACTCATTTCATCATTCATTCCATCATCTCATCTTAAAAACACACATCTCATCTTCCATCTTCCAAAACTCTAGCTTTTTCTCATCTCTCTTCATCATTTCTTTTCTCCATCTTCCCTCCATTAACTCTTCCTCTCCAAAAAGTCAAACATCATCACAACACCTATTTACCATATTCACCACCATTATTGCAAGAGGAGTTTGGAGGCACTTGGGACAAGAAGCTATTTTGGGCATCCTTGGAGGAGTGACACCCCTTGGGAGCTTGGCTTCAACATCTAGATTTTTCTTTTTTCCTTCTTGTTTCCGTTTATATTTCAATTTGTGATGTTGTTTGTAACTTTTATGGCTAGTGAGTAGTTTCTTGATTTGGGGCTAGGGATGTAGCCCTAGTCCAACCATGTAATGACTTTGTGATTTGTGATATAAATGCCCTTTTGGATATATATGCTCTTATGCTAGTTTAAAGATCATGACTTGTATGTGTGAATTTACCACTTGTGCATATGAGAAATATTGTCATGTAGAAATTGGAGATTGGTAACCTTTAGTTTCTAAAGCTTGTTGCATAAGAACATGGTAATTTAAAAGCATCTTGGTTGGATTGTTTTAATTGCTTGGATTCTTCATCTTTAGAACTTTATGCACCTAGGGTTTTCTATGACATTAATCTTAGGTAGTTACCTATCACCTTGGTTGGGATAGTTGATAACATGAAAGATGATGTGCCATAATTTACCTTGATCGGGGGTTATGAGGGAATCTAATCTATCTAATTTGGCATAATCACTAATTGCATTGTTTGTTACATGGGAGGGTTAGTGTGAACCCCTAATAACCTCAAATCCTTCATCATCATTAAAATTAATTTGTACTTGAATTTGCTTGCATTTCCATTTGTTAGTTTCAAATTCTAGTGTTACTTATCATCAATCAACCAAACAACAACTCAACACTACACATTTGCACATACCATTATGTTTAGGCTTGGCTTTGCATAGTACATAGTAGGTTGTTTGTTAGTTTTATATCCCTAAAATCAATCTAGCTTGTGGTTGAAATCTCAATCCAATCTCTTGGGTACGACAACTTCCTACTTCCATTTTCATACTAAAACTTGACAATCTTGCACTTGAGGTAGGACAACAACATGAGTCGGGGGGGGGGGGGGGGTGGGAGGCGACTTAGTGCTGATTTAGTGATTCTGCTGAATGAGTGATTGAATTAGGTTTAGCTGAACTTTAGTTTTGTTAGGTGTCTAAAATTACTTAAATGCCCTTATTCTTAACGGCTGTAACGGGTTTCGCGGGTTGGCACTGACACGACCCGTTCTCTTAACGGGTTGTTATTGAGTCAACATGATTTGACACGACCCGCTAACCTCCAACCCAAACCCGCAAATTTAAGGATCGTTCCGGGTCGTGTTAATGGGTCGTAGGGTATTTTGACAAGTCTATATGTCACAAACACATATTTGTACAAGCAAGAGTGTGTGTGTGTGTGTGTGTGATCCGAAATGATCATTTAAGTATCTAATTAATTATTTAAAAACATGTTATTTAAAATAAGTGCCTTAAAACAATTTTTTTGGATGAAATTAAAACATACAAGCTCTTGGCATTCCTTTGAAATTCGAAATTACCAAATTAGTAAACAAAGTCATGTTTATAATCCAATTAACCAAGTATAAGTAATTAAGTCAAAGTGTTGTGCATAATTGGTCATTTAGTCAATTTAGGCAAGTATAAGTGTTTATATGCCTTAAATCTGAAATCACCACAAATATGTGAAAATAAATATGGTTCAAGCAAGTGACATAATTTTAAATAAAGCATTTAGATAAATGAAATTCCATAAACTTGTCTATGTGGAATAAATCCACATTTGTGTTTCAAAAGAAGTAACAATTAGTTTCTAACTAATTTCAATTAGCTAGTCTAGTAACACTAAGGAATAAAATTTCGGGTTTCGAGGAAATTTCGACGGAAATTTAGAAGATTTTTAAATTTCAACAGAAATTAGACGGAAACGACGGAAATTGCTATCAAAATACATAAATTTTGAATGAAACTTTACAATATGTTTATTTAACATATTATTTACTACATTGATAAAAAATATTGAAAAAACCAAATTATATAGTAAGTTTCATGTGATATAAGATGAATATAATGCGCGCTGAAGGCAAATACTGTTAAATGAATTAGTATAATGAATAAATGAAATTAGTATATTCTTTATATTCTATAATCTATACACTAAATCTTAATACTAAACTCTATATACCCTAATACTTTTTATATTCTATAATATATATATTAAACCCTATATACTTTATAATTTATACTCTATATTGTTTAAGAAATCGTATATGATATTATTTTTAATTATTTTTTATATAAAAATATATTAGAGTTTATTAGTTTAAGGTTTAAAAACAATTAAACAAAACCCCAAAACGGCCAAACGAAATCCCAAACCATTTTTTTTCTTTTCAATTGCCCAAAAGTCCTAAACCCCAATCAAAGAAAACCTTTTATTTTATTTTATTTTTTCTTTTCTTTTCTCTTTTTTTTTTTCTTTTTTTTTTCCTTTCCTTCCTTTTCTTTCCCTGTGACTCTCCTTTTCTCCTTTTCTTTCCTTCCTCCCCTTTCTTCTCATTTCTACTTCTTTCCTCCTTCCGCCTATGCAGCACTGCAGATTCTCTATCTCTCACTTTTATTCCTTTATCTCTCTCTCTCTCTCTACATCACCATCACCAACTCACCCTCACCCTCACCCTCATCTCTTTCTCCCTCATCTCCCCCTGCCGCCGCTCACTGCAGCCGAAACCCACCGAAAAGCAACTGCTTCCAAGCTTCAGCCGCTCATCTCTTCCTCCCTCTATCTCTTTCTCCCTCATCTCCCCCATGCCGCCGCCCCTGACCGCCGCCCTCTCTTGCTCCCTAGATCTGAGATCGTCGAAAATTTTGAAAATTTCGGCGAAATTATCACTAAAAATTGACGATTATACGTTTCGATTTCGAACTCCCCTAAAATCGAAATTTAAACCCTTGAGTAACACCCATAACCCAAAATTAATAAAATTTAGAGTGTTACATGTGTGAACTGAGAAGAGGTGAAAATTGTGAGATAATGTGAAAAAGACTGAATAAATCTTAAAATATTAAATAAATATAAAGTTTGTTTATTAACTAATATGTCTGTTTTAGTCAATTTGTATTAGGATAAAGTATGAGATTCTATTTTAATTAAAGTGTTAGGGCTATTGATAAAAAAGTTAGGTCCGAATAGTAGCACCTATACCTAAAATATAAACATAACATCATTAAATGAAATATTTTTAACAAAATTAACAGTTAGTTGGGAGAGAGTCCAGTCCATTTTATGAGTCTTTTTTAGACTAAACCAGTAGTGATTTAGGATTTTTACTCAAGTCCTTTTATTTTTCTTCTTTAACAGCTTTATGTTAGGTTTTAACTCCAGAATTTTGGGCGGAACTTGCAGCTTCTACAAAACTCACTCTACACCCTAGGAGGGGAAATACCCTTCAAATTGGGAGAGAACTTTACTATAAATTAAAATAATTTTATTATTAATTAATTTTTTTATATATAAATTAAAGGATTTTATTATGAATTAAAATGATTTTCTTATAAATTTTAAAACTTTCTTGTTTTCATCTAAAATATATTTTTTTAAAAGATTCAAGCCTAATTATCTCTAGTTAGTTTAGAGAAATTGTTAATTGTTTATTAGACTAACGAATGAGCCAAATATTAATTATAAATAAAAATGAAAAAATGACTTAAATTGGATAGCCAAAAAGCTACATTACTGGAAGGTTTTGCCTCCTATAGGTGTCGAGAACAAAGTCTACCCAAATCTTACATTAACTAAAACAAGAACAATAGCTCAACCAAGGAATGAAATTTCGAAAATTTTGGCAAAATTTCGCCGAAATTTTCATTTTTGGGGAGCCCCGAAATTTCAAAGCTGCCACACGTGTATTTTTGTGAAATTTCAGCGAAATTTCACCCAAATTTCGTCGAAATTTCGAATCCATCCATTTTCAACATTTCCCAACCCTCCCCAGTGATTTATCTACACTTCCCAGCCCCCCCGGCGACTTTTCTACATTTTTCAGCCCTCCTCCGTCGACTTCTCTGCATTTCCTAGCCCCCCCATCCCGGCCGACTTCCCCCCGTGACCCCAGAACAGAGATTGACGGCGAAAGAGAGTGAGGTGACGAAGATGCAAGAGAGAGAGAGGGGAGAGAGAGAACTGAGAAACAAAGATGAGGAAGAGAGAGGGAGGGAGGGAGAGAGAGAGAGAGAGAGAGAGAGAGAGAGAGAGAGAGAGAGAGAGAGAGAGAGAGGGGAGCGGCGGCACAAGTATGAGTTATGAAGATGACTAGCAGACTAGGGTTAAGTGGTTATTCACTTATTCAAAGGCTTTAGTGCTTTTTGGCCAAAAAAAAAAAAGGCTTTAGTGCTTTACTGCTTTAGCTTTTTTATTTTGGGAAAGGCTTTAGCTGTAAGCCTTTAAGTGGGGGTGCGTGTATTACTATTTTTTTTTTTGGCCATTAGCATATTGAGTATTACTATATTAGTATTAGTGTATTACAAATTGGTGGAAGTAATAGCCTAATAGGTTTTATAATTTTTTAGAGTTCTAGAGTTTTAGGAATATCGAGTATAAAAAATTTAATACTAAAAAATATATATATAAACTAAACAACTATATAAACATAATTATATAATTTTTGTACCAAAAAAAACATAATTACATAATTTATGGGTATTAACTAGTTTAATTAAAAACTTTGTACTAAAACTATATACATTACATATTTAAATATGGTTTTTTGTCAGACATTAGGGTATTAAAAATGTAATAAAACCTAATTAAAAGTTTAAAACAATATAAACTATAATATGGGTTTAGTAATTTTATATAAGTTTATAAACTAAATATCACTATGGAGTATTTAAGTTTTTAATTTTATATAAGTTTGTAAGCATATAAGTTTAATATAATTTAGTGTTTAGGGAGTGGTTTATTGTTGATGGTTTATGGTTTAGGACGTAGGGTTGAGTAAATTTAATAATATACGGTATAGGGTATATAGAGGGTATAGCCTTACATGGTATAGGGTATATGGAGGGTTCTAGCCTTACATGATATATGGTATATAGAGGGTATATAGTTTAAGGTTTAGGGTATGATGTGTTATTTTTATATAATTATTAATCAGTAACTCATTTTTCTAATAGTATTTGCATCCAGCGCGCATTATATTCACCTTATATCACATGAAACCTATTATATAATTTGGTTTCTTCAATATTTTTTTATCTATGTAGTAGATAATATGTTAAATAAACATATGGTCAAGTTTCATTCAAAATTTCCGTCGTTTTTGTCTAATTTTATCGAAATCGAAATTTCTGTGAAAATTTCCGTCGAAATTTCCATCGAAAATTTCCTCGAAATCGAAATTACACTCCTTGAGCTCAACCACTCAAAAGTACCAAGGAATTAAATTTCGAAATTTTATGCGAAATTTCGGCGAAAATTTTGTTTTTTTAGGGTGTCGAAATTGAAACACATGTTTAATAATTTTTCGAAAAAATTTCGCCGAAATTTTCGAAATTTTGCCGAAATTTATCGAAATTTACCGAAATTTATCGAAATTATCGAAATTTTCATATTTTTTATTTTCTCCAACTTCAGAAATTCACCAAAAATTGCTCGAGACTCCAAATAATTCACTGAAAAATTCTACGAACTCGTATTGATGAGTACTAATTTCCTATAACCTCAAAATAGTCAAATTGCTTTGAAAAAAATTATGAAAAATCCTACTCTTATAATTTAATTCTGAAAAAAATAATAATCGTCAAATTCTTGAATTTTTATTTTCTAAAATTCATTTCCACACAACTAAGCTCTAGAAGCACAATCAAAGGTCTAAGTTAGTTAAAATAAATTTCTAATTCTTTTAAACAAACCTTAAAACAAATTTGAAAAATTTAAGTAACAAAATTATCATAAGCCAAAATTTGGGTTGTTACACTTAGTGAAGACAAAGCTTGGCTAAGTAAGAGACACGAGAAAAAAGGAAGGAAAAATAAAAAATAAAAAAAAAAGATTGAAGAGAGAGGCACGGGGAAAAAAAGTAAGGAAAGAAAAAAAATGAGGGGGGGTTTGGGGCCTTTAGGCAATTGGAAAGAAGAAAAAAAAGTTTGAGATTTTTTTTAGTTATTTTAAACCTTAAACTTTAATACATTTCTATATAAAAAAATAATTAAAAGTATCCTGAAGGGCTTAAAACTTAATATCCTAAAAAATATAGAGTATATAGGGTTTAATGTATAGATTATAGAGTATAAAGAGTATTAGGGTATATAGAATATATAGAGTATTAGAGTTTAGATTTTAGTGTATAATTAAATTATACAGTATAAAGAATATACTAATTTTGTTTATTCATTATACTAATTTTATTTAACAATATTTGCTCCAGCGCACATTATATTCACCTTATATCACATGAAACCTATTATATAATTTGATTTTTTCAATGTTTTTTATCAATTTAGTAGATAATATGTTAAATAAACATATGCTAAAGTTTCATTCAAAATTTCCGTATTTTGATAGTAATTTTCATCATTTTCATCTAATTTTTGTCGAAATTTAAAAATCTTCGAAATTTAAAAATCTTCAAAATTTCCGACAAAATTTTCTCGAAACTCGAAATTTTATTCCTTGCTCCAAACACATACTCAAAATAATTAAAAGGAATGATTGAGTTTCACTTTCACAGCCGTGTATTTTGTGTAACAACTCTGTATCTTCCATTTGGGTTTGACATTCACACCTCCATTGAAACTGGTTGGCATTTTCAGCTACACAAAATGAGTAATTCGAAGAATTCCTCCATTATCACCTTGCCAATTCCATTGGCTTCCAAAAGCAAGGCAAAGCACAGCAAACCCAAGAAAAATCAAATCAGATCTTAAAAAAAAAAAAATGAAAAGACCAAGAAGAGTGCGATTCACTGACTGATTCATCAATTTTGAGCAAGAGGAGAGTCGGCAAAGTGGAGAAATTGAATATCCCCATTATGCTGCAACTTCATTATATTTCTTTTAATATAAATCTATGATACGTGGTAGCACGACTATTATTATTATTATTATTATTATTATTTTGTTTGGGGTAAAGTCTGTATACAGTCACCGAGGAGTCGTGTTTAAGCGGGAGAGGGGAGAGGCGTGATGGTTTTAGCTGTTGTAATTTTGGTTAGGCTAAAGACTAAAGACTTTTTGGTTGTCTTGTGATTTTTCTTTTTATCCCCATGTTTGTCTGTCTTGTCTTTTCTTTGTGTATAAATACAGTAACAGCGTAAAGAGTGTAAGATTCCGTTTTTTCTTTAGGATCCCATGATCCCTCCCAATTTTGAAAGATGTTGTATGGGTGCTTGCTTCTGGCGTTGACTTTATGGAAAACAGCAACTAGTGTGTGCAAATGTAAGCACACCCACAATTGCAGAGTTTGAGTGATATGATGAAATGGGTGATGCAGGAGGAACGAATTTAGAGAAGAGAGATTGGTGTTGATGATGATGGATCAAGAAAGTAGTAATAGTGGCAGCAACCCTGTCCACGGTGACATCGAGAATTTGAAGAGGACATACAGCAGCAGCGAAATCAGAGAACCACTTCTGACCAAGAGGACCAACACAACTTCCCAGATTGCCATTGTCGGTGCCAACGTCTGCTCCATTGAGAGCCTTGACTACGAGTAAGCACCGTACCAACCCACTTTTCATTCTTCCTTCAATCATTCTCTTTTAATTCAATTCCACCCGTAATTTAATTACTTTCGTCTGCACATCTTTAAATAGTTACTGCTCTTGTTTTCAACTTTCAACTAGTAACCTACTAAGGTGGGTGCCACTTCTCTCTTGTGGTCCTTTCAATTATAATTGGTTTTGGCTGGGATTGAGAGAACTGACATTGGGAAGGATAAGGGCAAAGCTCTGGTTGTACATCACCTATTTTTGCACTGCAAGTAGATAAATCAGATATGGTTGCACTTGCCTTGCTGTGGGTGTGCCCTAGTTCTTGTTTCTCGCTCTTGTTGGGAAGTTTTTGTAGCTGGTGCTAATAAGGAATATGACCATGTGGAGTCGGATTTCTTGACTTTGCTTCCGAACAACAAGGGTTTGGAACAAGATGGAGGAACTGATCAGGGGTTGTTTAAGTTGGAGGATTAAGGCAAGGTGACCCACTGTCACCTTTCCTTTTCACAATTGTGCTGGATGTAGCAGGCTAGTGCAAGGCTAGAGAGATGCACCTTTTTCACAATCGCGGACAACACAATATTCTCTGTATCAGGGAATGAACAGAAATGGCAGCATCTAATTTCAGTTCTGGCTTGTTTTTGTGCATTTTCTCGGTTAAAAATTAACAAAGCCAAGTGTGCCTGGTTGGGTAGTAATTCAAATGAAGGTATAGTGGAAAGGTTGTCGGCATCATTGGGTTGTGAAAGTGGGGGAAATGGCCTTTGAAGTATTTGGGGCTTCCTTTCGCTTGCTCTACCCATAGCCAATTGGTTTTGGATTGGATACCTAGATTACTTCATGGATATCAAAGCCAGGTTACCCACGTGATAAGTCAAGTGGTTACATGTGCTCTACGTCACCCATTTTAAGTTGAACACTTGTTGGCTCGAGTCTTGCCACACGGGAAGGGGCGTGTGAGAATGTGTAGTTTTTTCCCACATTGGAAAAATAAAGTCATTAGATCTTAGGCCTCTCCATCCATAGCCAATTGGTTTTGGGTTGGATGCCTATATTTCTTCAAAAGCTTCAACACTTATATAGGCTGTGTTGCAGTGGAAGTTAGAAGCTGAAGGGCCATTTTCTTATAACTCTTTTTTTTAAGTTTCTTTGACTTTGAGGAGTTCTCTCCTTTTCATCCAGCTGGGACAATTTGGAAAGTAGAAGTGTCACATAGAGCCGCCAATGACCATTTGGTCTAGTGGCACCCAGTCTCTGCTTTGTTGGAGGAGGTCCTGAGTTCAAATCTCATGGACGACAGTTGTTGTCAATAACAAAAATGACACATAAGGTCAAGGTATTGGCATAGATTGCTGCTCTTGGTAAGTTAAACACTTGTGATATGCTGCAAAGGAGGTCACCATTTGATTGTATTTCTCTGCACTGGTGTATGACATGGAGAGAGAAGGGTGAAAGCATTGTTCATGTGCTTGTTCACTGTCCAGTAGCTTTATATATGTGGCAGAAGCTATTTAAGGAAGCTGGGTTGAGTTTGGCTATTCCGCAAGGTTGTTATGCACTGTTAAGCGAAAGGCACAAGGGCTTTGGTGGGAGGAAAAAGGCAAAAACTCTATGGGGTTGTACTGTGTTGGCTGTTATTTGGGTGATTTGGAAGGAGAGAAATAGGAGAATATTCGAAGACTATAAAGAACCTGGATCGGAGGAGTTATGGGAGAGTTAGAACCTCAATGTGGGCATTGGTTTTGACTGAGTCTAGGGGCATATCTGTGTCTGTGATTTTATTAGATGGAAAAGAAGCTGTGAGATATGATTGATGTTAGATTAGTTTTTTAAGGTGTGCTATAGTTGTAATTTTCTGTACTTTTTTGGTGGATAGCTTGTCCACCATGTTGAATTGGTTGTTATTCTAATAAAAGTTTCATTCTTCTCCAAAAAAAATGAAAAAGAAATATTAGAGGATCATTACTCTTTGGAGATGTGCTATTTTGGCTATCTTGTAGTGTGTGTGGTTGGAGCAGAACAATAGAACTCTTGAAGACAAGAAGGAAGTTTTGGAATTTTTTTGGGATAGGATTAGATTGTTAGCTTCTCTTTGGGCTTCTGTGTCAAAGCTTTTTAAAGATATTCCTTTACGTTCAATTCTTCTTGACTGGAGGGGTGTGATGTACTAAGTTTGTCTTAGATTTTGTGTTATGTTGTGGTGGTATTTGTTTGATGGACCTCTCGTTCATTGTTTCTGTATTTCCTTCATTTTCTTTCCCATTCCTGTGGGGTTTGTGCTTGACTTTTTTGTCATTTCTCCTGTCTTTCTGTTATGTCTTCATTTCCCACCTGCTCTGAGTAACATTTCGGAGTGATATTTGATGCCTTGGGCAGTTCAAAACATTTTGGAATTACCTTAGTTTTATTCTGTGGATTTGTTTTTGGTAAGTGCTAAGTTCTTACTCATTTGTTTAAATGTATTCCAGAATTTTTGAAAATGAACTATTTCAGCAGGACTGGAGGTCAGCGAAGAAGATTCAAGTATTTCAGTATGTTGTGCTAAAGTGGGCATTTGCACTTCTCATTGGGCTTGCTACTGGACTAGTTGGCTTCTTCAATAATATTGCAGTTGAGAATATATCTGGGTTCAAGCTACTGTTGACTAGCAATCTCATGTCTGATAAAAAGTAAGCCTTGTTTCCACTACCTGAATCTATTATATCTTTTGGTATTTTGACCTGCTCTTTTTTGTTTAAACCTTTGTCATACAATTTTCTGAGGAAAAATGTGTATTCTATTAATGTAATTTAGCTGTCACATTCTGTAGTACTAGCATGAAGGTTGGCGATGATAATGGGTTGTAATGAAACTTTTTATCTGGGAACTAATTGCTGAAAAAAAGTTCCACGTGCAAGAATATCCCTTAATAATTAGCCTACTTAGCAGAACTAAAAAACGAAAAACTTCATATTTATATTTTCCTTTCCCTTTTTACCATCTTATCTTCTACGCTGATCATTATGATAGGTCATAGGTCATAGGTGGAATGGAATAGGAACAAGATACCCTGCTAACCTCAGAACATGGAGCAGCTGGTGTAGTCTTATATTAATTCTATAGACTGCTTCATTAGAAGTTGTTTTAAGGTAATAAGACAATCTTAAGTTCAATTCATTCTGAATGATGTGGAAGTCTAAGGTCCCTAACAAGGTTCAAATATTATTGCTCATGGGAGGGTCAACACATGTGATAGATTCAGACAAGGCAGCCTCACCTATTCCTTTCACCTGCTTGGTGTGTTAAGTGCAAGAGAGGGGAGGAAATAAATGATCATTTATTTCTCCATTGCCTAATTGTTCTAAGATTGTGAAAAAAGAAAAAAAAAAACCTTTTTGAGGAGGAAAAACTTTTTTCTTTTGTGTCTTTATTAGTTGACAAGAATTGTGTTTCTTTCTTTTTTCTTTTTTGGGTGTGTGGGGAAGAAGGCAAAATATTGAATGGAATTGTGGTGCGTTGGCTGTATTTTGGGTGGTCTGGTTAGCAAGGAATGCTAGAATTTTTGAAGAGAGGCTAGGAGATGGATGAGGTTAGGTTTTGGCTTCTTTATGGGCATCGGTTTCCTCTGTTTTTTAGAGACATTCCTTTTAGTATTCTCAGTTTTGGTCTTTTGTAGTTTGGTTCAGGATGTGATAGGTGAAGCTTTTTATAGTTGGCCTCGATTGTGGATCTCTTGTCCAAGGCTGTGTAAAATTCTTGTAATTTTTGACTTCTATATTTAATAAAGTCTTTGCTTTCTACCCAAAAAAAAAAAAAAAAAACTTAAACTTGACTTCTTCTATGATTTAGCCTTTTTCCCCAAACCATCAGAATCTATAAACATTTTGTTGGCTTTCTCTGTTGCAGATAATTAAAATTCATATAAGTTGAATTCTTCTATGATTTTCGCCTTTAGCGGGGCTGTTGTGACACAGAGCATACAAAATACATCAGATGCTTGCATAAATTTGTAAGATTTGATCGTGAACATGTAAATGTTTTATAGGAGCATTCATTCTTTATTTTCCCAAGAACGCACTCCGAGCTTATTTTGGTCATCCTTAGTAACCTAATGCTTGTGCAACCCTTATTTAAATTTACTTGCCGTCTTTCTATACTAAATAAATGTGACATTAAAATGGTTTTGGTACAGATATTACAAGGCTTTTGCAGCATATGCTGCCAGCAATGTAGGTTTAGCAGCAGCTGCTGCAGCTCTTTGTGCTTTCATTGCTCCTGCTGCGGCAGGTTCTGGTATACCTGAGGTGAAAGCTTATCTAAATGGTGTCGATGCACATTCAATACTTGCTCCAAGCACTCTCTTTGTCAAGGTACATTGGTTTACCTGGTTTCATGTTCTTTGTGTTCATCATATTTGAAAGTTTGGGAATTTTCTGATAATATTCTTCTCTCTTGGAGGTATGAATAAATAGATACAGTCTAGGTCTAAAACAGGACTAAATCAGTGAATAAAACAAATACAAGAATTAAGCCTAAACTATTGGGATTTACAATTAAGAGAGTGTTGATGTAGTTTGAGAATTAAATCCTAATTCCCACCTTCACGGCGTACAAGCAATAATTCGATGAAAGATAAATAACAAACACAGCCAAGAAAACAGAAAATAATAAACCAACAAGCACACACAATCACACCGAGATTTGTTACGAGGTTCGGCAAAATTCCTGCCTACGTCCCCGGGAGAGATCTCCGTTCTTCACTATGAGAATAATAAGTATTAAGATTACAATTGGACTAAATCACATAACCCAATCCCCAAATCCCTTGTACACCCTTTCACAAAGTGTTTCCCAAAACCCTAGATCTCTCACCCAAGATTAATTACCTAATCTTGATCTCACCAATTCTAGATTGTGTGCCTCCCAAGAATCCTAAGGACTTGCTCACTCTAATCTGATTCTCTCACATTTTTCTAAGCCCCTAAGGTCCTATTTATAACCATAGGCCTTATATTACAATCCTAGATAAAGTAGGAAGAAAGTTAACTTTGAGTAGGAAATAAGTTTCCTTTATACACAAGGAAAACCTCAAAAACTTGCCCAAAATGAAGTCCAAAACGCACCAGGAATTAATAACCTTCCAACACCTATTTGGACTCCTAACTTCATCCTAGAATACCATGGAAATCCCCCATGAACCAGGAAATCTTCAAATGCGAGCCAAATTAACAACAATCTCCACCTTGGCGAGCATATCATGCAAATTACCTTGCACCAAATACCATTGGCCTTGACCTTGTACCAACTACACATAACCCGAATCAAGAAACTATGGTCCACCCTTGATTCGCACGGCCAATACCTATGTGCAGCTGCATCGTGTAACCAATTACCGGTTAGCACCGAAGAGGGGCCTCGATTCACCCCCTCCTCCAGTAGGATCTCCTTTCTCACCATCGTTTGAACCTTGGAAACATGTCACAACCGTCTCTGCTGTACCCGCAAACGAGACCTTCCTCAAGCGCTTGATTTCTTGTGCATTTCGTTTCCAACCAACCATCGAGGTTTGAGTTCCTATCAAACGATATAAACCACCACACTTCTCTCCCTTCATTAGGACCATGCTTCCATGAGTAATTTTCATGACTCCACCTGCTATCAAAACCAGGTAGCCCTTGGAATCCAACCTACTCAAGGATATCAAATTCCTTTGTAGCTTTGGGACATAAGCGACTCCACCCAAAGTATGTTCCACCCCATTGAACATCTTGATCTTCACCGTTCCAACCCCCATGACGTCAACTTTGGACCCGTCAGGCAAAGAGAAAGATCCTCCCTTTGATTCTTGAAACTTTTCAAAATATTCTTTCCTAGAGCATATATGGTGAGTAGAACCCGAATCCAATATCCAATCACCATGAGAAGAAGTGTTACCTATAGAGACTGTGAGAAGTTCTCCAGATTCATTATAGTCTGCTACCGCTGTAGAGCCATGACCATCCTTCTTATTCCAAGTCGGACAGTCCTTCTTTATGTGTCCCCACTCTTTGCACTTGTAGCACTGCCAGCCCTTACCACTACCCTTTGATCTAGCCTTGCTATTATCACTAGAACCCTTGGTAGTTTGCCTTCCTCTTTGACCATGAGCAACAAACAAGGAATCTTTATCCTCAACTTTCTTTCTCCTTTCACTAGACAAGAGAGTTGACTCGACCTCCTCCATCTTCAGTGTATCCTTACCATACAAGAAGATATCCACTATGTTGTCATATGTATCAGGAAGTGAGGTTAGAAGTAAGAGGGCTCGATCTTCTTCCTCAATCTTTACCCCAACTCTTTCGAGTTGATTTAGCAGTCCTTTGAACACGTTCATATGATCCATGAGATTTGCACCCGCTTCCATCTTCAGCTTATATATGTCCCGCTTCAGATTCAACTTTGTGGCCATAGACTTCTGAGCTAAATAAAGCTTTTCTAGTTTCTTCCACAATTCCGGGGCAGAATCTTCATCTATATTGTTGATAATATTATCAGCAATATAAAGCCGAATTGTGCTCACACACCTGCACTCCAAGTCTTCCCAGTCATCATCTGTCATCTTTGCCGGTTTTCCTACTTCCTTTCCCTTCAAGGCGCGTGCCAAGCCTTGCGAAACTAGGACATCCTTCACTCTCTTTTGCCATGGAGTAAAGTTACCTCTTCCATCAAATTGCTCCACCTTAAAGGATGAAACACCACTACTTCCCGCTGCCATGACAAACTACCCTCGATCGATAAACACGGAACCACGATCGATGGACACGAAACCTGGCTCTGATACCACTTGTTGATGTAGTTTGAGAATTAAATCCTAATTCCCACCTTCACGGCGTACAAGCAATAATTCGATGAAAGATAAATAACAAACACAGCCAAGAAAACAGAAAATAATAAACCAACAAGCACACACAATCACACCGAGATTTGTTACGAGGTTCGGCAAAATTCCTGCCTACGTCCCCGGGAGAGATCTCCGTTCTTCACTATGAGAATAATAAGTATTAAGATTACAATTGGACTAAATCACATAACCCAATCCCCAAATCCCTTGTACACCCTTTCACAAAGTGTTTCCCAAAACCCTAGATCTCTCACCCAAGATTAATTACCTAATCTTGATCTCACCAATTCTAGATTGTGTGCCTCCCAAGAATCCTAAGGACTTGCTCACTCTAATCTGATTCTCTCACATTTTTCTAAGCCCCTAAGGTCCTATTTATAACCATAGGCCTTATATTACAATCCTAGATAAAGTAGGAAGAAAGTTAACTTTGAGTAGGAAATAAGTTTCCTTTATACACAAGGAAAACCTCAAAAACTTGCCCAAAATGAAGTCCAAAACGCACCAGGAATTAATAACCTTCCAACACCTATTTGGACTCCTAACTTCATCCTAGAATACCATGGAAATCCCCCATGAACCAGGAAATCTTCAAATGCGAGCCAAATTAACAACAGAGAGTTGACTAGAGAGAGCTATACAAGGTAAGTCAGAGAATAAATAAATGGAATTAATGAGGTTGTCTAACACTCCCCGCAAATCCGACGAGCCAGGTGAGACGAGATTTGAAAGAAGAAGCTGAAAGCGTTGTGTAGACAGACCTTTGGTGAAATGTCAGCAAGCTGATCCGGAGAACGAACAAATTGAACTCGTTGAGACCCAGAATGGATACGCTCACGGATAAAGTGATAATCAAGTTCAATATGTTTAGTGCGAGCATGAAAGGGTTATGTTGCCTTATTGCAGTATACGCCTCTCTCTGTAATATATGCTCTTTTGATATATTTTGCTGAAAGGGTTTTGTTGCATGCAGATTTTTGGTTCCATTCTTGGTGTTTCTGCCGGATTTGTGGTTGGTAAAGAAGGGCCCATGGTACATACAGGTGCTTGCATAGCATCTTTGCTTGGGCAGGGGGGTTCTCGCAAGTATCATTTAACTTGGTCATGGCTAAGATACTTCAAAAATGATCGCGACCGACGAGACATGATCACATGTGGTGCTGCTGCTGGTGTGGCTGCTGCCTTTCGTGCCCCTCTTGGTGGTGTTCTCTTTGCCCTTGAAGAGGCAGCTTCGTGGTACCCCTCTCTCCCTCTCTCTTGTAACCATAATGAGTTAGAGTATAAAAGAAATAGAGAACAAGAGAAAAAGAGAAGAAGAAGAGAGAATGACATTGTAGAAGAGAAAAGAAAGAGAAGCTTAGGGAAGAACTGGAACAAGGAGAGAGAAAATTGGGGTAAATTTGGTAATTCAATTAATAAGCAAAACTGAAATCCCCTTACAAGAGAGATGTATTTTTATAGACAGTTTATAATAAAATCCCACTAGGATAAGGAAACTATAGTATTTGTAAATCCCCTAAAATATTAATGATAAAAAGTAAATAAACAAATCTAGTTTCCATCTTTTGTCTGCGCCAAATTTCTTTAGTTTGTTCCCTTATGCTTTCATTTTTCTATTATTTCATAGTTTTTTACTTGCCATGCTAAAACTTGATAATAGCCAAACATTTAGACTCATAAGTTAGTTGCTCAGGTTGCAATATAAGATGATATATTTCCTACATAAGTGGTCGACGTGATGGACATTCTGAATACATTATGGTATAAAGAGAGGGAAAGGGCTTATAAATTTGAACTTTCAATTTTTTTTTTTCTGCCCCTGTCGAAACAGAGATGGTATTTCCATTATTATGAGCCTTTATGTGGAATATACTTGCATGGATTGAATATTCTGCAACATAGCAACCGGTTTGTCAAACAAATCCTGTATAAGCTGTTAACATTTTTATTCTTTTCACAATTGTGTTATGAGTTTATTAAGACATCATAGAAATATGGATGAATTGGTAAGTCTAGTGTCACACCCCAAAATCCGTATGTAAGAAGGCGTGACTTTAACATATGTTACTTGTACTTAAGCCAGTTATTACTTTTTATAACACTTTGAAGGAAAAACCTGGAAAAATTATTTTCCTGCAAACTTGATACTCAAAGTTCACAAAATAGATAAGGATAAAGACCTAGGACTAAAATTCAGCTTTTTAAAATCCGAGAGTTGAAATCTAAAATCTAGGTGATGAAATAGTGCTTATCGATTTGCAAGAGAAAATTACACTATCACCATGAATCGATCGGCAGTTGCATCTAGAGGCAAAGCCGTATATAAACATCCGGATAAGAGAATTCATGTATATATATAATATCCGTTAGTTCCATCGCTTGGCAGCCGCCTTTTTCACTGCTAGAAGTTTCATGCATCCGTCGGTGCCAATTTTTTTTATCCCATTCTCGACAGGGTTTACTCCCTTAGGGTGCAGAATCGTTTTCGGAGCTTAGATGGTAGGTTTTAGGTCTTGGCTTTTGGGTAGAGCCTAAAACCTGAAAGTTAAAACCTAAAATCTGAGCAACTAACAGATTGCGATTTTTCATACTATATGGGCTGCTGGTCCACTTTGATTGTACTTCCCATTTTTCATCAATATAAGCATTAAGGTGCCGTTCGGTAATGTTTTGCAGCACCGTTTTCCATTTTGCAAAACAGAAAATATGCATAATTTGCGCTCGGCAACCCAAATTTGAAAACACAGGAAATGGTATTCAGAATATGGATTCAAAATTATGCTTAAGTTGCAAAACGTCCCAGGGATGTTTCCATTGGTTTCAAGAATGCTGGATACAAAATTAAAACACAGACAATTGCTTGCTGACATGCTCTCATCTCTTTTTGCAATTCGTCTGTAATTATCATATGGCCAAAAATGACAGAAAACAACTCCATGATTACCCAAATCACCATCCCTCCGCCCACAACAAACCCACATCTCCTCTCTTTGTAGGTTCTGGCGGGCTCCATGCATAAAATTTTGAACTGGGTCTTTGCATGGTGACTGTGGAAATGGCTTAGAGGTGTCGATTTTGACCATTTTGATGGGGTTTCTATGGTCGGTTGAGGTTGTTGTTCTCTCTTGCATTATGGGTCTCTCTTCAAGCTTCCCCAGGAATAGATGGCATCCACTAGAGTTTTAGGTCTTCTAGTTTATTGTAGTTGATTATTTTTATTCTAGAGCCTTCTAGGTTGTCCAGACATTGATGTGGACAAGGTCTATATATATATATATATATATATATATAGGAAGCTTCAAATACGAATGTCCTTACTTTAAGAAAAGTAAGAACATCCTCAATGGGTACCACCCATCAATGAAGTTCAATGATTGGAACGGTCCATTTTTTAGGTCCCTCCTCAAGGGTTGTTCCAGTAAAAAATCAGCCAAATCGGTAATTGTTTGGTCATCTAAATTGTGCAGACAAACATAGTCCGTCAGATAAAATTGTTATGATGTTGACAGTACTAAACTGGCTAAACAGTTTCCGATTTGGCTTTCTTTGCAAGGGTGATCTTTGTATGAAATATCAACTTTACATATATATATATAGAGAGCTTCAAGTGTAGGATCTCATATTTATGGGATGTATATATATATATATATATATACATATGAGTTGATAAAAATCTAACCCAAAACTCTTTAATTCGAGTCCTTAATTTTCTAAGAATAATATGTCAACTCATTCATAAGTTTATTAATTATCTTTTTATATGTAACATGTTAAAAACAATGTTTCAATTTTACATATTATTGCTGGATACATAATTATTGTTTCTTTTATTAGTACAAGACATGGTTTTACTGTTTTTGTTTCAGAAAATTGGTTTAGGATTATACTGCCAGACGCATTCTCATATCTTGGGATTGGAAATATTGTTTCAGTACCTTAATTATTGTTGCTTGGAATGTGTAACATAGGTTCTGAGAATTTGTGTTCTCTTTACTGGGCATACTTCAGGTGGCGGAGTGCTCTTCTTTGGAGGACTTTTTTCACAACAGCAGTAGTTGCAATAGTTTTGAGAGGGTTTATACAATATTGTTCTACGGGAAGATGTGGCCTATTTGGGCAAGGAGGTCTGATCATGTATGATGTCAGTGCAGCCAACGCAACATATAGTGGCCCTGATGTACTGGCAGTATTATTCGTAGGAATTGTTGGAGGAATTTTTGGAAGCATATATAACTATCTTGTGGATAAGGTCATTCGAACTTATAGCATCATTCATGAGTATGTTCTCCTAGCCAATTGTGACTGCTGGGATTTTTCACTTACCTATAAAATAATTCACCAATAAATTTGTTAGTGACATGATAACATTGGTTTGATTACTCACTATCACTGATGCATGCATTACTGTTTTTGAAAGCATGCAACTATGTGGACCCCAATCTTGCTATCACTACTATCACATGATGACATGATCTTATTTGAGTGCAGTGATAAGGCATATGACATTATGATGATAATCAGTTGCTCACTTGCTCTGGTTTCGTTGCCTTTTTTAAAGTTTTCCTGTTTTGCTGCTAAATTTCTCTGGTTTTCTTTTGCTGCAGAAAGGGTGCTGCTCCCAAAATCTTACTTGTTATCACCATTGCCCTCTTGACGTCATGTCTTTCTTATGGCTTGCCATGGCTTGCAGAGTGCCAACCATGCCCTACTGATCTGTCTGTGAGTTGTCCTACTGTTGGTCAATCTGGCAACTATAAAAGCTTCCACTGCCCATCAGGCTATTACAACGACCTTGCCTCTCTCTTTCTAAACACTAATGATGATGCTATTCGTAATCTGTTCAGCACCAGTACAAAAAACGAATTTCACATTTCCTCTCTTTTCATCTTCTTTGCTGCCATTTACTGCCTTGGAATTATTACATATGGCATTGCTATTCCCTCTGGTCTCTTCATCCCTGTCATATTAGCTGGAGCTTGCTATGGTCGTCTTGTTGGAAGGTTGTTTGAATCAATCTCCACTCTTGACACAGGTCTCTTTGCCCTACTTGGAGCTGCCTCCTTCCTTGGTGGCACTATGAGAATGACAGTTTCCATATGTATTATACTGCTTGAACTCACCAATGACTTACTGTTGCTTCCCCTCGTTATGTTGGTTCTCCTTGTTTCGAAAACTGTAGCTGATAACTTCAACAAGGGTATTTATGACCAAATAGTTAAAATAAAGGGATTGCCTTATTTGGAGGCTCATGCAGAACCTTACATGAGGCAATTGGTCACAGGTGATGTTGTTTCTGGTCCATTGGTTACCTTTTCTGGTATTGATAAGGTAGGACGTATATTGCATGCTTTGAGGACTACAGGGCATAATGGATTCCCAGTGATTGATGAACCACCTTTTTCAGACGCTCCAGAATTGTGTGGTCTTGTTTTAAGGTCTCATTTGCTTACTTTGCTTAAGGGTAAGATTTTTTCGAGAGAGAGGGTTGTTTGTGGAGAGATCTTAAGCAGATTTGCTGCATTTGATTTTGCTAAGGCAGGATCAGGAAAGGGAATCAAATTGGAGGATCTTCATATTGAAGAGGAAGAGATGGAGATGTATGTTGATCTCCATCCTATTACAAATGCATCTCCCTACACAGTGGTTGAGACAATGTCACTAGCCAAAGCTGCTATTCTCTTCCGGCAACTTGGTCTCAGGCACTTGTGTTTGGTACCAAAGAGCCAAGGGGTAAGTTTCTCTCTCTCTCTCTCTCTCTCTCTCTGGATTATTGATTAGGTTGATTTTTGCATTCAGTCTAGTAAGAGAACCATATATATAAATGATCACTCGCTCATCATAGAGCGGAGAATTCCACACTCTCCTAACCACCCAGCAACCACAGATCGGAAAATTCAATGATCGGGACCGTCCATTTCTTAGGTCTTTTCTTAAGGGTCGTCCATGTAAAAAATCAGCCAAATTCGTAATTGTTTGGTCTTCCAAACTGTGCAGACAGATACAGTCTGTCAGATAAAAAGGTAAATGATTTTGATAGTAATATATTGGCTAAACAGTTTCTGATTTGGCTGATTTTTTGTAAGGGTGATCTTTGAATGATGCTCTAAAATATGAACGGTTTCAATCATTGAAATTCGTTGCTAGGTGGTTAGGTAAGCGTGGAATTCCCCGCTCTATGATGAGCGATTGATCATTTTATATATATATGGTTCTCTTACTAGACCCATATGCAACCTCTACAAATCTCATTCTACATCTTAGGAGGATATGGGGTAAACTATCGGGGAAGTACTCTAAAAACTCGGCGGAGGAAGCGGTGCCGAGCGCTTGTTGAAGCGCTCAGCTATTATAAAAAATGGACTATCAAGCGCTCAGTACAATCACCGAGCGCTTGGCGACAAGAATCCGCAAAAAAAAAAAAAAAAAAACGGACATGTCCGCCCTAGAGAAAACTTGCATATGTATATACAGATTTTCTCTTATCTACATATAAATTTCGAAAGCTGGCTACGGATTCCGGCACTGATCGATCAATTGGCCTTATTAAATTGTCTTTCCGAGATTGGACACATGTTCATCACTTAGATTTTAGGTTTAAACTCTCGGATATTGGGAAATCCGAGAGTTTAAACCGAAAACCTAATTTGTAATATTGATTTTTCACCCTTAAAGTAAGCAAAATCATGTCAGGAATTGAATCAAAAAGTGGAAAAAATTGATAACATTGACTGTTGATCGAAGCAATGTTGCTTCTCGCAGTTGAATTTGTACCACGCCAATCGATTAGCGCTAAATCCAGAACTTACCGGACCTGAGAATAATTTTATGCATATATAAAATTATCAATACCTTTTTAGACATTGCTATAGGCCATTGCTTGCAATCTGTTTATCTTTCCACAGTGGTAGGCTGCTTTTGTCATTAAATTGAGAATTGAAATATTTTGTAGGTATGTGTGTATTTCCTTCCCTTTTTCTCTTGAGAACTGAGTGGATGATTGTCTACAATCTTTATTATATTTTGATAGTTGAATAACAGCTCCAAATACTCATAAAATCTCTGCAAGCGCATTTCTAAGAAACTTTATGGTGTCTTTCTTTACACATGGCAGAGACCTCCAGTCGTTGGAATTCTGACACGGCATGACTTCATGCCAGAGCACGTTTTGGGACTCTATCCTCATATTAATCCTCACAAGTAGACCAAGTGGTGGAAGTGGAAATCAATATATATGTTGGTCTGTTTTATGCAATCTTTGTTTCTGGATTGATTTGGTCAGTGTGTTTAGAGGCATGCATATTGAATGGGCAGGTTTTGTTTCAAGAATTATAAAGAATGAAGAGAAAAAGAAAAGGAATGTAGAGCTCCTGTGAAGTGAACAAATCCACTGTAAATTTGAACATCAAAGAATATCATTGTCATTGAGATTATCCATCCTACGGTTGACGGTTGGCTTTCCAGACTTGAACTAAGACATCAATTTGAAAATAGTTGCAAAATAAGATAATAAATCATTCTTTTCATGGCATATGTAAATGATATTTTTATTTTTATAAATGAGAATTTTTTTTCTTAGAGTAATAAGTCTGTAAGATAAGGCCAAATTTTATTTTGGTCCCTATAGTTTGGGTTAAGTTTTACTTTGGTATCTGTAATTTCAGTTGTACCAATTTTGTCCATGTATCTTCTTAATAGTTGCAATACAAGGACATATGCTTAATCTCCTTAATTTAATCAACAAAAACAGTATCTGACGTGCACGATTCATAGGTTTTTTTAAAGGTGCTGCTAATTAGACCCAACTTTTTTATTCCATCCTTATCACTTTCATAAAAGTGATGATGATGGAATAGTATTTTCAAGTATTTAATTAATTAGTATTTCTTCAAAATATTACACTAATTAATTAAGCTCGAATATTAGATGAAATTCAACTTTTTTTTTTTTGTTAATTAAAATAATAACTTAAATCCAACTTAATCTCTACAATAAAAACTTGCTAAACTTAACAAGTTATTAACCTTTAATTAAATCTTCAAATTAAGGCTACAATTATTATGCTTAATTTACCAAATAAATTAAGCAATTAAATCTCCAAAATGAATTTAAGCATGCTTAATTAATAAATAAATTCTACTTAATTAATCTAAGTATGTAACTTAATATTAAAACTTAATAAAAATAAATAAAGCAGAAATAATAAAGTACTTACCCGGTTGTAGATCTCTAAAGTTAGACTCCACTACTAGGAACTCCTCCTCCTTGACAAGTTCTTCAAAGAAAACTTTAAAACTATGATAATTTTTTTCCCTTTTGGTATGTCTTTTCTTAGAGAAACTCCTGAAGAACCAAGGAGTGAGTAACTCTAAGCTTCACTTGGTGGTGCAAGTGAAAATGAGGCACAAAAGTCTTTATTTATAGGCACAAGAAGGTAAGAAGAAGTTGTAAGTTTCTAATGTGGGTCAAATTGCACTGAAAATGCACTAACAAGAGAGAAATCACGAACCGGGTCCGGTGAGTAAACGAGTCAGAAAAATGGATATTTTGTGAGAGAAAATGGGTAATCCTGCAGGTCAAACACGCGGGTCACCCACGCGATCAACGACCAAGATTATTTAATGAGGCCGAACGAACCAGATTAAATCGTGGGCGAATGATTCCGTGTCGCGCGGCACGTCTTCCTTCCAAGCGCTCGCTTTGTCAGCACTATGTCAGCACCTCCGCCTAATCGTATCGTGCCACGCGTTGCTGCTGTCAGTCCAGTTAGCTGCTCCAATTAATTTTCGAATTTCCTATTTTCTAATATTCTCCAAACTTTAGAAATTCACCAAAAATAGCTCGGGACTCCAAATAATTTCCTGAAAATCCTATGGACTCATATCGATGAGTACTAATTTTCTATATCCTCAAAATGACAATTTGTCTTCCAAAAAACTTATGAAAAATCCTCCTCTCATAATTTAATTTCAAAAAATGAAAATAAATAAAATAATCACCAAACTCTTGAATTTCATTTTCCAAAATTCACTTCCTAGCAACTAAACTCTAGAACTAGAACCAAAGGTCCAAGTTAGTTAAAACTAAGTTAAAGAAAACTCTAATCCCTTTAAACAAACCTTAAGAATAAGGTTAGAAAACTTAAGTAGCAAAATTACCATAAACCGAAAATTCATGATGTTACACATTAGGCGTGCCAATTTATGTTATGGTCGAAAATGTCTCTGTCATGTATAAGGTTAGAATCTGATCCATATCATTGGTTCTTTCTGGACAAAAGGCGTGCCACCAAGTAAATTCGTACTTGGACTAGTACAAGATGATAAAAAAGAATACAAATAGAAGTAAAGTAAAAAAAAAAAAAAAAAAAGAACAAACGATTGTTAACTAAGGAACCAACTCAACTATAGCTCTTTTCTTTGCCTGGGCATTTCAGGACTTTCAGTGTTCAGAATCGATTGTTACTGTGTCTGCAAATTCAAAAGTGCTAATCGTATTTGTAGGGCTTAGATAAAAACAGTAAATCTTGGTAAATAAAGTAAATCTGATCACATTCAATAAACAACCGTAGTTCTTATTACAAATCTAGCCATAAATATGAATGAGAGATCATAATGAGCTGATGATTAAATTAAAAGACAAAATAAATGCTAATAAATACTAGAAAGTAACCAGATCTGAGATTAATTGCACTCGGGAACAAAGGTCATTAATATTTCTTAAACTTAAAATAAATACAATCATAAAATAAATACTGAGAATAAATGTAAGGAAACTGAAATTAATAAAGGCCAAATGTCCAAAAGAGACAAATAGTACATGCATGCAAAATCAGAGCATAATAGCTGTGAGAAGAATTTGCAGTGTTGCAGGTTTTTGGATGTGTGTATGTAGATGTCTTGAATTATTCTTTTAGAAATGTATTTATTATAGCAGGGAATGACTCAAAACTCTAGTCTTTTTTTCTTGAATGGCTAACAAGTGTACGCTTGTGAGTAACCTTTGCAAAGAAACGAGTGCAACCTTGACAGCTGAGGACAGCTTTTGGACATCTGATCTGGGACGCGTCTCGTCACATTACTGGTCCTACTCCTTTTGCCTCACAGATTCTCTTAGCAAGGTCCTGCTGAGAGCTTTTGTTTGCTCGCCGGGTTAAGTGGGCCTTCCATTAAATGGGCTTGGACTTTGGCCATTTGGATGAATTTAATAAGGGGGAGGCTATTCCGACCACTCTAAAATACTGAGTTGGCCACCCTAAGATTTTTTTTCCCATTTTTTCCTATTTTACCCCTGCATTAAAGAAAAAAAAAACACATCCCCATTAACAACCCATCCACTGCCACTACCAGACCTCACCACTGCCACCACCACCCCTCCCCATAATTGGTTCAAACCAATCTAACCAACAGCAAAAACACAAGGAGAGGATCGAAAACCATACATGGATCGACCCAATTCGTCACCGGAATCTGTCAGAATCGGCGACGAAAGCCGCGGAGCTTCACGACGTCGATTAGCCATGCACGGTGGTCGGATGAGCAAGGGAAGACCCGGGTTGGACTCACCGTGACCTAGAGAACAAAACCCAAGTGGTCCGGCGTCTCAACTCCGCCGGAAAAGGAAGATCGCCGGCGAAGGGGCCGATCGGGTCTTCGCCTGGGTTCGAGTTTTCTAGGCTTTCCTGGTTTGAAGGCTACCATGGGGAGAGAGAAGAGAGGCAGGCGAGTTGACTGGTGGTGGTCTCGCCGCCACTGATCACCGGATGACGACATACCGAGGAGAGAAAGAGAGTGACTGGTCGGGTGGGTGGGAGGGATGGGGTTTTGTGGTTTTTTTTTTTAATAAATTTTTTTATTTACATTAAGGGTATATTAGGAATATTTGTAAAATAAATAAGAAGGGTGGTCAATTCAGCATTTTTGAGTGGTCTGCATAGTCTCCACCATTTAATAATTAGGCTTTTGTGCTTTGTGCTTTGGACTCTAGCCTCTATGTGTTGCGCTGGTTCTTTGTGGAAAAAGATTATAAGAGATTGGGCGCTGGAGAGAAAAGAGAGCTAGAGAAGAAAAAGAGCTGGATACGGAAAAATAACTTAGGGATAGAGAGATAGGGAAAACTACTCAGGGCTAGAGGGGATTTCAGAACTGTAAAGGGTAAATTGTGTATATAACTTATGCTGATGTAGAGAACTAACTTAAAATATGGTTAATTTCAAATGATATGGCAAGGTCAATAAATAAATTAAGGTAGCTCCTGTAGATTGCCTTACTAAGGCAGCCTAGCATAACCAAACAACAAATATATTTGCAGATTTTCACGATACATATGAGTGAACTAAGAACTGAAAAAAAACTGTTCTAACTACTAACTTTGTAGATACTTCATACACACACACAAAAGCAAGGAGAGGATTTGGAGAAGACAGTAAATTCACCAAAAAAAATGTAGACTTAATTAGGAAAAACTTTATCCAGAAAAGTTATCCAGTGAGTCATATTCCCGTGATAGCAATTAAATAATGGTCTATAACAATGCTAAAAAACCGAATTCAGCTAGAGTTTTCTACAAGGAAAAGAAGTATATAAAAATGCAGAATGAGCTGCTGGACATGAGAAAACGTTGTCAATCATCAGCTATAAGGGCAAACAACACGTACATACTGTCAGTTACCTCATAATGGTTTCTGTGGTCACAGTTTCACCAAAAACAGCCAGTTTCTGGAAACATGACAACAGTATGTATTCCATAACTTGATTTGGCGAAGAATTTGCAGCAAGTGCATGAAAACAGGCAGTGCAATGAAGAAGACCCATAGATGATATCTTAATAAGCCTCCTATATTTCATTTTCTTTTCAACTTCTTCCTTACAGAGGCTTGTTTAACAGTTTTATACTGAGGACTGGCAGCAGCATATATTCTAAGCTTCTGAATGATTCTCTTCTCACTGATACGAAGCATCAAAGAATGGTACAACTTTTTCTCTCTTATGCAACATAACCTCCCAAGGGCTTCAATATCATCTTCTATTGAATTTGTACCATAGAGGCTCTCCCGCATATCTGCAAGGGACAAAAGAGCATTGCTTACAGTTTTTGTAAGCAACAGGTCCTTGCTCAATCCTGCAGTTTTTCCGCACAATATTTTGCTTTTATCTGAAAAAATGATGTCCATAGGTTCATTGAAACTTCCTGCTGTTGCTAGAGCAAGATCCATCTTATAATATGCATCATGTGGTAACAACATTATGTACAATAAACTCAGCAGATCAATTTGGGGTTCTCCATGAAATGAAATCTCAAAATATTCAGAGTTGTGGCTGACACATCCAGAGTAATCTAATCTTCTCCAGAGGGATAGCCTTGCTCTACGATGCTGGCCAGAAAACAAAGTTGAACACCACTGGAGTACGAGTTCCAAGTCGATATTGACAATGTCATATGGATTATCTGGCTCTGTAAATCCGTATCTGTGAAGCAGTGCAGCGTTACCCAATAACCCATATGTATTAAAGACCTGGGAAGAAAAGAAAAGAAAAGCAGTAAGAAAAATGGTTTGAGCGAATTAGCTTTTCACATCATGAGTTGCCAGTTCTGAGCTATGGATTTCATATTGTATTTAGTACTGAAAGAAGAAGAGGAAAGAGAAAGTTTGAGAAATGGCATCCTCTTGTCATAGCTGTATCCTATGATAGAACTAGCAATTTTAAGAAAAAAAGAAGAAGAAATGAAACTGAAAATGTGAGTCATCACCTCAGCTCCACGTTTGACATCTTTCACCATAATCATTTCCAAATCATCATCATCATCAACATCATCATCATCATCATCATCAGTATTACTAGAAGCAGATATTATATATTCATCATCATCATCAGTACTAGTAGTAGTACTAATGCTAGTACTAGTACTATTAAGAGCAGATGATTCATTATTGGCTTGATTGGGGTGAGGCTCAGTGTGAGGAGGAGATGGAGACGGAGAGGTCATCAAGTGCACATCCTCAGCTCCGGTTTTGTGATTAAAGCTGAATGGAATGGAATAAAATTGAATTGAATGAAGCCCAATAAACAATAAAAGCGGATAATAAGTAAGAAGAAGCAAGCAAGCATTTGAGTTAGACTTACAGGTCAGCCAAAGGAACCATTCCGACTCCATGGTAGTGATCAATCTGAAAAGAGCGAGAAGAAATGAGCGTTTTTGCGGCCAAGAAGTGTTGGAAGGTGAAAAAGCAATGCCTACTAGTAATAGTACAAGTAGTAGAAAGAGAAAGCTTGTGCAGCAGCGGGAGAATGGTTTGGTTCCACTCCCTAACACAATCAGCTCTGTCTTCCTTGACGCAGGCCTCCAGCTCCGTCCCCTGCAGCAGCCTCTCCACCTCCTCCGCCCTCCAAAGCAACGGCAGACTCTCTTCCCCAACCTCCGCCACCGCCGACAGGTATGGGGCCCACCGAGAACGCTCCCCCAAGCTCCTCTCGTACATCAGCGCCACCGCCAGCCCCCCACCTCCTTCGTTGAGCTCACGTGCGCAGCCGGTCGTCCTGATGGTCAAGCACGTGAGCTTTGGTATTCTTGCCACCACGTCCCCTTCCTTGAGCTCGCAAAGGGCTCTCACGCCCATTCCTTCTCCTTTCCCATCCGTCAATTCCAGGGCGTCGCTGCATTCGATCCCCTCCGCCTTCATCCACCGCTTCAACGCCCTCACGCGCCTCGTTCCCATTCCCTTTTCTGATTTCATTTTCTTTCCTTCTTTCTTTCTTTCTACAACCAAAATGGATTCTTTTTGGGCCTGCAGTTGGACCTAGGCCCGTCTACTTTGCACTGGGCCTTTCGATTCATGGCCCATAAATTTACAGTCCAGTCGTCCACCCACGCCCAAACCAATTATCAAATCATATCACATTATCACAGCCGTGCATCATGGATGGATGGCCTGCTGCTATGCGTTCTGGTGGTTTATACTTACGATTTACGAACGACAATAATAATGGGAAGGCCAAAGCACGCAACCTACTTTAACATCAACACATCAATCAATTATCAAACGCGCGCACACAGAGACAGAAAAGGGAGAGATTGAGACTCCAGACCAAGAAAAGAGAGACACAGAAACGAAAACAGAGCGAGAGACAGAGAGAGATTGCATTGCGGGTAATCGAGAAACAAGTTAAGGTAACGAAGCTACCTCACCTTTCTTCTTCCTTCCTACCTAGGGTTTTATTTATTTACTCATTTTTGTTTGGTGAGAAATGAGGGTTTTGTTTTTTTAATGCCATCTTTCAATATCTCAATTCAGAAGTTTCCATTTTTAAGATCTTTAACAAATTATGAGGAATTCCACCGTGTCTTTATCTCAAACCCTGATTTTACTTTAATTTTTATTTTGAGACTAAAATAATTGGCATTTCTTGCAATGCTGTGTTTGGTGACTGCGATGTATGGTTCATGCTCTCACTTTCTCTCACATAACTTAACACAGGTTTGAAGATTCAAATTTGGAACTAAACACAGGGTAAAAGTTTCAAATTTGGCTTTGCTTTCGTTGATGTATTTATTGGCTAATTTCTCTGCCCCTACTTTTTGTTCTTTTCAAGCTGGGATTTGGAATTGGAATTGTTTCTTCTCCTCAGGATAAAACTTTTTGTTCTCGTTCTTTTAATTTTCAAGTGAATTGGAATTGTTTCTTCTCCTTGTAATGAGAAAGAAAGAGAGAGATTGTGAAATGTTATGCTTCATGATTCTTTCTCTTTATTGGGCCAAGTTTTATGGTAATAATTTGACTGAATTTTAGTTTATTTTTCATTCTATTTCTTCTATTTGAAGTGTGTAGTTTACACTTCTCTCTGTCTGGATGCTGTGAATTTGTTTGCATTCTGAACGCTTTGGGCTACAAATCAGTTTTTTTTTTTTTTTGCTCAACAGTTTCAACACCTGTTTTTGCAGGTTAATCATCCAGTGCCCCAGTTATAAGAGAGGGTGGTATTGTTTTCTTTATTGTGTTGCAAACCAATTGGGTTACATAAGATTATAGAACCATAAGCATGAGTGGGGCGTCTAAGAGATCTCATGAAGAAACTGGTCATTCCTCATCTTCAAAGTACCCACACGAAGATTCAGGAGCATACCCCAAGATGTCATCATCAGTTTCCAATGAGTATCATCCACCCTATGAGATGGGTCAAGATGCTCGCTTGGCCAAGATTCCCCGTACAGAATCTCGAGACGCAGATAGAAGATCTCCCCTGCATCCAATGTATCGAATTCCATCAACTTCAAATGATCTGCATGTAGATCACCCTGTTGCTTCTGAAAACAGGTTGGAGTCCAGGGATTCCAAGGATACTAGAGATATCCGATTTGAGAACCGAGACACAAAGACAGAGACAAGGGAGTTGTACAGTGAGGCAAGAAGGGATACTCAGAATGCTAAGGGTGAAAAGGATGCTAGATATGACAGTAGAGGGGATGATAATAAGGAGACGAAATATGAAAGAGAGAGTTATAATGATGCGAAGACTGACATGAAAATGGAAGGTTATGGTGTAGCAAGTGGTCACTCTAATTGGAAAGAATCAAAAGAGTATCATAGAGGAAAAAGATATTCTGATGCCCCGGCTGCAAGTACAGACAGCTGGCATCGCAGTAGTTCACAAGGCCACATTGAGGTTGGAAAGGAGGTCTCCACTACTGAGGAGCGCGATCATGTGGAGGCACATGAGGCTGTTGGGGAGAACAAATTTGATTCTAAAGGTGAGGATAAATTCAAAGAAAAGGATAGAAAAAGGAAAGATGCGAAGCACCGGGATTGGGGAGAAAGGGATAAGGAAAGAAGTGATCGTAGGAGCAGTATGCAAGTAGCTAACAGCAGTAGTGAGTGCAAAGAATCAGCAAAGGAAGAAAGAGATGTGGAGAGGTGGGAGAGGGAGAGGAGGGACACTGCAAAAGACAAGGAAAGACTAAAAGAGAGGGAAAGGGATCATACCAAGAGAGAACCATGGGGTGGAGTGGAGAAAGACAGTTCGAATAATGAGAAGGAAGTGGGAGATGGATCTATTAGAATGCCAGAGCATGAAAATTTGCCACCAGAGCAGAAGAAACAGAAAGATTTTGATAGTTGGAGAACTCTTGATAGGGAATCTAAGGATAGGAGGAAAGAAAGAGATGTTGAAGTTGAAGGAGATAGACCTGAAAAGCGCAGTAGGGGATATGACAAAGAATCAGATGATGGATGCGCAGATGGTGAAGGCACAACAGACAGAGAAAGGGAAGTTTATAATTATGGAGTTCAGCAGCGTAAAAGGATGCAACGATCTAGGGGTAGCCCTCTAGTGGCAAATCGTGAGCTACGCTTTAGGTCTCGTACTCAAGACAATGAAGGGTGTGTTTTACTATTTTCCTGTTCTCTTTCTGATTTTATTGCAAGCATAATAGCTTTATGACCAATTTCACATTTTAAGAAGAATATTTGAAAATGTCCTCTAATTTTCTAGATTTAGAACACTAAAAAAACATATGAATCCAGCACAAATTCCATATAAATCTATACAGAAGCACAATGAAACTTTGAAATGGTGAAAATACAAAAAAACATGACGTTAATATAAAATAAACTAAAAATGAAGGAATACCAGACACAATTATTTATTAGTGTGGGTATGGTGAGATCTGAAAATGATGCAGACAATGCCGGTTTGAGGGGGTTATGGCAATGGTTCTCGGCAGTCTAGTGATATTGCAGAGTCCTGTTGGTGTTTCAGGTCTGGTTTTTTTTTTTTTTTTTCCGAGGGGTGGGGGGTGGGGGTTGTGGGTTTGGGTGATGAGGGGCAGTATTGGTATCTTTCATGGGTATAGTGAGCAATTTTTAAACTTTTAAAATTGATGGGGGAGTAGGGAGTAAAGGTGGGTATCAATAGAACCACCCCTGTAAAAATTTTAGTTGTATGAATTAGATAAACGATAAACATTATTTATTAAAATAATCAGTTTAGTTTGTCATTAAAAGTCATTTACAAAATGTATTGGTTGCCTAATGTAATAGCTTAGTAAAGCATAAATCCTATAATAGCCATAAATTCAAACAATAATATTAATTGAAAGGAACACTTTCCCTTAAAGGTGTGCATATTATAATTTCTCAAAAAAAAAAAAAAGGTGTGCATATTATTTAAGCGAAATATCAAAGTGTGGCTATCCGCATCTTTCTTAAGTAAATGCCATTTGTCAGCATACAGTCAAATTCTGTTCAATGTTCAAATGAATTGATATTCATTTGTCTTGCGATGGAAATGGTTTCCTTGGTTCATACACAATTTAATCTTCTTTATGTGTTCTTATATTTTGCAGATCCCAAGGTGCGCTGTTGTATTCTATTGTCTTGCAACTGGAATTCTTTTCTTGGTGAAGTTCTGTAGATTCAAAATAAATCACTTTTGTTTGTGTTCCTCACTTCACCCTCCAATAAAAGCATACTTGTATATGTATTATGTATATACACACATAAGCATAACTTTGGTTCATAAATAATCACTTGCATTCATGTACATGGTTATTATACAGACAAAATTCTATATTTGTAGTTTTTACTATGGCCATTACTTTTTGATTAGATACACAAAAACTAAAGGTGTTTTGTCTAAAAAAATCATTCAGTCTTGATGTGATTGAGGCTATTATGTTACATATATGCAGTAGTTTTGGGATTGCAATATTGTTGTTATAGGCCCAATTATATGTTCTTGGAAAGACGTTTCTCAAAGTTTGAATTCTTTCTATCCCTATCCTTGTTTAGTGTGGGGGATGGGATACACATCAGCTTTTGGGAGGATTATGGATAGGGTAGTCTCTCCTTTTGCAACTTTCTTACGACTCTAGACTTTCCAACTCGCATAATGTTCCAATTGCCAACATGGCTGGGGATGCCTCATTTCCAATAACCTGGTATTTTAACTTTGGTAGAAATCTAAATGGTTTGGAAGTTGGGGAGCTCTCATCTCTACTTTCTTTTATTTAAAATGTATCCTTTCATTTGGGTAGACCGGATATAAGATCTTGGAAACTTGAGTCGTCCAAGAAGTTTACCTGTAAATCTAATTTTAGTTGGTTGATAGATGAGCCATCTCTCCCCTTTAAAATCCTTCTCACATATTTTGGAAGGTTAAAGTACCATGTAAGGTACATATTAGCAGGATTATTGCTCATGGAAGGACCAATAATTGCCATGTTATTCAAAGGGAGGAAGCCTTATGTTAGTTTATCCCATAATTGGTGCATTATGTGTAAAAGGGGAGGTGAAGGTATAGAACACTTGTTTCTACAGTGCTCTATTACCCAAAAACTTTGGCGTAAACTGTTCTTGAAAGCAAATGTGTTGTGGTGACTCCCAAATTGTGAATTTCCTTGTTTGTGGAAAAGCATCCTGCTTTTGAGGGGGAAAGAGAAAAACCATTGTGGAATTGTTGTAGGATGGCTATTGTGTGGGTGGTTTGGATGGAAAGAAACAAAAGAATTTTTAAAACTTGTGTGTGTGTGGGTGTGGGGGTGTGGGGTGGGGTGGGGGGGGGGGGGGGGGGGGAGAGTAGAGGGATTGTGAAGTCTTTTAGTTTCTTTGTGGTTTTCTCAGTTATCATCTATTGTATTTCAATTTCTTGGACTTGTGCCTGGTAGATATAGTCCACTGTGTTGCTACTTTTAAAATTTGTGTATGAAAAAATCTGTGTTTCTTATCAAGAATTAAAGTGCTCCAGTTTGGAAATCAATGTGTTGAAAATTCAGAATGGTTTTTGATGACTACTGTCAATGGGTACCTAAAACATTCAGCCTTGTTTTGATTTTGATTGCTATGAACCTGAAAACATAGCTGGACGAACCATATATTGACTATGGGTCTTGTGGTTTTTGTTTTGGAAGGCATTTGTCACGATGAGGAAGAAAGTTGTGGATAGTTAAGGATTGTCATTGAGGCCCAAAAATAAACTGTCATTCATAATTTAGAAAGTCTTACCCTGGCCCCCTGTTGAACCAGAGAAAAAAAGGAGCTCTTTACCATCTTCATTCGAATTTGGAAAGTAATAAGCAATATGAGTGATTTGCTTGTAGGTCACATGATACATTCAAACTAAAGAAATAAAGAGCCATAAATAAGCATTTTTCTTAGGTCAATGTACTTTACATTGTTATAGAAGGCTGAACATGATTAAACATATGAGTATGTTCTTAGTCTCTGACAATTTATTTTTTGAAAATAGATCCCATTCTAGTTATTTTCTAACAGACGCACACACACTTAGACACACTCGGGGAGAGGGGGAGAGAGTCACAGAGTCGTGTAGTCACGTATGTCATATGCTAAATGCTGCTACTGTTTCAGGTAAAGCTGAAGTATCTTCTGTGATTTATAAAGTTGGTGAATGCATGCAAGAACTGATAAAGTTGTGGAAGGAACACGAAGCATCTCAATGTGATAAAAATGGTGAAAGCTCTTTAACTGGTCCAACCCTTGAAATTCGGATACCAGCTGAGCATGTTACTGCAACAAATCGCCAAGTAAGATTGAAATTATGTTATACAAATCTGACTTACAATGTAATAATGGTCTTGCATTTTGGTTACTATTTATTTTGCTGTGTTTGTTCTCTTGTGTTCCAACTTTTTGATATATTTCTTTTATGGTTTCCTTACAGAGTCATTTTCCATGTTTTGTGCATTCCTTTGCTCCATATGTCACATGTAAACACATTTCCGTAGATATTTCACAATTGCAGCTGATCTAGGCAATATTGGGTTCACCGCTAGATAAGAAGAGATGAGAAAGTCTAATTCTCTCTCTCTCTCTCTCTCTCTCTCACTATTTGGATTGTTGATGCAAGGAGATTCAAAATAAAAAATGAAAGAGGTGGTGAGCTGAGGAGTAGAGATTGAAATTCTTGCTATTCAAGGCAAGCCTCTTACCCTCAAAATGGGATCAAAACAGGATCCTAAATGGCAGGAAGGTTGTACCAGTTACAGGGGTGGATTGTGGTGGAAGGGTTGTTGCTTAGTATGTAGACTAAGATAATCTTTAAAGAAATTGGGAATGTGTGTGGAGATTTCATGGAGTTGGATCACAGAACTGAAACTTTTAACAAGCTTTTTGAAGCCTGTATTGATGTTAAAAAGAATGATAGTGGGTTTTTGGTGAAATTCATCAATCTGCTGGATGAGGGAGGCGGCCGATTGGTGGAGGACGGTCGAACTGAGAAATAATAATAATAATAAAAATAATAACAACAGAAACAATAACTATAACAACAATAATAATAAAACACATGTTTCTACTTCGCATTCTTCCCAGTGTAGAGACTACTAGTTTTCATACATGTTTCTGTAACACATTGCTGTTACTATGTGCTCTTATTAGTGTCGTCACTTTTTATTTTCTTCAATTAACTAATTGCCCCCATAATTTCACAATTTTCTACATTTTTTTTGCCCTTGTGAATCAATATGTTGTAAAAATGTTTTGTACGTGTTATTGTAAAAGTGTTGGGGGTTGCATGAAACCTTAATATTTGCTTCCTGTTTTTGTTCTGTAATTTTCTTTTGATTCTTTTTTATGCTATTGCGTGCAGGTTAGAGGTGGTCAGCTGTGGGGAACAGATATATACACAGATGATTCAGATCTTGTTGCTGGTATGTGGTTTTATGGTTGGTTTGCAGTAAATATTGAGTCTGTATGTCATGTAACCAAGGATAAGAATTATGGAAATATCTGTGGAAATATCAGTATCAGTTGAAACATTGGTGAAAAATAAAAGAAATCATGAAATTTCCTTTAAAACATGGAAAGTTTGAATGAAACTTCTAGAACTAAACCAACCATTAATTCACCAATTGACCATTTCCCCGTTATGGAGTAGTATTTCTTTGATGGAAATATGACATGTATGGTGGAAACAATGGGTGTCGCCGCTGACATTAATAATACTTTGAATCTTGAATACAATGTGCAAAAGCATCTTTGTTCCATTCCATGTTTATCACATTATAACAAATCTTGATGGTAAGAGGTAAATATTATTAATAAAAGAGTAGTACACTGAAGCAGGAGGGTGGCAATGAGCCTTACCCCTCAAGGAAAAGGAATATGCATAAATTCTGTACAACATAAAACATATATTAAAAAGGCATGAAATATACATACATATAAAATTCTAATACCACAAATAACCGTGATGAGGTTCAATCACAGTCAATTGGATTCCTTTTTTTTTTTTTTTTCCCTGAAAGAAACAGATACTTTATTAAAATGAAAACAAACAAAGTACAGGTTGTGGACAAGGTGTCCACATCAGCGGTGCATCTTACATCTGAAATAATCCACCCCCTAAATCAGAACAATACAATCCCCTAACTAAAACATTAACATACAGAAGCTTTCAAATCTATGATGATAGCAGAAAAAGAATTCCTCCTACATTCTGAAGACAATGATGCCCAAAAAGCTGACCAAAATCTGATCTTCTCTTGGAGTTCCTCCTCTCCCACTCTTTTATAGTCCTTGAAAATCCTCCTATTTCGTTCCAGCCGAATGACCCAAAAAATTGCTAACACCATGCACCTACATAAAGTTTTTGCTTTCTTATTGCTTCCCAATACCTTTTGTTGTTCACAAAGTAAAGCATAACAGCCCCTAGGGATAACCCAACTTGCATTGGCCACCTACAACAGCTGTAGAGCAAGTGGGCAGTGAAGATAAACATAAGTAAGCCCTCCCCTTCTTACACATAATGTACCAATGCGGAGAAAAAGACAAGTAAGCTCCCTTTCTCTAGCTAGATCACACGTGTTAACCCACCCATGTGCCACAAGCCATGCCAATACCTTGACCTTAGGGGCAACCCTGACTTCCCAATCTGCTCCCAATGCTGAAACAAAGGGAATTCTGGCTGATCACGTCGATAATTGCTGTACGATACATGAGAACGCCCCCAAGGGCTCAAGACTCCAATTTCTAACATCCCTCTAGCGGGAACAAGCTTACATCCTCTAGAAGCATCATCAGCTTAGAGAATTCACCCACATCCGTCTTTGACCAAACAATACCGGTCCCTACTCATTGAATTTGAATTTTTTATATTGTAGTTCTACAAATGTCATTGTTATGTGTCTCTATCACTTTTTATTGTCTCTCCAAGAATTGGATAGCATACATTCACCCAATCCTAAGTTGTATACGCTTGATTGTTCAGAGCTCCATATAAAAGTGGGGATGGAAGATAATTAAAAAGAACTTCCACTCCTCCAACTACTTTTTTGTGCTTGATGCCACTCCATAAGCAAGGGATTTTTATCATGGGCTGGGTTGGAGTTGTCACTTTAGTTTGTTCATCGAGCCAAATAGGGGTGGGCATGAAACCGTGTAACCCGATTGAGTGGGGTCAGTTGGGTTTAAAGACTGAAAAAGTGTTGAGGGCGGAAGAAAATGGTGAAATCGATTTCAATTCGCATTGGGGGTTTGGGTCCACTTTCCCTAATCAGACTAATTTCCCTCACTCTCTCTCATTCTCCCCTAACTCCCACAAACTCCATCCCCATCTCAACTCCCACTTTCTCTTCTCTGCACCAGTGCCGCACTAACCTATCTGCGCAAGTGTCACTGTAACCCGTCTCTCACTCTCCATCTCCTTTGCAGATCTTGCGACGCTGCCTTCTTCTCTTCTTTTCCACCTCTTCAAATCTGCGACTTGGTGTTGTCATGTTGCACCAGCGTGATGGCCTCCTCTTTGGCTCGTCCTTCAGATTTGTGACTTGGCTTTGCACCTAGCACCGGAATACATGTGGGATGTTATGGTTTGGTTAAGCCGCAAACCGAGCCCTTTTGTGTGGTTGGCAGGTTGAGCCTCAACCAGACTCAAATCGCTTGATGCTCACCCCTAGATCCAAAACCCAAGAGATGGACTTAAGAGTCATATTGAGGAAAACCCTCATTGTACCCACTATGCCTCCTTGTATATTTCTTTCCAAGAACACTAATTGGAGGACCTACTTCTTTGTTACCTTGATCTTTGTAACTTACCAGTAATGGGTTCCATCTCGATCGTTGATGTTGTAATTGACCGTCCGCTCCCTCTATCATTTCCAACACCCCCTCCATCTTCATTGTGAGTTTCTTCATCAAAAGTAGACCTATGAGATGTTGTTCCTCCTCGCATTGCCCTTGAATCTGATTGCGTACTTCAGCACTTTGACTATTAACTGATTGGCTAGTTGCGAGCCAAGTGGCGTTAGGTCGCATGAAATCATCTCTACACACCTCTCGCATTTGTGCAAGTAACCAATCATGGTTGTTAATGTAGTTGGTTAGGGATCTAGCCTGAGTGTAATCACATTTGCCACCCCATGTTAACTGATCTGATATACCCACTGTGCTGATATTACCAAAACTAAAATTTCGGTGTATCATCGAAAACTTTAATACTTGCATATACCTTGGTCATGTTTGGAAACCAGTATTAATGGTTCAATGCTTTTTCCAGTTCTCATGCATACAGGATATTGTCGACCCACAGCATCTCCTCCACCTCCTGCTATCCAAGAGTTGCGTGCTACAGTTCGAATACTCCCTCCACAAGACTGTAAGTCAATTTCTGGCTTTACCCTTCTTTTGTGCATACCATGGCCATGTAATATGAGCGATAATATATACTAAAGCTCCATTTATATCTAACACTGACACGCTTACTGCAATACTACATTGTAAATTTGGTAGCATGCTGGAATAGAAAAAGGGTGGCGTTTTATTTTCTGTTTGCTTTCTCAATTGTGTGTAATTAATGTGATTACTCCATTTATATCCAACGGTGACGCTCTTCTGAACTATATTTTTTTGCTTTTTGTCTTTGGTTGACATTACCTCTGGTGCTAGTTGCAGTTTCAGTGACACTGGGTTGATTTATTAGGTTACCAGATATAGCTTAGAATATTGGATGGTTTTGGGGATCAACAATTGAGATTGGGTTGTAGATCTAAAAGTCCAGTGTGCTTAAGTCCTATTCTTTTTTGATAGTCAAATATAATTTTTTATATGATTAATTAGAAGGTTTATGTTTGAGGGAATGGATTTATATAATAGTTTTAGGAAGAAATAAATAGACCTAGATCAGTTGTGGTTGGGTTTGAGATTGTGGTTATCCATTCGAATCGAGTTCAGATTGGGCTATTCCAATCCTGACCCAATTCTTTGCTATCCTACTTCTTCATATGCATTTCAGTTTAATTGTAATATTAATGAATGTATAGGCTTCTTTATTTGTATTAGGAAAGGCTGGGAGGATTTCATTTGTTTCCTCTTGTAAGGTTCGTGGTGGGAGATTTATGCCCATGTGGCATGATGTATTATATGTACTTTTTTTATTCTAACCTTTCTGTTGCTCATCAATTTGGCTATACCGCTATGGAATTTGATGCCTTGGTGAGTTATTATGTGGAGAGAGCTGGGATTACTGAAAACATGCTTTAAATAAGAACTTAATGACTGGGAATTTGTGATTACTGTGGATGCTTCATACATGTGCAATGTGAATCTGTGAGTGTGAGGAGTTGATGAATGTGCAGTGCATAAAAGCTAGTCATGACATGGAAAACAAGATGTCAAATCATTTAACCTGGCTTTATTCAATTTATTGTGATCACTAGAGGAAAATCCAAAACCAAATAGAAAACAAGAAGTGTATCTACTCTAATACATAAAGGTCCCTTCCCGGTGCAGCAAATAACAGACAGAAATTCGTTAAAACACTTTTTCATGGAATGAAATCTTGCATTCTAATGCTCCTTGGAGTGTGGAGTTCTTTGCATAAACTGCTTTTGGGAAGACGATACTTTGATAGTTTTAATAAGAGAGTCTTGGCAAACAATGCTACATGGGCATTGGGTTTTTTTATTTTTTATGACTACTTTGAAATCTGTTAATCACTTTTACATAGTTTCTTGGGTTTTTATGACTTCAGTCAGTGAACTTTTTTGAAAGATTCCATGGGTGCATGGCAGGATTTGAGAAGCAAATGCTTTTTTCATTTTTTGGTCTTTAGGGGTGGCTAAAAATAGGCATTTTCTTGAAGTGGGTGGAACATTTTTTCCCTGTATTAAAGATAAACTTTTTCCAAGTACATGCATGGACATTGAAGACCATTCCCACCTATTTTTCCCTTCTTTCCTTACATTGAAGGCCATTCCCACATCTTTCTTTCTGGTTTGCATTCTTCTTGTGTAGGTCAGTTGTGCCCCCCAATCCCCCATCATGCTAATTGTTAAAAATTTTGTTCAGACAAAAAAATATCAAAATTTTTTATTGGATAAAGCATTGATGTTGAATGAGGTGGAAGATTTTAACATGTGGCTTTGTGGAAGGTTTATGGGCTGCCTAAAAATCACATGCTGTTAGAATGGTGGGTTATAGTTTATAAATACGAGAGTTTGTGGAAGTGACTTGAAGTGGGTGAAAGTTATGGAACAAAAAAAGAAAAAAGAAAAGTTAAATGTTAGAATGCACCAATTAGGAGAAATGCTCAAAACTAAAGCCACTGGGCAGTGAAGAAAAATGATCTACAGTTTGCCCCCATCTTCTTAAACAGAATACACCAGGCTTTAAGTTTGTGGTGGAAGTTGTTTAGGGAGGCTAATGTGAGCTGGGTAATTCAGGGGAACAGCTTTTCTTTCCTCTGAAAAGCATAAGGTGCTAGGGGGTTGCAAGAAGGCGAAAGTTCTTTGGGGATGTAAGGTGATGCCTGTGTTTTGGGTGATCTGGTCAGAAAGGAATAAAAGGAACTTTGAAGACTATAATGGGGTAGGGATGGAGGAGCTTTGGGGCAATGTCAGATTCTGGTCTTTCCTTGGGACTTCGGCTTCTTCAGAATTTAGGGTCAATTCTTCTTCTGCTATATTATCAGATTGTAGTGCAGCTGCGCTAACTTATGCTTAATCCATGTTTCCTGTTGTAGCTTTTGAGGTTTTTGTGCTGTAAATTATGTGATGCTGTAGAATTGGTGTGGACTTCTTGTTCACTATCATGTAAATTTTTGTGTGATTAGCAATAAAATTGCATTTCTTCTAAAATAAAAATCCTTTGTTTAATTCTAATTCTAACATTTTTATTAGGTTACATTTCTACTCTGAGAAACAATGTTCGATCTCGTGCCTGGGGAGCTGCAATTGGTTGTAGTTACTGTGTTGAGCGCTGTTGCATTGTCAAGGTGACTCAATTTATCTCCTTTTAATTTCTGTGTGTGTGTGTGTGTGTGTGTGGGCGTGTTCTTTTCCCTTTTAATGAATATCAAATATTATAGTGCTTCATATAATTTTGCAGATAGTAAGTATATATGATGCACAATGCGTAGGAGATAAAATTAGGGACATAAAGAATTACAGAGAGGGAAGAACACAGAGAATGATTATTCAATATTTAAATCTGCCCAAAAGAGTTACAAAGGTTCAATTTATAGAAGCCAAAACCTAAAAGATAAAATGAAATTAACAGTAAGATAAATTCTTGAATGTCTTAGATAATTATTTATGAAAATAATAAAAAGATGATAAGCATAACTAAACTTTTAAACATATGAAAGATAAATGTTGAAGCTGGACGGTCTCTAGCATTCTCTATCAATATATTTATGGACTTGGATTGGCTAATGTGTTACTATGAACTGGAAAGTGTTTTGTAATGATACTGCTGGGCTTAGATGGCTGATGTTTCTTCCTAAGTTGTTTTGTTTCAGAAAGCAGGAGGTAGCATTGACCTTGAGCCTTGTCTTACGCATACTTCTACAGTCGAACCTACCCTTGCTCCAGTGGTTGTTGAGCGTACAATGACTACAAGGGCTGCAGCTTCGGTATTATCTGACATCCTCTGTTCAACAAATGTTTTTGATTTATGCTTTTAGTTGAAAATTTTTTTCCTCTTGGATTATATGCCCTATTCCATTTGTCTGTACTGCAGCAACAGTAAGAACTAGTGATTTTCTTTAGATATTGATGTTTGTGATCCTCAATATATTTATGTTTGTGATTGTCTCTGTCAATTCCTTATACAGTTATACTAGCGTTGCACATTTTTACTAATAGGAAAGAGAAAAGTATACTGAAGAAAAGAACTTATAGATTGTATGAGGTTTACATTATTGAGGCATGCTAGAAATAAAGGTCAGGTGATAAGGAAGTAAGTATGCCCCCTCTGAGACAGGGTGGCAAGTGCAGACAACCTGAAATGTTATTTGGTTTAACCTATAAACCCTGTTAAATAATGTTCACAATTTTTTCTGAAAACTAATCAACTGTGAGCAACAATGGGCCTATCCCTCCTACCTTTTTCTGGTTCAGCCTTCTTTATGATTAAATAAAGAAATCGTGCAACTTTATTGATGCAGCGTAATATGAATAGAAACGAGAACCCACGATAAAAAGTCACAGAAACATGAACCATCTTCAAGCTTTGTTGAATTTAAGAATACCCAGAACAAGGAACACAACATATAGAACAAACACTAAGGCTTTTGATTCTAAAAATACCCAGAACACAAAGCTGTGCAATTCCTCAATTAGAGGAAAAACACTTTTAAGAAAGGTGAACAAAGTTCAATTTTTATTTCAATATCCAGGTTCTGCCCCAAAAATAATTATTCAACTTAATGCTAAAAACTGAAACTGGAGAACTCCAACAGGCTAAGGAATTTAGTAGAGAATTCCAAAAGGCTAAGGAATTTATTCAGTGATTATGCAATGGAGGCCCAAAAGTTTTATATGAAATTCTACTTCATTGCTCCATAAACTTAAAGGGCAGTGCTTGGGTACTCAGAAATGAGTACAAGCTTGTCCTCACAACCAATCACATTAGCCCATAATGGGGTCCACCATGAGAGAGAAGGTAGTGGGCTCCATCATGGGCTCATGTGATTGGTTGTAAGGACAAGCTTGGTACTCATTTGTGAGTACCCAAGCATTTTCCAAAATTAAATGCCATCTATCTGCATTCCCATTTTTCACCAACACATGATGTATTAGTCAGTACATGTCAACTTCATCTTTTGACTGCTCTCTTTTTTTTTCCCCAAGTTAACCTAATTACTGTCTCTTAAAATCATTGTAAATTGTATAAGCATTGCTAGGCAGCGTCACTAGAACCAATTTTGTAATACATGTTCATGTAAATACTCTTGACAAATCTTTCTTAGTTAAATGTCAACATCATATGATTTTTTGTTTTGTGCTTATGTTTAAATTCCAGACATTACTGCATTTGTATAGTTTCAGACATTGATAGACTTTATGTATGATATCATATGATTTAAATTTCTAAAACAGAAAATACACATACATGATTTTAATCACCATTATTTATCAGCATATGTGATGACTTTCATTGTTCAGAATGCATTGCGGCAACAGAGATTTGTACGAGAAGTTACAATACAGTACAACCTCTGCAATGAGCCTTGGTACACTTCAAATCTTCTTTTTTATCCTTAGATTGTGCTGATCTTTTGAGACGTGAACGGGGTTTTCAGTGTTTATATTATCTATAATTTGCTCACTGTGTTGAATGCATTTGAGACAAGTGCTTTTATTTTAAAAAACGATGGCATTCTCAGCTTCTATATATATGCAAAAATATCTATCATACAATAGTGGGGGTTTGTCTGAGTGCTTAATGTTGTGCACATGTTCATCAGATTTGCAACTGATCCCTTAGAATCCCTTACAAAGCCTCTGAGTAGCTATCAGATTCAATATAAATAATTATCCAGTTTACATTTGTTGATGACTCTCCTTTATATATTCATTTTGAATACTTTTTTTTTGGAATAATATTACAATAGGTTGATTCTCATCTATTCATTTATGGAAAACATTCTGTAGGTTTTGCTTGAACTCTATCCCATGTAGGGTGTTTACTTACTAACACCCTGATCCTTTAAAATAAACGTCAATGGGCCTCTGTTTTTGTTTGAATCTGATATGAGTTTATTTATTTATTTTTATAGCCTTGATTTTCAAGGCTACAGAAATTCTAGAAATATAATGAATAATCCTCTAAATTCTTGACTACGTGAATACATCTTCACTATCTTCCCTAAGTAAGTTCATATTCTCTGTTGTCTTTAATGTTAATAAGCGCCTATTGTGATCACATGTTTGCTATGGAATTTACATGAATTTAGCTTTTCCACTGTTTGCAGTAGTTTTATGTTCCATGTGTAAATATTTATTCATGAGGCGAATACGTATTTGGTATAATTGCTGCATACACAGTTCTGTAGCTTTTTTCTCCCCCCCTTTTTTTTTGTTTGTTTGTCAAACATTTCGTAGCATTCAACTGGTCTGTTCTCATACCACCATTGATTGTATGACCAATGGTGTGCTGTAGCTCAAGAAGTCTCGGATATAACAGTTGCAGTCATTTGCTTGTACATGTGAATTTAAATTGCTTATAGAAGTTTTTGCAGTGGTCTCTTTCATGTTGTCATTGTCATTGCTGTACTCTGTATGTATAATGAGGATATGTGTGTGTGCCCCATGTTCCCTTTCTCCGTACATTGGTGTGACCAAAATCTACTCTTTTCATACATACAATGCTTAGTTTTACTTAATCTATTGTTTTCTGCTGCTGATGCCGTTTTCTTTTTCTCCCTCTGCATCAATCATTCTTGTACCTTCCTATGTTCATGTTTGCGATTTTCTTCAGGATTAAGTACAGTATAAGCATTGTTGCTGACAAGGGTTTGAAGAAAACCCTTTATACTTCTGCACGTTTGAAGAAGGGAGAAGTTCTGTATTTAGAAACACATTCATGCAGGTATAATTGCTAATTATCTGTATTCGGGATTTGATCAAGATCTCTTTTATTGAGGAATTAATATTTGATTATTACCTTTTCTTTCTTCATTTGTTGTAGCTATTGAATCTTACATAACATAGGGACTTAGGAGATTGTTTACTTATGAAATAGAGAACTTCTGCCTCTGTCTTTTATTTTCCTGTTATTTTCCCTCATCCTGTTTGGTTTCATGACTATGTGCTCCTTTGGGATTATGCAATGTTATTGTGTAGTATTTATTCTTTTATCTGTGTTTGGATTATTATCGCCTTTATCAAGAAAGACTGAATATTTTATTTGTACTTTTTTTTTTTTTCATTTGTTTTAGGTTTTGAATTTTACATAACATAGTACATGGTTTACCTATAGAAGAAAGAACTTCTGGCGTTTTTTTTTTTTTTTTTTTTTTTTCTACTTATCCTATTCTGTTCATGGTCATATATTCTGTACTATTCCTGTTACACTTCATCAAAATCTAGCCTTTTTCTTTATTATTTTTATCTATTATTATTAGATCATAAAGATGAACCATGAGAAGACTTGAGAAAGTTAGTTAACAACATCTAGCTTAGGGATAAAAAAATACAGATTACAGAGGTGGTGCAATAAGAAAAATACAGATTACAGAGGAATAGATTGAGTAGTTTCTACATGAAACTGGATGTAAGATGCATTGCAAAATTTGATGTTCCTCCATCATTGTTGATGTTGCTCAAGACAATAGTAAAAACAAACTTTTCAGGAAGTACCTTTATTTCAAAATTTGGGGTCTGTAGTGTTCCCGATGAACACTGAAATGATCATGATGATAATCAAATGGTCAACTGAGTTCCGGTTTTACACTTTAATATGTGATGTTTGGGCTTCTATTTGGATTCTTTGGATTGAAACGGAAAAAAGAATCTTTGACAACATGATGGAGGATCTAGGCTCCCCTTTTAGGTATTTTAGTGATCTTCCTTTTAGGGAATTCATCTTGATTGGTTGGATGTAATTTTTCTTGTTATGTGGTGGTTGCCATTTTTTCTTGATGAATTTTTTATCCATTTTCCATTATATCTTTTCTTTGTTTTTATAGCTCCTGTTCATATTAAAAAAGAAAAGAAAATAATATTATACACTGTAATACGTGTATTAAAAATGGACATATTACTTAATTTGGTCTTTGTGTAATTTTGAGAATGATTTTGTTTAACACATGTTCTGGTGATTGTAATCTACTAGGGAAAATATGTAAACTATCACCCTAAACCCCAGCTGAATATAAAGTGATCTTTACCTTAGGGAAAAGGAGAGTAATTTTCCTCTACTTATCGTAATTTGACATATGATACATTACTTTAAGGCATTTAACTGCGCCCTAAGCAGGTTATATATTTTAAAAGAAATATATGGAGACTTGTGATTATCTAGAATTAGAAAATATGCTGCATATGTTTCTTTAATGATCTTGTATTTTCTTATCTTTTGAGTTATTATCTGAAGGTATGAGCTCTGTTTTACTGGGGAGAAGATGGTCAAAGCTACGCAATTATCTCAGATGCATGAAGGCGAGGCAGAGAAGAGTCAGAATCACGTTTCACATTCCACGAATGGTGAAAGAAATGATGTTGATAACATTATAGTTGATGTATTTCGATGGTCTCGATGTAAAACACCCCTTCCCCAGAAGGTCATGCGGTCAGTTGGGATCCCACTGCCCCTTGAATACGTGGAGGTACTATATATTGTTATATCCTTCATTTTTAGATCCTGCATATTTTGAAATTGGATTGAATAATGGGTTGCTCTCTAAAGAAAGTTTTCATCATTTTAAAATTCTCTGTAGTAGATTGCCATTCTGAAAACTCTTTCTATGTGTAAATGTTAAAATATCCCTTTGCTCTTTGAATGAGCCATGCTCCTTTGCCCATGTGAGGTCGGGACACTTAATTTGCCAAATTCTTTCCTACTGTTGTATGTCCATTCTACTACCTTGTTTGCTTGGGCCTTTGTCAAATGGAAAATATCAGTGGATGGTGTCTTAAAAAGAATTTATAAGTTAAAATTACTCCGGAAGCAGATAATCTTTATATTGAAATACTATGACTTTTTTCTTTTTATTTTTTTTCACTGTACGAGGTGGGGGTGTAGAAAATCTTTATTGTGTGCAATGCGGCTTGTTAAAAATCTTTAGGTGAATATGCATATGTTCTGGTTACCAAAACTGCATTTAGGCAAAAAATTTTGTTATCTCCACATTCTGTCTTTAGGTGAACTAGAATTCTGATCCTCTCTGTTTTTAGATGCATGTTGCTGCTAGTTATTTTGTTGTTAAATTTCTGTGTTAACTGCATTAGTAGTTTCAACAATTTCAACTTATTCTCACATGAGTATTTGAAATTAATGATAATCATAGTAAATTTAGGAGGTGCACACACACACACACACAGCATGTTGCTGCTAGTTATTTTGTTGATAAATTTCATTGGTCACTGCATTAGTAGTTTTAACAAAAGCTCAACTCATTCTCACAGAAGAGTTTGTAATTACTTATGTTAAATTTAAATAAGGGCACTGTGAAAGTGCTCTTACAATTAAACTAAAGTTAAATTTAGTGGCTTGATTCTGCTTGCAACCATACACGTTTGTATGTCTGTTTCTGAGTGCACTTTGAAAATAAGGATTTCATAATTTTATCGGGCCTTCTGCCTGGTTAGGTGTTGGAGGAGAATCTTGACTGGGAGGATGTGCAATGGTCACAGACTGGCGTTTGGATTGCTGGGAAGGAATACACACTTGCTCGGGTGCATTTTCTGTCAGTAAATTAGCCAAGTGTTTTCTATTTTTTTTCAACTTGTTTGTACAACATTGTATCTTGAATTATTTTCCCGCCATCCTGATTTGGTGCATGGGTGTAGTAATATATTTTACTTAAATGATGAGGTTTTAAGTTATACTTATATTAAACTGTTTAGTTCCATTTCTTGAGAACTTGTGGCTTTATAAGCATTGTGGCTTTGTTAGTTTACTTTTTTAGTCCATTAGGAAAATATATAAGCACTTGTGAATGGGCATAAATTCCTCTCATAATTTATTCAAGGAAGCTGTTTCTGTTTTCCTGCTCTAATCTTGTCACTTGCCAATTAAACTATGGAGGCAATTTAAACACTCCACTTTTGGCTCCTACACTCTTTTCTTTAAAATGGTTTCTCTAGGTTGGAGTACGAGGTTTACGCTCTTATTCAACTTAGTTTCGTGCTACATGGATGCCAAGTATTCCCCACATTCTCTAATATGCACATGTTTGATAGTGGACCTTTTTCTACTGTTAGGAGCAAGGGTTAAAAATTTAGTTAAGCTTACTCAAAATCTGTTTAGTAGTTATTGAAATTTAGGTAAATATATTTTAAATTTTATTTAATCGTATAGCAACTAAATACATTACTTTTTTTTATTTGAGTCAGGGTATGTGAATTTGGGACCTCTCCAACAACGTGGAGAGACATACCACTAAATTGTAATACATAGTGAAATATTTGTGAATATTTGTGACTGGCATGTAGTGAATCACATGCACTTTTTATTATTAATGGCCGCATGTGTTTATGCTTCTAGCATAAATTAAAGAGTCATTCAAAATTCTAGATCTATATACTATATTAGTTTATAAGAATCAGTTGAGGTTTAAAAATATTGTTCAGCTGTCACATTGGTGATTTGTATTAAAAAAATGCCCATAATATTATCTTATAATCAAAGACATTTCAATCTCAAAATGTGGGATTTAAATTTCACAATTTAAGGAATTTAAATTCCACAAATTATGAAATTTAAATGTAGAAATTTCACAATAAGATTTATTCACCTGCAAAAATTCAAATAAAAAAATATTTCAGTTACACAAACTGAAAAAAAATAATTACACGATTAAGAAAACGAGTACTAGTTGGTGCATTTTAAATGTACGTAAACGCTGAATCTAACTTAAACTTGAAACCTCTACCCTTAACCTTAAATGTAATCGGTTAAAATTATGGGTTGGTACATTTTAATTGTAGCAATAAATGGATTGATGCATTTCAATTGTACTAGTATGTGGGTTGACAAATTTCAACCAATATATGGGCTAATGTTGTAAATACATTATTAAATGTGGCTATTTCTGTAATTAGTTGTAGGGGCATACTAGTAAATGTACAAAATCCTAGTAAACTCTACCTCTATATAAGGATGTTTATAAGATGAATGAAATATACAAATCATATTATCTCTGCCTCTCTTTTCCACAAACCTTATTTTCCACATACTTTTACAACGCGTTATCAGCATGAAAAGCTCCAAGGATTGTGGATCTCCAAACAAAAGAGAATCATCATTCAATCTGTTTTTCAACCAAGTAGGTTTTATAAAACAATTTTATGTTCATGGTTATTTAATCTTGATTTCTTGAAAAATCTTCATGAAGTATGAACCCTAAATTTATATGATTCATTTATTTGAGATTATATATTTTGTACATGTTTTCTTGAATTGAATGATTAAAAAAAAAAGGAGAAGAATTTTTGGGTGATCGAAAAACCACCCCTCGTGGCCAGCAGCCGCCATGTCGCTGCCACGCAGGCAGCCACTCCCACGCTGACAAGTGGCGAGCCTCTTGAAACTCTATAAAAAGAGACTTTAATTCCTTGCCATGCTTGAGGTTTGAACTTGGGACCTCTTGTGCACCACCTTGCACCTTGACCACTGTGCTGCTGATGAGTTCTTGATATATATTCTCTAAATGCTAGAAACCTTTATTCAAACAATTTTGTGATATTTTTCTGTTCTACTTGGGTATATGAATATTTTACTTATTTAAATTTTTGCACTAGAGTATATGTGTAGAAATTGCAGATAATTAATGAATCAATAGTTCAAACATAAACATTGAACCTATAACTTCAATGATGCCATGTTCCAAAGTTTCCTTCATAAATTCACCATACATGATAAAACCAGTAGATTTTACATGCTATAGAACTTGAAGTTCTTATTTGTTGCTTATGGATGTTATTGCGCAAAGCACTAATTATGATTATTTGTTCATTTCAACCAAAGAATGTTAAATCTCAACAAACTTAGATTTTGTCGCTTTGGAAGCTTTTGGAAGAAACTATCTAAAGTGGACTTAAGATATTAAGCTTCATTTGATTGCCAAGAAGATGAGGTTGACAATCAATGCTGACAATGTTGTCGTAGAGTTCCTTAAGGAAAATGCCATGATCTTCATTAGGAAACATATGGAGGAAGCACTCCAAGTTGAGTACCTCACTGAAGAGGATCGACGAGCTCTTTGGATCGCTCTGGAAGAACGGTTTAACCATCATAAGACCATTTTCTTGCTTAAAGCAAGACATGACTGGCAGAACATCCGTTTCCAGGACTTCAAATCCATGAATGAGTATAATTTGGAAATTTGTCGGATTCGGTCACTCCTCAAATTTTGTGGGGAAGAGCTCATCGAAGTTGACCTAATGGAGAAGACTTTCTCCACCTTCCATACCTCATGTTTGGTCCTGCAGCAACAATACAAGGAGATAAATTTTACCAAGTTATCGGCATTGATCACTACTCTGTTACTTGCTGAAAAGAACAACAACTTATTAATGAGAAATGATCAAGTCCGACCTGTCGGTACTAAAGCAGCACCATTGGCTAAAGCAAACACTGTTGCTCATCGCAATTCAAACCGTGAAAGAGGATACTGAGGTCATGGAAAGGGCGCAAAGTCCGACCGCCCGACATATGGAAGGAAAGGTTCTTAGAGGAATGGCTTGTATGACTGAGGCCAACGCGGCCAAGGCCCACACGGTCATGGCCCACGAAACTCGAATTCTCGTGACCAAGGCCCAAGTGGTAGGAACCACGGTCCCTCAACCCCAAGAACTCGAAATGAGAGGAATACTGGTCTGGCCGGTCGCCACCAGAATCAAAATCAGAATGATCTCTGTTACCGATGTGGAGGAACTGATCACTGGTCCCGCACCTGCCGTGCATTAGCGCAAGCTGTAGATGAGTATTACGTCAGTCGCGGAACTCGAGAGACCAACCTCGTTGAGGGATCATTTCCTATAGATACCACCTTAGAGGTCACTGATTTCCAGGCTGCTACTGGACACTTCGAGGACTAGAAACTCGATGACATAGATATGATCGGCACTTGTGCAGTATTTATTTTTTGAATAATGTTTCTTATTCGGATTATTTTGGTGATTTATGACTTGGATTATTTGTTTTGAAAATTTGGTTATGCTCGAATATGATTTAATTCAATAATGTTATTCATACATGTGATCCATTGAAATAAATTTATGAATAAGCATGTTTAGTGAGGAAGTTTGTTGTCTGGCAGACAGTACTACTACGCACACCATACTCCAAGATCAGAAGTATTTTTCAAACTTATTGCTTACTCATTCCTCTGTGACAACCATATCAGGCCAATCCAACCTGATAGAGGGCCATGACAAAGCCCATTTTATGTTGTCCAATGGTACTGAATTTACCATTAATGAAACCTTATATTCTTCATGTTCCAGAAAACCGTTGTTGAGTTTTAAGGATATTCGAGCCAACGGTTATCACGTTGAAACCACTGAGGAAAATGGAGTGGAATATCTTTGCATAACCTCCAATTTGTATGGCCAGAAACATACATTGGAGAAATTAAAATGCCTTTCGAGCGTCTCTACATAACCACCATTAGATCGATTGAGGCCAATCACATAGTTAACCAATTCGAGCAGTTTCTTACTATGACATGATCGATTGGGATACTCAGGTCAAAGTATGATGCGCTGTATCCTCAATTCATCACACGGGCATCCCCTTACTATAAGGATCTTGTGTTTAGTGACACACTATGCCAAGCTTGCTCGCTTGCTCGGAAAGTTGAATACTAGACCATCATATACAAAGACTAGTAAAGACTCAACCCTTTTCCTGCAAAGGATATAAGGGGATATTTGTGGACCTATCCAACCACCATGCGGACCATTTAAATATTTCATGGTTTTGGTTGATGCATCGACAAGATGGTCACATGTTACACTATTGTCCACAAGAAACGCTGCCTTTGCTAAACTCCTCGCCCAGATCATTAAATTGAGGGCTCACCACCCAGATTATCCAATAAAGTCCATAAGACTTAATAAAGCCGAAGAGTTTACATCGAAAACTTTCGATGATTATTGCATGTCCCTTGGGATTGATGTTGAACATCCAATTTCCCATGTTCACACCCAGAATGGTCTTGCAGAAGCGTTTATTAAAAGATTACAAATTATCGCACGAACCTTGATTATGCGCACCAAGCTTCTAATTTTTGCGTGGGGTTATGCAATCTTGCATGCAGCCATGTTGGTCCGATTGAGACCCACTGCTACCCAACCTTATTCCGTGTTATAGCTGGTGACTGGGTACGAACTTGACATTTTGTACTTACGCATATTAGGGTGTGCAGTTTACGTGCCAGTTGCGCCGCCACAACGTACCAAAATGGGTCCTCAACGAAGGATGGACATATATGTCAGTTATGAATCCTCATCCATTATACACTTTTTAAAGCCCTTGACAGGCGATCTCTTTACTGCCTGATTTGCGGATTGTCACTTTGATGAGACAGTCTTCCCGCCGTTAGGGAGAGATAAGAACGTCACTGTTCTTAAAGAACGACGTGAATTGACATGGAATGTCCCCACTATGTCTCATCTCGATCCCCGAACCGCACAATGTGATAGCGAAATGCGGAGAATTCTAGATCTACAGAGTGTAGCTCATAATATACCAGACACATTCTCTGATCTAGCTAAAGTGACAAGATCACATATACCTGCTGCAAACGTGCCTGCAAGGATATTCGTCCCCGAAGGAAGTGTCGTCCCATATGGACGAGGTACGACCATAGCGGCTAACCAGTCATATGTCCCTGCCCAGAAGCGAGGTAGACCACTAGATTCGAAGGACTCTTATCCCCGGAAGAGGATAAATATGGCACAAACGAGTCCCTTTGACATTACGATCTCAATCGATCTATCTTACGAAATAGTTTCGGATTATGGGTCCGTCCCGAAAGAGAACAACGTTGAGGGACGCTCCACATCTGAACCTACTCCCAAGAACATAAAGATCTCTATAAATTATGCATGCTTAAGTGAGCTCTGGAATGAAACGAGATTATCATTGATGATATATTTGTATTCGCGGTAGCTACCGAAATCATAACTAGCGATGACATCGAACCTCGCTCCGTTGATGAATATCAACGTCGAGACGACTGGCCAAAATGGAAAGAAGCAATCCAGGTCGAATTAGATTCCTTGAAAAAGAGAAAGCTGTTTAAGCTTGTTGTTCCTACACCTCCCCATGTTAAACTTGTAGAATTTAAATGGGTATTTGTAAGGAAGCATAATGAGAAAAACGAGATTGTGAGATACAAGGCTCGTCTAGTGACACAAGGATTTTCTCAACGTCCTGGATTGATTACGAGGAAACGTATTCTCCCGTAATGGATGTTATAACATTTCGCTACCTTATCAGTTTGGTAGTTTCTGAAAAACTGAGTTTGCAGTTTATGGATGTGGTCACTGCTTATCTCTATAGGGATCTTGATACAGAGATATATATATATATATATGAAAGTTCCCAAAGGACTTAAGATACCCGATGCAAATAGTTCCAGACCACGGAACACGCTCTCTATCCATTTGAGGCGTTCACTTTATGGATTGAAACAATCCGGACGGAGGTGATATAACTGTCTAAGTAAATATTTGATCGGGATGAGATATGTGAATAATGATCTATGCCTTTGCGTGTTTATTAAGAAAACAAGTTCCGGTTTTGCTATTGTAGCTGTTTATATCGATGACATGAATCTAATTAGTACTCCTGAAGATATCAAGAAAACCGCTAAACACCTGAAGTTGGAATTCGAGATGAAAGATCTTGGAAGAACAAATTTCTGCCTGGGCCTGGAGCTCGAGCACCGTGCAGATGAAATTTTGATCCATCAATCGAATTACATCCAGAAGATGTTAAGGCGTTTTAATATGGATAAAGCAAAACCTTCGAGCATGCCCATGATCATCCGTAGTCTAGATCCTCCGAAAGATCCGTTTTGTCCCGTAGATGATAACGAAGAGATATTGGCACCAGAAGTCTGATATCTAAGTGCAATAGGTGCATTATTATACTTGGCTCAATGTACTAGACCAGACATCTCATTCGCTGTGAACTTGTTAGCTAAATATAGCTCTGTGCCAACACGCCGCCACTGGAATGACATAAAAGACATTTTTTCGCTACCTTAAAGGTACGACAGATATGAGCTTATTCTATCCCTACACATTAAGTAATGGATCGAACCCCTTCGATCCTCGGAATGATGCCCGCCTTGTTGGATATGCTGATGCAGGTTATCTATCAAACCCGCACAAGGCACGTTCCCAAACTGGTTATGTCTTTACCATTGGGAATACAACAATATCTTGGAGGTCTACGAAACATATCCTTATTGCTACCTCTTCGAATCATGCTGAGATTCTAGCCCTTCACGAAGTAGTTCATGAATGTAGTTGGCTAAGAGCAGTTTCCAAGCATGTTCAATGTACGTGTGGGCTGCATTCCACCACTGATGAACCAACGATTATCTATGAGGATAATGCTGCTTGCATCAAGAAGATAAAGACGAGTTTCATGTAAGGAGACAACACCAAGCATATTGCACCCAAGTTCTTCTTCAATCAACAACAATAAGAGCATCAGATGATTGAAGTCAAGCAGATTCGATCTCAAGACAACCATGCAGACCTCTTCACCAAGTCACTGCCAAAGTCCACATTCTTAAAGCATGTTTGAGGTATTGGTTTGCGTAGATTGGCTGATTTACCTAGTATGTAGTCTTCAGGGGGAGTATCCCGAAGCATACTCGCTTGACCATCGTGTACTCTTTTGTCCTTCGTCCAGGGTTATTTTGTCCTTCGACTAGGGTTGTTTTTGTTCCCACAGGGTTTTTATTACCTGGCAAGATTTTGACGAGCCAACTTAGAAGCGCATAGCAGGGACAACACTAATGACATGGAATATCCAAGGGGGAGTGTTGTAAATACATTATTAAGTGTGGCTATTCCTGTAATTAGTTGTAGGGGCATACTAGTAAATGTACAAAACCCTAGTAAACCTTACCTCTATATAAGGATGTTTATAAGATGAATGAAATACACAGATCATATTCTCTCTGCCTCTCTTTTCCACAAACCCTATTTTTCACATACTTTTACAACAACTGATACATTTTGATTGCACTAATACGTGGAATGTACATCATGACACAACTAAGAAGAATTCTAAATAGATTCCGAGCAAAATCAAAATCACCCAATTTCATCCAAAAAATTTAGAGCGAATTCTAACCCTAGAATAACTATACTATGGCCAAATGAAATTTGTTACTATAATTGCCAAAGAGTAAGGTATTTAAAACAATTTTAAAAAAATAGAAAATTAGGGATACCCCCATCAAACTCAATTTTTCCTATTAAAACCCATGCCTTTTTATTTTCATGTGTTAACCCCTTTGACCATCTGCCAACTCGGCCACTTTTTTTTTTTTTTTTTTCCTAGTCAGCATTTTATAAAAATCAAATTTTCTAAATTTCTTTTATGCCCTTTCATCACCTAATAGATGATTTTCAATGTTGACTATTTGTTTTTTTGTAATGGCTATTACTCGTCCCCTCAATTTTAAATTTAAGAAAATATGAAAAAGAATTCTCCATTGATAACAAATGCTATCCATTAAGCAGGGGAAATCCTATTTAAAAAAGCAGAAAAACCTTAATTTTGGCTGCTCTAATGCTGAGTATCTTTTGTAATGAATATTTTCTTTTGAAGTCCAGGAATGAATTCCAGAATTGTTTCCTTCGGATCTGTTATGGCGTGCCTCTCCATATTTGATTTTCCTGGGTTTTTGTATAAATCATCAAACGTCTAATTTAAGCCCTTCATCTTGAGTTCTTTCACCAAAACAAAAAAGAGGTAATTCAAAGAACTCACAACAGCATCAAGAACCTCCACCATTTTAAATGTGTAGGTACAAAAAAATACAGTAGGTAATTCAAAGAACCTACAATAATACACCTATAACATATTGGAGAACCTACAACAACTTAATCGAGTAGGTACAAGTAATAAAGGGTAATTCAAAGAACCTACAACGAAAGAACATGAAGGAATAATTTAACATTTGACGAGTAGGTACTATACATGAAGGGATATTCAATGAACTTACACTTGAATTATTGACCTTAATGACGTAAAATGGAAGTAGGCACAAATAAACGTTTAGGAGCTAATGAAAATAAAATGTTTGAAAGACATGAAAATAAAGCAGACCCAATCAGGCAAATCATTGAACACCTACTTGGCGCAAAAAAGAAAAAATCCAATACCCACGCACTACTACAAAAAAAGCCTTTAATATCACTAGATATATATCAATTTGTAACAAAACCAATATTATATAAGTTTAGATATCAGTTGATTTTTCTAATGATATCTATAACCTATTACATATCAGCTGTTTTTAAAACTGATATCTAAACGTTTACCCATTAACCAAAAAATCCTAAAAACTGATATCTTTAATTTCATTAAGTGATTAGGCATTGAATTTTCCCCCAACTTAAATTTTTTTTTTTGTCTACCTCCTACATCCCAGACACAACCCCCCATGACTTAGACTCACTTTACCCATTCGAAGACCCCCAACATTTAGACTTAGACTTAGACTCACTTACCCATTCACAATCTCCATCGATCTACATCCTGCCATCATCGTTCTTGATCTGCATCCTGCCATTCTCATTCTCTCGAAGCTCAATCTCGTCATCCACAAACACTGCGCAAAGCTCTATCGATTTATGGGTGTACGGTTGCGGCGTCGTCCACTGAATATTTCAAAAAAAGGTTGGGTGTTCTATCTCTTCCTCCCCGTCTTCCATTCTCTTGGTTATATGACTTGTGCTTTTATGGTTTAGGGTAAATAAATTAGGGCTTCGGTAGTTTGGGAGGTTCTAGTTTTTTCTTTGAGTTCCTGAAATTTCCCACATTAATGGTTTGAGTTTTTCTGATTAGGGTTTAATGTCTGATTTAAGCAGAAATGAATTGGTAAATTTCAGGTTTGCAGAATGTCACAGAACAGGACAAATATGTATATATTAATACATTAATAGACTAACATGCAATTCACAATGTCTGATTTATGTATGTTTTTTAGGGCAAAATGTCTGATTTTTCCTCTAATTAAAGCATGAGGTAAGCTTATGAAATGACTTTTGTGTTGGAAATTTATGTAATGAGTGAGCTTATGTTTAGGGTTTATTGTAAAGAGCTTGCTGATTAACTAGAAATTAACATAGAGACGTATATATGACTATGTTAGCTAAAAACCTATGCTTATATGGCAAATTGTCTAAATTTAGGGTTTTCTGTCTGCTTATATGAGTTTCTGTCTAAACATGAATTTAACCTATGCTTGTGATTTGATATCATGGATGATTTGAGGCATTAGTTTGACTGCTTATTTGCTAGCCTATGATCATTTGAATGCTTGTTTGATTGATAAATCATGGATGATATTGTATTTGTTTAACTCATAAATCATGGATCATTTGATTGCTATTTAGCTTAATTAGTTGGAAAAAGCATTGCTTTTTGAGTTTTGGTGCTGTGGCTTATAAGATTGAATGATATGTTATTGCTTGTTTGCAAAACAAGTTTGAGTCATATATAGGGGGAATAAAGGAAATTAATTACCTCTTCCATTCTTAGGACAAATAAGTTGTTTAACCTGTTTGTTTTTTATGAGCTAAGAAAACTGCTTATTTTCTTTATATGTTATATTGAACATGTGTATCTTTATGTGAAGTTCATATTTGTAAGAGCCATGGATAAGGCTTGGATGCATGCTGATAGATGGACCAACACAACAACAATACTGTCAATAGATATCGCCCCTTTTATATCAGATATGAAATCAACTGATATTGTAAAAATTATAATATCAGATAATTTTTTGACTAATTTCTAAACTCTATTAGAAATCACATGATTTTTTTCAACTGATATATAATATTTTCTTTTTTTCTAAGAATTTATAAAGATATTGATCTAAACTGTCAACAGATATCTTAACACACTACTTATAATTTTTTTGTCCTACCACCCAAACACACCTGATATGTAATGTTTTTTTCCCGCTTAAAATTTTTTGTCTAACCTAGCTCCCAACACTTAAGACACAAATAAGCCCAGATGAGGCAAATGTGGTAACAATGCTTTCCCTTTTTTGCTGCTGTTTTTTTATTTTTTTATTTTTTATGCTTCTATCACTCAATCTCTTTGTCCCGATCTCACTCTCACTCTCTCACAAATCGCTTTAACCCCCATCGATCCCAGGACGCCAATTGCAAATTTGCTCCCTCAGCCCATCATCATCATCTCATCGTAACCCAGAAACCCGTCATCACCATCGCCACCACGAGAGTACCCAGAGATTGACATCGCCATTCAATCTAACCCAATATCCCTATCACTCTCACTCCATCGATTGCCATTGTCACCATTGATTAAGCTATTTGGGTAAGTATGTTGGTATAATTTTTTGGGGTTAGGGTTTGGATTTCAGAGTCTTAAACAGAGAGATTCAATTTGGTTTGATTGTTTGATTTGTTGGCACATGTACTAAGGTCTTCATCGAGCCATCGACCCTCAGCCTCCACCTCTTCGAGTTCAAGCCCAGAGCCGCCACACCTCTCCTGTCTCATTGGGTAAAGGCTTTTGAGAAGTTCTTTTATCAAGTCTTTAATTTGTTATTGATCAATTTTTTTTATTGATTAAGTTTTCAATTTGTTAGGTTTGGTTGAGGTCTACCCCTATTTGTTCATTCAATGAACCCAATGGATCGATTGTTCATTACAAAATTAGGTGTAACTATGTAAGAAGTGATTCATTTGTGTGATAGTTTTAACCAGATAAGAATGTCTAGTGCTTTTTTTTTTTTCTTTCCTGATGATTAATTGGCTTGCTATTTACTTTGCCCAGGTTCATATTATTTTACTCTTGAAATTTTTCTCTGCTTTTAGCTTTACCTATTCAGAAAATGTTCTACTTATTCATGTTCTACATCTTTTTGCTCTTAAAGGGACTGTTCATTCTTCTGGAAATTTGGAGATTAGCAAAACAATATGCATGATATGGGAGCCTTTTTATATGTGGTGAGTTATTACCAGTTATAATATTAATAGTCTTCAACTTAATTGCTCTAATTTATTAATTGTCTGTTTAAATATGGTGGCAGGAGATGTAACAAATATAATTTTAGATCCAATGTTTATATTTGTTTTCCGGCGAGGTGTCAATTGCACAGGTTCTATCTCAGTAAGTTTAATTTAACTGCTGCTCCAATAATTCTGCTTGTTATTTGTCCTCTCTTGTGTGATTTTCTGGAATGCTCTACATTGTGTGGAAGCATGCCTCATATTGTTAAAATTGTCATTGTAAGTGCTTAATATCGATCATACTCTTGTGGGAATTAATGGCTCAGGTTGATCTCAAACATCTCCAATTTGGTCGATTTCTAAAAAATGGTGAGAACTTTATGAGGCAATGGTGACTCTTGCAGTTATATACAATCTCAGACTTCACTTTTGTTTTGAGGATCAATACTCTTTTAGCCTTACTTTTAGTGAGCAGCTTCATTGGAAAGGTAGCTTAAAAAAGGTGAAATTACTGTAAACATTATCTAGGAGACCCAAAGAGTGAAGATACCAGCTAGTCAGCAATCGCCATAGAACGTGTGAGTAAACTCTGATGAAGTATTTGATAACATGATTGAAATACCAAGTTCTTTCTAAGTTACATATTTCTAAATAATTTGATTTTTAAAAGATATATAGCATGGATAGCATTATGTAGTTGATACCCCATTACTCCTTTCTTCACTCCAGGTTTTCTATTATTAATTAGAGTCATTGCTCTTACATTCTGTGTGACTCTGACTGCATCATTGGTTGCATGCGACTTGAGCCGACAACCATGGCTGCATTTCAGGTCTTGCAGATTTGGTTGGCAACATCCCTTCTAGCCGACAGGCTGGCTGTTGCTGGACAGGTTGGGAAACATTTCTTTAATGAATTTACCTACTGCAATGATGTTTACTTCTTAGTTTTGAGATGATTTATTCCCTATATTTTAAAATCATTAAAAAAAACCCCTTGCCAAAGTGCATTGCTTTATTAAAATCATAAAAACACTTCTTATGAGTGAAACTGTTTTGTCTTATGAGTGAAACTGATTTGGATCCAAAGTTTCTTTACTGTATTTCATGTGCAGCAATTTTGGTTTACTATTAAATAAAATAGCCTAGAGTTGTAAATTTTCATTATAATAGAAAGTATAGCACCACCTTTACGTACATGTTCCAACCACAAATTAAAGGGCGTCTCCGCTCCTCCTTTACATGTAGAAGTTAAAGCAAGCTATATTTTCAATTCCTATCCGTACAAAGATTTTCTACTAAATTAGTATTTGTTGTTATAGTAATTGAAAAACTGATGTTTGGTTATGTTTCTTCTTTTTGTTGGGCATGTATATTCCTTCCTTTTATTGTCTATACTTTCATAGTTTAGTGTGAAATTATTTAACACTTTGCAACATCTTGGGTTTTTGTCTCTTCATTTATTTGTAGGGTCTGGGATGCAAAGGTTTTCTTCTCTTTGAAAGGCCATTAATATATGCTTTTAGGGTCTGAAATCTACTACTCAAAGAAATTGAGTAAGTCTTATACCGATTTCTATAATTGTCCATGATCCATGGTTCTAGACTTGAGATTGTACAGTTTACAGTTTTCATTCCCAATTGTTATATTATTTTATGAAAACATATAATTAATTTTTATATCACATTTCTTCTGTAACAACACATTAATGTTATTGAAGTTTAATAATGTTACATCAGTGCTGTGTTCGATTTGTTTTATGGAAAACCATCTAGCATGAGATCAACTAGCTAGGACATGGTTTCTTGTAGCAATGTGGTACTTCGAACAGGTTTGTTCACATTATGTTACTAACAGTAATTTAGGATATTTATATGTACCCTTTCCTACAAACTTTTCTGCTAGTCTTTATCATTTTTATAGACTTTAGATGCACATTGTGTATAAATTTTGCTTGAAAATTTGGTTTTGACCAATTAATAATATCACATTAGCAGTTGACAATTTTGAATATACAAGTATGAAAGTTTTGGTACTCTCTCGAGGAACTAAAGAGTTCCCTTACCTAGTCAAAACTATATTTGAGCATTGCAGGACAATGGCATGGCTTTTCATACCTCCAAGCTTTCATTTATACATTGTGCATATATCTTTCTAATTAGTTTCCAGTTGCTTTGGCGGACTGTTGAGCTTATTATCTTGTTGTTTTTCTGTTCTTTGGTTCTTGTATGTTTATATCACCATTTAACTGAAACTTCCAGATTGCTATATACCATTTAATTTACAATTTAATTTATTTTGAGTTTTCTTAATGAAAATTACGTATTGTAAATTTTGCTCTATAGGGTTCTCAATAGTTTTTTTTTCTTTCTTTTCATATTAGGCCTTAGGTTCTTAGGTCGAACTGCATAGGAAATGTCTTAAGAATATCTTCTTTCTACATACTTTCTGTATTTATGTTTTTTATTTTTAATCCTAAAAGATCTTCTGGTAGTCCTACATGTATATTAAGAATGTTTATAACCTATAGTTTAAGAAAGTTTATAACTTGCTTGTATGAAGCTTCATAACCCTATTAAATAAGCTAAAAATGAACTTTACTTATTTTTACTAAGAGAACAGATTAAGAAGAAATTTTGTTGAATATACTATGCAATTTGAGATGGTAAATTTGGCTTCATAGTGTTACATTTATTTGTAGGCTATATTACTGCCCATGCTCATTTTTCTTCTGTATATTATGCAGTTATCCATGTTATTTAACAATTCTTAAACTTGCAGTGCAGGGTATGAGAGGAAAGCTTAACAACTGCAAGTATGAGAGGAAAGGTTAACAATTTGTTTGTCCAGCTTCGGAAGAACTGCTATCATCCTGACCTTTAGAGTCAGCATTTGATGGCTCATGTACGTCAGTTTAAAAGAGCTAGCTTTTAGTAAGTTGAAGCTTGAACATGTGGTGATTAGGAAAGGGCAGTTCCATCAAAAGAGAAATAAGAGCACTGATGTCTTGGAGGTTTGCTGTATCCACTTTTCCTTTTAAATTGTTTTGCCAATGGTACCTTGTTGGCCCTTCATAAGCAAATCATGCTTTGGACAGAGTTTGCAGTATTTCTGCATATTGCAATCATGCACCTTTAAGATGTGAATGATTCTACTCCACTAGCTAGATGAACTTGTCTGCTTCGGATCTTCAAATTAGTACAATCAGTCATACCTTATTAATTCCTTATGTATTTCCTTAACTATAGAACTACTTGTTGGATATTATATTGTAATCCCTTTTTGGGTACTTTGAATATTATTGGTGCTTGGAATATGAAATATATGGGAATAGAAGATTTTATACTTGCGCAAATTTCAGGCCATTTCAAATTACAGGCACAATTGTATGTTTAATTCATTGATATCCCCTTTTAGGTGAAAAAAAAAAACTGATATATATCTTACATTCCAAATCCCTTTTTTAAAATTGAAATAATAAACAATATCATTTTTGGTCTAAAACTGAAATGTTATACCATTTTGATATCAGATTCTCTCTCAGACCTGATATATAAACAATGTTTAGATATCAGGGCTTGTTCAATACTTGATATTGATATCGAGATTACATATTAGATTTTACCATATACCTGATATTGATACCATGGTTTTACATCATATTCTATCTCAAACTTGATATTGATATCATGATTTTATATCATATTCTACCTCAAACCTGATATTGATATCGGGTTATATGTCAGTATTACTGTCAAATACGATATCTATTGACCAGAACTATTGATACTCAGATTTTGTAGATATCTGAAATAATATAAAATCAGATATCTATTTTGTATTTAGGACATCAGGTTGAAAAATAAAAATGATATATAAAAATATTTGGCATAAATTCAATTTAGACACATAACTATATATGTTATGTAAATTGAAAAACGAAATTTCGTCCATCAATTTATTGAGAGATCAGTTAAATGTCAGCTTGGCTTTTGCTAACGGAGATTAATTGGCGACGTGGCACCAACTCAGCATACATTTTCCTCCAAATGAGCAACACATGTCCACTTGACACGGGCCCACACACCCATCACCTCTTTCTCGCTCGTCGAACGCTGTCCTGACTATTTAGTCTCCCAAAAACATCACGTTTTCCCCCAAATTCGAATATAAATCTCTCACTTGTGTTCAACGAGCGAGAAAGAGATGATAAGTTTGTGGACTTGTGTCAGGGATTAGGTGGACCTGTGTCGCTCATTTGGTGGGAAATGAGCGACACGGGTCCATCTAACCCCTGACACGGACCCACAATCTCTCTCTCTCTATTATTATTAAATTGTGGGCCCGTGTCGCTCATTTGGCGGGAAATGTTTGCTGAGATAGCGCCACGTCGCCAAGTAATCCCGGTCAGCAAAAGCCAAGCTGTCATTTAACTGATCTCTCAACGAATCAATGGACATAAATTCATTTTTCAATTTAGATAATAGATCGGGTGTATATTTGAAATATTTTAAAGTTCATGGACCCCGTTGAAATAGCTTATATAGTTATGTGTCTAAATTGAATTTATGCAAAAATATTTACATATCAGTTAAAAACTGATATCTAAAATGTAAACATTAGATATCATGACTCGCTATATCGGATGGCTACCCAATTAGATATCAGTCCACGACTGATATCTATTGACAATTTTGTTGTAGTGCAAGGAGTATTATGATGGAGTAGAGACTTTTTTGAGGTTTGGTTTAGGGAATGCTAACAATCCTGAGTACTTTCATTGTCTTTGTGAGAAATGTAGGAACTTGAGTAAGTATAATGTTAGGGTAATAAGGGATCATCTTTACTTTAATGGTATTGATCAACGATATAAGAATTGGATATGGCATGGTGAAGCTACTGTTAAGCATGAAGGGGTTATGGAATATGGTGTCTTTGGGTCTGAAACCGTTGATATGTGCGAGGGTACGTTTGATAATTTCAACGATGATGCGGATGAGTTTAGAAGTTTCGTTGATGAGGGAGTGAGACCCTTATATGATAATTGTGATAGGTATAGCAAGCTATCTGCATTAGTTAGGTTGTTCAATTTGAAGGCAAAACATGGGTTGAGTGACAGTAGCTTTTCTGACTTTTTGGTTGCTTTCGGAGATATGCTCCTAAAGGGAAATATGTTGCCCTTGTCTATGTATGAGGCGAAAAAGAAACTTTTTGCTTTAAGAATGGAGTATGAGAAGATACATGCATGCCCAAATGATTGTATATTGTATAGAAATGAGTATGAACATGAAACAAGGTGCCCGAAGTATGACCTCTCTTGGTGGAAGGTCAACAAGGACGCAGTTGAAAAGGAAGGGGTGTCGGCAAAGTCTTGTGGTACTTTCCACCTGTTCCAAGGTTTAAACGAATGTTTAAATCTTGTGAGACATCAAAGAACCTAACTTGGCATGTCGATGAGAGAGTGAGTGACGGCATGATGCGTCATCCAGCCGATTCTCCAATTTGGAAGTTGGTTGACCATAAGTGGCCAGATTTTGCAAGTGAACGTAGCCGATATAGTTGTTGGCTCGTCATCTTGGTGACTTATAACCTTCCTCCATGGTTGTGCATGAAGCAGAAGTTTATGATGTTAACTTCATTGATTTCAGGTCCGAAGCAGCCAAGAAATGATTTATTTACAACCATTGATTGATGATTTGAAAGCACTTTGGAAAGGAATTGATGAAGTGTACGATGGATATAAAAAAGACTCATTCACTTTGAGGCTGCTTTTTTATGGACAATCAATGATTTCCCGGCCTATGGTGACCTGTCTGCCTGCACAGTCAAAGGGTACAAAGCATGTCCCATATGTGGAGAAAACACGGATAATGTTAGGTTGAGGAATGGTAGGAAAATCAGTTTTCTAGGCCACTGAAGATTCTTGCCACGCCACCACCTTTATAGGAAATAAGCAGCTGCCTTTAATAACTAGGAGGATGATCGAGAAGCTCCTACACCTCTAAGTGGAGAGGAGGTCTTAGAAAAGGTTTCAGTTATCAATTGTAACTTCGGGAAGCAAGTGGCAAAGAGCAGCTTAGGTAGTGAAACCCATGCTCCGTGTTGGAAGAAAAGATCAATATTCTTTGATCTTGAGTATTGGAAGTCTCTTCACATTCGGCATGCCCTAGATGTAATGCACATTGAGAAGAATGTGTGCGATAGTATTATTGGAACTTTACTAAACATTCCAGGGAAGACAAAGGATGGGTGGCTGCCTATTTGGATCTTGTGGAAATGGGGGTGAGACTTGATTTGGCACCAGAAATTAGGAATAATAGAACATTTTTGCCTGCTACCCCTTATACGTTGTCTAGGGAGGAGAAAAGATCAATATGCAAGTCTTTGTTGGGTATCAGGATTCCGGAAGGTTACTCTTCTAATGTGAGAAACTTGGTTTCTATGCAAGAGTTGAAATTGTATGGTCTTAAGTCTCATGATTGCCATACCTTGATGCATCAATTGCTACCAATCACCATCTGGGGGGTCTTGCCCAAAAATGTGAGATATGCGATCATTAAGCTTCGTTTCTTCTTTAACTCTCTCTGCAATAAAATGGTTGATGTGTCGAAGTTGGATAAAATTCAAAATGATCTCGTAGCCACATTGTGCTTGCTTGAGAAGATTTTCCCACCTTCGTTCTTTGATATAATGGTTCATTTGACTGTTCACCTTGTTAGAGAGGTTCAATTGTGTGGACCGGTTTATTTTAGATGAATGTATCCATTTGAAAGAGTCATGAAAGTGTTAAAGGGTTACGTACGGAACCGTAATCGACCGAAAGGCTTAATTGCTAAAGGCTATATTGGTGAGGAAGCTATTGAGTATTGCTCAGAGTATTTATTTGATCTTGTTGCCGTTGGAATTCCGTCGTCGCGCATGAGTGATTCAAAGGGCATTAGACCTCTCTCACGTGCTAGGGTATGTTCAGTAAGCCGGGAAGAATGGGAACAAGCACACTGTTGTGTATTGGAGAACGCTGCTGAAATTTCTCCTTATGCGAAGTGAGTTATTTTATTTAACTACCACTTAGAACATGGTTTCCAAATTTCAATTAGTTTGATTTTCTAACATCATTTACATGTTTCATTTTTTTTTTTTTTGGAAATTTGATTGAAGATTACATAAGGCCCATTTGAATACTTGATATTCAAGTAAAAAAAAAAGTGAGAAGTGGCTGCAAGAAGAGCACAACCGAAAATTCATGTACTGGTTACGTGACAAGGTATTATTTCATTACCTTTATAAAGATCTCACACTAATATATAAATTTCAGTTCAAGGATCTTTATTAACCTTTATTCCTATAGGTGGTAGCCGACATAGGTCATGGAGTCAAGGACATCACATCATCGCTGAGGCAGCTATCTCAAGCTCCACCTATGAGTGTTTTAACATATGAGGGTTATGAGATTAATGGGTGTCATTTTCACACAAAGTGACGTGACAATATACGTACTGTCCAAAATAGTGGGGTTAGTTTGGTGGCCAAGACAATGCAAGTGACGAGCGCGAAGGATAAAAATCCCGCGTACATGGATATGTGTTTCTATGGGGTTATCTTAGACATTTGGGAGCTTGATTATCGTGATTTTCAAGTGCCTTTGTTTAAATGTCAATGGGTAGAGAATAACAAGGGCATAAAAACATATGACTTAGGGTTTCTTTTGGTTAATCTTAATATGGTAGGTCACAAGAGAGATGTTTTTACCTTGGCTGTGCAAGTGAAGCAAGTTTTTTATGTTGAAGACCCACTAGACTCTAGGTGGTCAGTGGTACTTGCAGCCCCAAATAGAGATTATAATGATGGTGGTAATGAGGATGAGTTTGGGGACATCGTCGATGACCATGAATCTTTTAGCAATGGCCTGCCAGAGGTTGAGGAATTTGATGACATCTTGGGTGAGGATGGCTTGAGTTATAGGAGAGACAATTGTGAAGGGATTTGGATTGTCCACTCAAAGAAAAAAAAAACTGTGAAGGCCTGCCATACCTTGATTATTTGTTGCCATATCATTTGAATTGGAATTCAGACTTATGTGTTGTAATTGTAACTTATTTGTTGACCATGAATGAGTTTGAGACTTATGTGTTGTAATTGTACTGTGGATTAAAAAATTAGAATTGAGATTTTTGTGTTGTAATTAATAATCTGGCATATATCCAATTTTTGTATCACTAATCTGTTATATATATTTTGGTGTCAATAATTTAAAGTGTGGTTCTGCTCTTAACAGTTTTCAGGGTATTGTTATGGCTAGCCCACAACACTGCAGCCCAAGAAAGCATCCACTCCCAAGTCCAAGGCCAAGACTACAACAACACCTAAGTCCAAGGCCAAGACTGCAGCAACACCCAATTCCAAGAATGTCTCTGCAACAAAGTCAAAGGATGCTAGTGAGGCACCAGCCAAAGCATGCTCGAGTTCTAAGGCGACTGTGACTAGTGATGGAGATACCATATACACATGTTGTGTTACAAAAATGCACGGCATTGTGTTGAAGAAAGCTTTAGGGAGAATGACAAATGTTGAGTTTAACCCATATGGCACGCCTATAGGAGAAACGCGCAAGGCTCTTGCTTCGTACATAGGGGTTTTGGCAAGGACCACGGTGCCAATCATTTACGTCAGCTGGCCGAAGGTGCTGAAAGAAATAAAAGATAAAATATGGGAAGACGTTGAGGTAATTAGAGTACTAAATGTCTGTCTATTGGCCTTTTTTTCTTAGGGTACAAATTTAATGCATATAATGCTTAACATCAATCTAATATAATATAATGTCTAAACCCTTTAGGTTCATATATATTATTCAGACATGTTTTAGGGGTTAAGTTTATTTTCTAATGGGTTTTCTTGCTCAATGGTTGTAGGGTTCATTCAACCTTGAATCTACAAGCATGAAACATGTTCTATCTTCAGTTGGTTGTAAATGGAGGACATTCAAGACTTCATTAACAACCAAATTCGTAATGCCATTCAAAAATGATCCGGATGCACTAAAAACCCCACCTGCGGAATATGAGGAAATTGAGCAAATGCATTGGACTCAGTTTGTTGCCAGCCGATTGAAAGATGATTTTTAGGTAACTTGGTGTTCCAAATTCCCTAATGAAGGCCTTGAGTGCTATATTGTGTATTTACTAGCTTGGTTTTAGTAAAATGATTTTTGTGGTGGTGCATGTCTTGATTGTAGGAACTGCATAAGGCTCAAAGCCAAAGGGTAGCCAAGAAGAAGTACCATCATAGATTGGCGCGGAACGGTTACGTTGGATTGGAGGAGGAATTGGTAAGCATTCGTGCAAATTTGACTTGTATATTCAATAATTTCTCTTGGTCTAAGCAGGTACTTGTATGGACAGAGAAAACAAATTGGGGAAGAAGAGAACATTGACCTGTCTGTGTTCTGGAAGAAAGCACGCGAGGACTCGAATGGCAACTTGGACGAGGAAGTGTCATCAGTGATGAAAGTCATAGTAAGTACAGTATCATGTATAGGATGAAGCTTTTTTATATGATGATGCATATATATATAGCTTGCAGGGTCAGTATCTTGTTGAGAACATGATGATGTCATCCACCTTAATTTGGCATGCAAGATGAGTTGTTGGAGAAAAAGAAGAACGACGAGCTGCAAGTCGAGGGTGCAAACGATAGTCTTACTAAGGCTCTTGAGACATCTGAGCATGGTGGTCGAGTTAGAGCTATGGGGGGATACGTCAACCCCTCTACGTACTTCAACCTCCCAAAAAAGCCGAGAGATGTCATTACAAAAGACAAGATGTTGGGAATGCTCCAAAAGCAAAACAAAGAACTGTTGGATATGATTGAAAAGTTAGAGTCACGTGACAATGTGGATGCACTGGGTACACCCAAATTGGTTCCAGGGCAGGGGTTGGTTTTCGATAAGGGAAGCTGCTACTTCCCATAAAAGGCTAAGGTTAATGCAGATGACGAGGCAGTAGGAAAAAAGGAGGAAAATGATGAAATAGTGGATGTGGAGGAGCTGAAAATTGAAGAGAAGGTTAATGAAAAGGCTGGTTGCTTGAAGTTGAACATATATATATAAATAGGTTTTGTTTTTTAATTAATTAATAACCTCCTAATTAATTGTTATATATGCTTAGGGTCAAACATGCAAATTGGCAGTACGTGAAATCATCAACGTGGTTGTGTATGGTAGAGTGGTTGAGTTGGCATCCTCAACCGTGCACGGTGTTCCTTTAGGCGAGGGCAATGTCCGGGTTTTCATTGACCGTGCCACTAACTTGGCTGCCTTGCTTCCAATTCCGATGAAGGATCAGTTACTAACTGTTGGACAAGCTATTGACACCCATGTAGCTTGACCGAAGGAACTAGTTATCCAACAAATTAAAAAGATAAATCTGCCATCACTTTACTTTTCCATGTAGATGTACATGCATTCTTAATTAACACTAGTCTGTTTGTTAAATTCACCCTATAAACAGAAAAATAGGGTTCCTGTGATGGTGAAAGAACTATTCAGGAATGATGCACCCTCAAATAAAGTTCCTATGGACTGCAAATTGCTGTATTGTTTTGCGAGGGATACGATGATAGCTACTGGGAAAGCTCTAAGGACTGAGTTAGAGGAAGAGGTTTTTGGGGTTGTCCGCAGATTATACATATTGAAGGAGGATATTATGTTTGTGATGGAGATGCAAGAACTATCTGCCTCATTCATAGTTGTTTACATTAGATAAGGCTATTTGCTTCATTCTTCAAGTGATTTTGTAAATTATTTTGCCATGTGAACTACTCTAATATGATTTGATTCAAAAAACTGATTAGGCACCTATATGAGATGCTTGTGAAGTCACAAATGCATGAAATGATTGCATTTGTGGACCCAGCAGACTGTTTCCAGCAAGGAAAATCTGATAGGGTATTTTTAGTGCCGCACAATTCGGGGTAAGGCTATTTAATTGATGAACAAGTTTGTGTGTTTTTTGATTTTATGCTTAATTCTCATTGTTTCGCATGCTAATTATCATTCACTTTGAAAGGTTGCACTGAGTTTTGACCATTATTATTGAAGACAAAGACGTGGTCTATATAATAGACCCTCTCCCAAAACTGACCCGTGACCAAGATTGGATAGACATTGTGAACACATAAGTTGCTATGACCTTGCTAGTATATTTAATTACATATGCACTGTGATCAAAGGTTTTTGGAGTATAACTTAAAGTTTTGTTTTGTTGTTAACTGCCATTAGAAAATTCAATGGAGTTACAAACAGAACATCTCGAAAAACACCACAATGGAAGAAGTTTAATGTAAGTGTTAGATTTATTATTTCAGTTCTTATGTTCCTCAATTAGTGTCTGTAATTGTTGGTTTCCAATGCATACTAAATGTCTCTATCATTGGATTTGGTTCATTTGTAATGTCCAAAAACAGCCAGGTGGGGTTGAATGTGGCTATTATGTCATGAGATATATGAAGGAGATAATTGAGGATACCAACCTTGCATTTGAGGCGGATACCAACCTTGCATTTGAGGCGAATGTAAGATTAGAATTCACCCTTTAGTAATTAAATATGCAACAATGAATTTGTTTTTTGTTTTTTTTTTGGCTTGGTTGTTGAGGTTTTGATACCTAAGCTTGGATTTTGATCTTGCACTACTTTTTTTATGGGAATGATTGGAAATCTACATTTTTTTTTTCTTGTGGTGATGAATTTGAGTTATGCATGCAGTGAATGAATGGTGAAATTGAGTTATTCATGCAGTCAATTAAATTCACCACTGTATATAACTCACTCTTATTTATTTTGACTCTACCATTTTCATGTACTGCATGCATATATGCATTTAAGTTGTTCTCTTACAGGGTACAAGCTTATGTCATTAAGTTAAAGTCAAAATTATATACTAATAAATTTGCTATATATGCTATATATTTTCAGTGGTCTAATCCAAAGCACAAGCGTTGCAGTTACACCCAAGCACAAATTGATGAGGTGCGGGTTGAATTGGGACAATTTGTTATCTCGACTTATATATTGCCATGTCCGTACGTATGGAGTAGGGTACGTTAGCCATTTTTTGGTATTTAGATGGCCAAGCCAATTTTTTGTAAAGGAAGAACAAATGCATGCAGATTTTAGAACAATGTAGTCAAAGGTTAGGAAAATTGCTGCCATGCCAATATTTTGAAAGTGTATGCAGTTTTGAATTGGAATAATTGATGGGTTTATGGAATTTTGATCATGGCAGCTATGACTATTATTTTTGTGGGATTAATTTGTAATCCTTTTATTTTGTACTTAATTGGAATGTTTGAATGAATGAAATGCATTTATGTATTTGAAATGTTTGAATGAAAGACAAATTTGTAAATGCACCAATTTCAGGCCACACATTTGTGTACTTGCATGTCTAGGGCATTTATATGAGTTTTTGCACAAAAAAAAATTATTTCATACCAACCTTACATATCACTTTTTTCAAAAATTTTAATATCAAATCTATTAAAAAAAATTAATATATAAAGATGGGTTTAACATCAGTTAATAACTGAAAAACGATATCAAAGTTAGTTTAAATATCCGTTTAATAGGTAATGCGATATGTAAGGATGGATGTAATAACAGTTATTTGTAGTGAAAGTACATTTACATATCAATTTAAATTACAGAAACGATATTTAAAATACGTTTACATACCAATTCTTCCAAACTTTCTGTTATTAAAACATGAAATAGATATCAGTTTAATAAGAAATGCGATATATAAAGATTGTTTAGTATCAGTTATTTACTGAAAACCAATTAAATATCTTCTAACTATGGAGATGAGGAAAAACACTTTGGTAGAAATTAACATCTCAAACCATACACATAGAAATACAATTTACATTTCACTTTCATATGTTGTGACATTTAGGTTGGACTGCTTGCCTCATTTTAAGTGCAAGACCACAAAAAACTCAAATGTATATAGGGAAATCATTTCCTCCAATGGATGAGTCCCAAGCCTTCTTGTCACTGGATATCAGCCTAAAAATCAGTGTCAAAACAAGATACCATGATCTTGGATACCATGGACCTTGCAAAAGGGATGTAGCTCAAGCTATACCTGTTACTCAAAGACAAGAAGAAAATAAAGGCATGCTAAGAATAGATAATTTTGGAAACAGTAGTGTATTCATGAAGACTAGTTACTACACTGTAATAGTTTTTATTCTAATACAAAATCAGGTATACATAAACATGAATGTTATCAAACTTTGACATATTTTATAACATATTACTTGAAGTTAAGCTTTCACATTAATTCATTTGACTTTCTATGACCTGAAACTTTAGGTAGGTTTCAACCAGTTTGACAATTTACTTGTATATATATTCTATGAATAAAAAAATGAAAAGGACAAGTATACCTTAAGCTAAAAATAAATAAGGATGATTATGGTAAAAGAACATAAACAGATTGTACACACATCGCATGTGTGGGTTCTACTAGTGTGTGTTTCTATGTGCGTATGCACTTGTGTGTGTAGCATGTAATGAAAATGGTGCGGATTGGTTGCAGAGTGTTGTTTTACGCCATTGGATAGAAAGAGCGGCAGTGATTTAATTTCAAACTGCAGCTCATTATGGGAGATAATGACCCGCTTAAAACAAATATAACCCGAGTAAAAGATAACCCTTATTTCAAATTGCCGTAACTTTTATTTTCACACTGCACCCACCTCCACAAAGAAAAAATGTCAGAGAACTCTCTACATTTCCAACTCCCCATTTCCAACTCTCTATAGGTTTTGGTTGATTTGATTGTGGTATCGTGTGTTTAATTGGTTTGTTGGATGAAAATTTATTTGGTTTGGTGTCCTTTAAAATTGACATTTGAAGGGTAATTGGGTTTTGAAATGTGTCTTGTGCTGGCATTAGCTTCTTTAGATAATCTGGTTTATTAGTTTCAAAATTTTATGGGTATTGGGGTTTTTGATAGCTTTGAATTAAATTGATTAGCAAATTAAGTTCTTCTTTGAAATTATATAGGTTTAATATGATTTTTGTTATGAAATTGTGTTTCTGTGTCGGAGCTTGTTGGGAACGCTGCTTAGGATAGAAAATCATAGGGCTGGGTCGGTGGCAGTTACCAAACCGCCAGGTGGTTACCGACGACCGATCGACCACCGGCGGAATGGCCAACCTGGGCACCGCTTTAGCTACCGACAAGGTCGGTTATCAACACAGTCGGTGTCAGTTGTTGTCAAGCGGTATGGTCGAACTCTGGCCAGTCACCGAGCTCTCTCTGCACCCTCTCTTTCTCTGCTGCAACTCCAACCCCAACGCCCACTGCAACTCCAACTCAGCCCCAGAGCTTCGCCACCGCGCGCAGCGCCACCGCGCGCAGCACCACCATCGCACCCACTCCCCAAAGCTTTGCCGATGCCAAGCACGAGTTCACTGTCCACCTTCGGGATGCTCACGAGGAGAAGAAGAAGAAGAAGAAGAGAAACCAGGGAAGAGGAGGAGAAGGAGAAGAAGAAGAAGAAAAAGAGGAGAAACCAGAGAAGAGGAGAAGGAGAAGAAGAATATCGGTGTCGGTCGGTTCGGTAACACCACCGCCACCACCACTGCCACCTTCGGTAAGGTAGGCGCACCGACACCGACGGGTCGGCCCATCGTCGAAGCGGTTCAGACAGTTTTCGGGTGCAGGTCGGTTTTTTCGATAGACCAACCCAGCCCTAGTAAATCGTACCAATGCACACCCAACTTGTGATGAGGAACAATTAGAGATGTATTAAATATTATAATAACATGGTCTAAGTTATTGGATGAAAATCCAATGGTGTACAACATAGTATGAGTCTTACTTTTCAAATCATGTGTAGGAGAATGAGTGAAGAAAGAGCTCAAGTAATCAGCTCCATTATTAGCTTTATTTATTTCAAAAGATTAGATGCAGGAGGGTTTAGGAACGGTTTTGTGTTATAATGATTGGATCTTCATGGGTTTTGGCTGTTAAAAAATATATATATATATCTTTAGGTTGTCTGACAATTATGTGCCAGCATTTAGATGAAATGAAACAAGAAAATGAAGGGATAGATAACATACCAAGGAAGAGAAGGCCAAAGGAAAGAAGAAGAGGAATCTACTATTCTTAGTATTTGAACAGTAGAATCTACTATTTCGGTTGTTTTGGAGAAGAATACTACTATCTGAATAGTATTCTTAGTCTTCGAAGAAGAAGATGACTACAAAGAAGTTTTTGAAACAAATGTTTCTTAAATCTATTGTGTGTATACAAACCTTAGGTTGTATTTGGTGTGATTGATTTAGGCACTAATATGGCATAATCTGCACTCTCATAAAACATTGAGGGTGTGAAATAAGAAAACCAATTAACCCTTGCGCCCCCCCCCCCCCCCCCCCCCCCGGTCTTTTTTCTAGGTAGCTATTAAACACAACAGTAGGTAGGTAGAAGTGGCTGGTCTAGTTTCTCTAATTTTTTATTCTTCAAATCTAGGAATGGTGAGAGAATTCTATTTTGGAGAGGTATAGGTAGGCAAATACCCTTTAAAATTTGTTTTTCAACAACTTTTCAACTTGGTCATGTATAAGATATCTTGTTGGTTGCTAACTAGGTGATAGATGAGACTGTTCCTTCAAAGCCAATCATTGTGAGAAAATTTTAATGATGAGGGGGTCTCTGGTCCAAGCGCTCGGTAATGGCACCGATTTCTCGATGCTGTTTTTTTTCAAATTAGCCTTCCTCTGCCATTTTGACCCTGTTTTCCGACAGATTTAACCCCATAAGGTGTATGATAGCTTGTGGAAGCTTTATGTTAGATTTTAATGGCTCTTGGTGGCGAGCAATTGGAATAAATAAAAAAATTTGAAATGTAGAGCACTCAGTGTCGCTGCCAAGTGTTCCTCGCGGTGCGGGTATATATATATACTATCACCCTAACATTTTCGTGTTTTCAGCTTCCAAGAGGTGGAAATAGCTTGTTAATTTAGTTTCTACGTCTTTTGTCGCTACAAATTAGAGGTGTCTTCTTCAGGAGCTGTTTCATCAATTGTGATGTGTGGAATGAGATGTTTTTCCAATGAATTTTAGTGTTCAGTGTTAAGTTGAAATTCTTAATGGCATAGTGGTTGAAAGTTATTGTTTTCACAGCTCGTTTTTTATTCACTGTTGGGTGTTTGCTAGTGTGTGTGGGGTGGAGTATTGTGCTTAGTTTCTTCTTTTGTAATGTGATTGACAGTCATGGCAGATTCTGGATCCATTAAATGGCTCAACATTTGGTTAATCTTACATATTACCTTTGTTAAATTGGACGGAGAAAATTATTTGCTGCGTGCCAAGTGCTATGAGGAAATTAAAATATACAGTCATATCCACCCTCATAGGAAAGTAAGGAGTATGAAGAACTGGATTCCAATAATTGTCAAGTTATGTCATGGAGCATGGAGCCATCTGTTTCTCCTATTTCATGTTTTAGATACAACTTATAAGATTTGGGAGACTGTTCGGGTAATGTATTCTATGAAAAAGGTCTCCGAGACTATGATCTCTATGAGAGTCTTTTTCTATTGAAACAAGATGGGAAATCTTTGTTGGACTATTTTAGTACAAAAATCTATTACTTAAAGAAACTCTACAAAAGTCTAAATCTAAATCATAAACCAAGTTACTTCAAAATGTCCAAATTTGACCTCAATTATATTTAACTTTTCGTGTAATTTATGGTATCAACATATTTACCATTTTTTTTTTCTATATTGTGACTTCAGTTATCCCAAAAATAAAAAACTTTTGTGCTAAAATTATATGCAACATTAATAGCATGTGGATCTCAACCCTACTTTAACATGTGAATGAGATTTATAGAAGATGACCACAAAAAGATGTAAATGCTGTCACATACCAAATTAATGCACCAAATTCCAAAATTATTGCCAAAAGCGTCAATAATTTGTTATGGACCTGCTCAATGCAAACAAGAAAATTAGTAAACATCAGAGACCCAAAATTATTCCAAGGAAAACAACAATATTCAGGGGGTACAACTTACATAAAGAGCGCAAAACAAGCCAATTATTATACTTGCGAGATATATGGCTGTTGCATAAATACGGACGGGATCAAGCATCATTGTCACTTGCCGTTTAGGGCCTATGAGGAATGCTGTGCTGCCAAACAAAAGCATGCAACTTAACATCTAAAGTGGAAAACTTTTCCCTAGACAAACGTACAAGAGGGAAATAAAGAATACAGACATATAGTTTATTCGGCAAAAAAGGTATTAAAAATTATTTATTTTCAAAGCAGAAAAGAAAAAAGATTGAAAGCTAATAAAACAATCTGAGCGGAAAAAAAAAGGATCAAATATGCTGGTTCCTAAGGGGCATGTCTTGGGTTTGAGCCAGGACAATGTCCCTTAAGTTGCTTAGCCAAGAAGAAAAAAAAGGAGCAAATATGCTGAACCATTAAATTACAGCCAAAAAGAGATTACAGGTTCTGAAATTTTAAAGTCACACATTATCAGGTTGGAATTACTTGTTTCTTCTCTTTTCTTTAGCTAAGCACACAAGGTGTTAACTTGACTGACATCATTTGCTACCTTTGCAAAATTTGTAACACAAATAATTTATCAAATTTTAAGCACCTTATGGAACTTGTCCTCCATTTTGAACCCCAATAATTCCATGTCATGTGACAGCAATTAAACTGAAGATTCTTATGAAAAAAAAAATAATAATAACACACACACACAATTAAACTGAAGAAAACAGTGATAACCTCATCTTCAGTGGAAGGTTTCCCACAACATTGTGCTCAATTTGTAGATAGAAATTCCAACTCCCCAGGGGGAATAAAAGAGGGAAAGAAATGCAAACTCAAGTAACTAATTGATTAGGTCCAGGCAAACAAAAATGTGAACTTTCTGTTTTTAGCCAAAAACAACATGGATCACATGAGAAGCAAAATCTAACAGAAACCTTCCAAGTCTGTCTTATCACAAAAAATATAAATAAAAAAACAGACAAACCTTCCAAGTGAAAGCAGATTTCCAAGTGTAAATGTAATTCCAAACTTGATTGGATTGAAAAAAACAAGCATCGACTGTCACATGAGAAGAAAAGAAGCCTGCATATTAGTACCATAGAAGGCCACCAATATCTATTCAAGTCAATTTTCAGTTGTCCAATAATTATACAAAATAAAATTATTAAAGCACTTCAACTTAACCTTAACATTGAAAAATTTTCAAGATTATGAGTTCCATGTTCACAGAAACACATTAAAACAGCATATATAGGCTAATTGTTTGCTTGTTTTCTAAGATGCCTCAATACCATCCCCACTAAAAGCATATATTTACTAAATTTATAAAGTTGTTATGTCCAGTCAGACAGCACTGTCCTATGTTGAATCAGGTTTCTCAATTTTTAAAATTGTGAGGAAATAAAAAATAGAGAAGATATACTGGCAACAAAGTAACTAAAAATTGTATATGTAATAATGATTTCACTTTGAAGCAATATGGTTCAAATGAAATGAAGTAGTTTATAAGTGTCTTAAGTTTATACAGACTATAACAAATCTGACTCATGGCAAGTAATCACCAAGCAAGTATTTAGGTATTTGATAAGCATTGACCTCCCCAACGTTCATAGCCCTTTTGGATGAAAATCATAAATCTACAAGCATTGTACCCATTATTTCTCAATGTGGGCTCTTGGATAAATCACAAGAAAAATATCATTTTTGTTGTGAGCAAAAGTATGTGACTACAATTCAAGGAGACAAATCAATAGTCATTGAATGACTCCTCCATTCACTAATGTTACATTACACATGTAGATATCTTTTTTTTTTTGAAAAGAGAGAAACTTTTTATTGATCAAAACTCAGAACAATACACACAATGGACAAGATGTCCATTATTGAGAGAAAAGATCAAAAAACGAAAAAACATAGAATTAGGTCTCATAACGCCTAATCCATTTATCTAAGTGCTGCCCTCCAATCTAAAATTATATCGAATAGATATACCCCCCTGAAATCACTAGTAACAGATGCCCAAAGGGATGACCAAAACACTACTCTATCCCACAATTCTTCAACATCTGCACCTCTATAATCCTCAAAAATTCTTCGATTCCTCTCCATCCAAATAACCCAGAAAATGGCCAGCATTCTGCAATTCCAAAACACCTTGGCCTTCTTGATCCCACCAAAACCAAAGAACTTTTCACTCAACAAAGAATAGCACCCTTCTGGCATTACCCACATTACCCCTGCATCTTTGAATAAATTTGACCACAGCTTTGCTGCTACAGAACACTGAAGGAAAACATGATCAACACTCTCCCCTTGGATCTTACACATAACACACCTGCTTGGAGATAAACAAACATTTGGCCTCTTTTTTTGTAGAATATCACAAGTATTTATCTTTCCAAGAGCTACTAACCAAGCCAAAACTCTGACTTTTGGAGGAACTTTTGCTTTCCAAATCAAGCCTGCCGGTAGAAAAAGACTACCATCGCCATGCCCACAAAGAAAGGTAAAAAAAGACTTTGAAGAGAAAAACCCTTTTGAGTCCAATTTCCAAATTCTTGAATCTCTAGTGGACGACAAATGAACTTTCTCAAGCACTAAGAGCAAGGATGACAACTCCTCCACTTCTAAGTCATTTAAATTCCTTCGAAAGCCCAGGTTCCAAATTGGCTGAAAATTAACTCCCCCTGCCATTTCTGCCACTGTTAAGCCATGATGATCTGACAGATTATACAGCCTTGGAAAACAGGTTTTAAAAGCCTCCTCTCCTCCCCAAACATCCTCCCAAAATCTAGCCCTTTCGCCGTTCCCTACAACCAGCTTACAGCACCCTATAAACTTATTAAAGCCTTTTGATATATCTTTCCAAGGGCTGCGACTTGACCCTTTCCTTACCTCTTTTGAATCCCAACCATTCTCGTGGTTTCCATATTTACTTCTAATCACTTCATGCCATAAGGATTCTCTTTCCAAAGGATATCTCCAAAGCCATTTCCCCAATAAGGCCATATTTTTTGCTTCCAGATTCCCTATGCCCAATCCCCCTGATTGCTTTGACTGAGAAACAATATCCCATCTAACCAGATTAAACTTTCTCCCTTCCCCAACTCCTTTCCACAGGAAGTTTCTCATTAGTTTCTCCACCCTTTTAGCTACCCCCTTTGGTATTTTAAAAAGTGATAAGTAATAAGTTGGGATACTCCCCAAAACAGCCTGAATCAATGTCAGTCTTCCTCCCCTTGATAAGAACGCTTTCTTCCAATTTTCCAGTCTTTTCTCTATCTTTTCCATCACCGGATTCCAGAAATTTGATGCTCTCGGATTACCCCCCAGAGGCAAACCCAGATACTTCATAGGCCAGGCACCCACATCACAATCCCAATCAGCTGCTAACCTCTGCACTTTACTCTCTGCTGAATTAATACCCGCTATAGCACACTTTGAACGATTAATTTTTAATCCTGAGACTACACAAAAACAGTCAAGAACATCTAATAAATTCTGCCACATTTGCTCATCTCCAGTGACAAAAAAGATGGTATCATCAGCAAATTGGAGATGAGACACTTGCACTCTTTCCCGTCCCACTTTCAACCCCTCGATCAACTGTCTCTCCCTTGCTTTTTCAATCAATCGACTAAGCCCGTCTACCACAATTGTGAATAGGAATGGCGATAGAGGATCTCCCTGTCTCAAACCTCTAGAAGCCCCAAATTTTCCACATGGTCTTCCATTTATCATTATTGAAAAATTTGCAGACCTCAAACAGCCCACTATCCACCTTCTCCATCTTGCCCCAAAGCCCTTCTTTTCCATCATAAAGTCCAAAAAATCCCAATCTACATGATCATATGCCTTTTCAAAATCAATTTTGAATACCAGACCTTCAATTTTCTTCGTTCTCACCTCCTCAACTAACTCATTGGCCACCAAAACAGCATCCAAAATCTGTCTATTTTTCACAAAAGCACTTTGTGCAGATGATATTGTTGCACTTAAAACCTCCCGTAATCTGGCTGCCAATACTTTTGCTAAAATCTTGTAGAGACTCGATACTAAACTGATTGGTCTATAATCCCCAATTCTTAATGATTCCACCTTTTTCGGAATGAGGCAAATATATGTCTCGTTTGTAGTAGCATTAACCACTCCGGTTCTGTAGAATTCTTCAAACACCTTGAGCAGCTCCTCTTTCACCACATCCCAACATCTTTGAAATATTAACATCGTGAAACCATCTGGTCCTGGTGACTTGTCCTGACAGCAGTCCATGATAGCTCTTCTTATCTCCTCTTCCTCAAAAGGTCTTTCTAGCCACCTTGCTTGCTGATCTTCTATTGGACTCCAGTTCAGCCCATGAATTCTACTAGTTCGCCTTTTAGAATTATTATACAGATTTGTAAAAAATCCGATAATTTCATGCTCAATCAACTTCCTGTCTTCCACTATCACTCCTTCTCCTACTTCTAATTTTTCAATGTAGTTCCTCTTCTTCCTTCCATTTGCAATTGCATGAAAAAATTTAGTATTACTGTCTCCTTCCTTTGCCCATTGCACTTTTGCCCTTTGCCTCCAACGAATCTCCTCTCTAAAAATTAGCTGCCCCAGCTTGTTTCTGAGAGATACCCTTTCTTCTCTTTGTACAGGGTTTAACCCTTCTCTTTCCTCGATGCCATCCAGCTCCTTTATTTTCTCCTCTGCTGCTCTTTTCTCAAGTCCCACATCCCCAAACACCTCCTTGCTCCACACTTTCATTTTTTGTTTCAAAAATTTCATTTTCTGCATAAATTTATAACCTTCTCCCCCCTGGAAAGTCTGCTCACCCCACCAATCCTTTATGTTCTTAGTCAATGATGGATGCTCCATCCACATATTCTCAAATCGAAAAGGAGCTGGACCCCATTTCACAGAAATTGTATCTAGTACAATGGGGCAATGATCTGAAATGACTCTAGGCATAACGGATTGCCTAGCATTTGGAAACATCTCTCCCCACTCCTTTGAGAAAAGGAATCGATCTAATCTGCAGCACACTGCCTCCTCCCTCAACACATGTAGATGTCTTTATAACCAAGAAAGCAGATTATGATTACCCACCAATCAGCATTCACATGTATTTTAGGTTTCAAAAGTAACAGTATGCATAACTGGGAAGTGGGAAGGTAGGAAAAGAAAAATGAGTAGTAAGCAAACATAAAGAAAAGCACAGCTGAAATGAAAGAAAGTATTAGAAGATGCTAAAACTTACCAAGAGAGTACAAGTTAATCCGGCAGACAAGCATATGGCGAAACCGTAAAACCTCTGTTTAGTTTAATCAAAATCAGGGAAAAATACAAAGAATAAAACCCAAAAATAAAAATAAAAATAGGGAGACAATTGACTAAAGAAAAAAAATGAGGAATTGCAGATCTGGGCAATGAGAGTTTAGTAATGTAATATTTATTACCTGTTTAGTGGACAAGGTGCAGTTGCGATTGAAGTCGTCCATGAAAGAAGAAGAAGAAGCAGCTTCACGGTCGTCGTCCTCATCGACCTCCATTCCCACCAGCATCTTCACCTTCTCAAATGCTTGGTTCATCTTCTCCATTTCTCTCTCTCTAACACAATTCACACACTCAGATCCACCTTCAAATTCTTTCTTTCTTAGCTCCTGCCAGTACAACCTTTTTGTTCTACTTTTTTGCCTTTTTGTTAATTTAGGAAAGAGACAGAGTTTCTACAGCCTAGGCCAAGGCTGCCTAGCAATTCAACTATCAAGTATCAGCTTCTTTGGAGCTACTATTCGTACCCTCCAAAATCTTTACCATAACCCCACCAATTTTTTACCCCAAAATTTCCAGTTTTGTCCACAAATAAACTTAGGAGGTGTTTTCAATATGGAGTTTGATGGACTTTAAATTAAAGTCTAGGTATATTCAATCTACACTTTTAAAGAGTTTATAAAAAAGGTTAGTAGTATTCAATTTATACTTTTAAAGAGTATAAAAATTTAGTGGTATTCAATGTAGACTTTTTATAAAGTCTTTGTAAAGTCATTTGAAATTATTATGACAAATGACGGAATTTAAAATTTTAGAATATGTAAATTCTTTGTTTGGATAAATGTAATCATTATAGAATTTAATTATGAAATTTATAGTAATTTTATAAAAGAGTGATGGTGATAGTGGCAACAATAAAAATGATGCATGTGATGAATTTGACGATGGTAGTAGGGGTGATGGTTCACGGGCGGTGGGAGAAATGGTGGCTACGAAAATTGGGGTGTTGGAGGCAAGGAATACAATTTTGGGTTTCGAGAAAATTTTGACGGAAATTTCGAAGATTTTTAAATTTCGACAAAAATTAGACAGAAACGACGGAAATTGCTATCAAAATACAGAAATTTTGAATAAAACTTTATCATATGTTTATTTAACATATTATCTACTAAATTAATAAAAAACATTGAAGAAATCAAATTATATAATAGGTTTCATGTAATATAAGATAAATATAATGTGCGCTGGAGACAGATACTGTTAAATAAAAGTAGTATAATGAATAAATGAAATTAATATATTATTTATACTCTATAATCTATACACTAAACCTTATACATTTTATAATCTATACTCTATATTGTTTAGGATATGGTATATGATATTAGGATTTAGGCCCTATAGAGTATTTTTAATTATTTTTTATATAAAAATATATAAAAATTTATTGATTTAGGGTTTAAAAAGAGTTAATTACACTTACACCCTCTGAGGTTTATCTTTTTTCACATAAACCCTCTGGGGTTTCAACAATTACACATACATTCCTTGAGGTTTCAAAACTGTTGCATATAACCCCCTATAGTGAGACGAAAAATGATGAGAAATTATGCAAAAATGCATGCTAAGGGGTGAAATGACCTAATAATATTACTCAAGGTGTAAGGTCCAACCTCAATACAAATATTTTCTTTTTTGTTTATTTTATTTTTTTCTTGTAGAGGGTTATATGCAATAGTTTTGAAACCTTATGGGGTATATGTGTAATTTTTGAAACCCCAGGGGGTATATGTGAAAAGACAATAAACTTCAGGGGATGTAAGTGTAATTAACTCATTTAAAAATAACTAAACGAAACTCCAAAATGGCCAAACAAAACCCCAAACTATTTTTTTTCTTTACAATTGTCCAAAGGCCCCAAACCCCAATCAACCATAAACCTTTTAATTTTTTTCTCTTTTTTATTATTTCTTTCCCTTTTCTTTTTTTTCCTTCCTTTTCTTTTCCCCCGTGAGTCTCCATCTCCACTCTCCAGTTCTTTTTTTCTTCTTTCTTCTTCATCCCCTGCTTCTCTCTCTCTCTCTCTCTCTCTCTCTCTCTCTCTCTCATTCATCTATCCCTCAACCCACCCTCACCCTCACCTCTTTCTCCCTCATCTCCCCCCTGTCGCCCCTCTGCCACCGCCCCATCTTTCTCCCTTGATCTCCCCCTGCCACCGCCCCCTTTTTCTCTGTCAATCTCCCCTCTGCCGCCCCCTCTTTCTCCCTCGATCTCCCCCATGCCACCCCTGCCGCCGCCCCCTCCTCTTTCTCCCTAGATCAGATGGATGAAGTTGTAAACAAATGGATGAGGTCATCTCCTCTAAACATCCATGTAAGTTTCTGTCTTTTTTTTAAATGTTTGAGCGTTTACATGTTTTTTGGGCGAAGAGACAAAGAGTTCTAAGGCAACGGGGTTGGGTTGGTCTCTAGTCTCTACATTTGCGCAATTTATTTTCCTTATGAAATGTAACCACCACCGAAAATTTCACCGAAATTTCGAGGATTTCGGCGAAATTTCGATAATTTCGACGAAATTATTACGAAAAGTTAACAAATATGAGTTTCGATTTCGACACCCCAAAAAATCGAAATTTAACACCTTGGTTGGAGGTAGCGGCGATGGCGACATTGGTTGTGGTGGTGATGGTGATGGCGGCGGCGATGGTGATAGTGGTGGTGGCGGCGGCGGCGACATTGGTGGTGGCAGCACTGGTGGTGGTGGTGGCAGCAGCATTGGTGGTGGCTGGGGCGATGGTGGTGGCAGTGACAGTGGTGGCAGTATCAATGGTGGTGACGGTGGCGGCAACAGTGGTAGTGGTGGCAGAGGTGGTGGTGGCGATGATGGCAGTGGTGGTGGCGACGACAGAGGTGGTGTCAGTGGTAGTGGTGGTGGTGGTGGTGGCGACGGCAGTGGTGGCGGTGGCAATGGCAGCAGTGTTAGTGGTGGTGGTAGTGGTGGTGATATTATGATTAATTGACAAGATGATGGGTAGACACGACTTTTTTTTTGTTGGTAAAAATTGGAATTTTGAAAATAACACCAATTTATATGGAATTTAAATTTGGAATTTACAACCCTTAAATCCCAAGTTTTTTTCCACATAGAATTTACAAAATTTTGTATTTATGGACCCAAACAAGGAAATTAGAGTATGTAATTTCTTAAATGCTGAGTTTTGTTTAAATTCCAAGTTTTTTTTTCTTCATCCAAACACACCATAAGGAATTTACAAATGATGGAATTTAAAATGACGTGATTTAAAACTCTAGAATATGTAAATTCCCTTGTTTGGATAAATGTAATCATTATGAAATTTAAATACGGAATTTACAGTAGTTTTATTTTTTGATGCATCAATTATAAAGGAGTGATGGTGATGGTGGCGACAACAAAAATGATGTTTGTGGTGAGTTGATGATGGTAGTAGAGGTGATGGGCAACGGGTGGTGGGAGAAATGGTGGCGGCGAAAATTGGAGTGTTGGAGGTGGTGGTGGCGGCGGCGATGGCGACATTTGTGTTGGCAGTAGTGGTGGTGGCGACGGTGTCAGTGGTGGTGACGGTGACAGTGGAGAAGGCGGTGGTAGTGGTAGCGGCGGTGGTGGCGGCGGAGGTGGTGTCTGTCACGCCCTGGAACCCAGGCATGTGCGGCACGTACTTTAAGGGCTTCGAGAGTACAACGCTAAACTCAATAGTCTACATTGAATTCTCAAATTCCTTAAACTACGTAAGCCTGTTTTGAATTTAAAACCCAAATTAAATTATAATGTAGTAGCATAAGCTAATATTTAAATAAAACAATTAATGAGCCATAATAAATATAAATATTATTTATTATTCAACTGGGTCCCCTGCCTTGTCATCTCCACGCTGACTCCTCAACTTAGTTTATCGGCAAACAACTCCTAAAATATAAAGAATCTCAATACATATTTAATTGGGCATATAACAACATTTCTCAACTTTCCAATATTCAAACAACAATATGGAAACCATTTCGGCAACTCAAGCTGATTCTTTAACAATCAAAACCGATCACAGTCATCACACATAACAATTAGAAAAACTCAATAGCATTTCACAATAATCTGGTTATTTAGTTAATAACAAAACCATCAGTATATCAGTCATTAACATCAATGGTATTCAACTAATTAAAACACATTCCGAAATTATAGATTAGACAAGTGTTTGTGGATAAATCCACATGGATTCAACAATCAATCACAATCCAAAACGTGGCACATCGAGCCCCACTTTCTTTTCTGACTTTTCAACGGTCCACTTGGTCAGATCCAGCTATCCATGTCATCATGTCAGCTCAGCAATACAAACGTACACCTGAGTTCGACTCTTACCTCTGGGAGATCCAAGTCTAATTCGAACTGGCATCGAGATCCACCAAAACTCGAGAGATCATCTTTTTTCAGGCATCTTCAGTTCGGCTTGGATCCAAGTGTTATCATATCTCTAATCAAAGCTGTTTTACACTTGAATGAATATTGTTGTAACACGAACTCTCCAAGTAGCTTGAGTCCAGAAATCTTCGGTCCTGAAAACATAGAAAACCTTCAGAGGTAAGGGGCACCGGTGTGGTGCTGGCCAAAGGCTCTCCGACGGTCAAGTTAGAAAACAAGATCAATTATCAACTCAGAGCATTGGCTTAGAGCTTTGGAATTACTTACTTTTGAATGATCTTATGAGAGTCTATTTATAGGAGATGATGTAATCCCTATGGCCTTAGGATTGTAAGTTGATTTAAACTTGTAATCACCGGAAAGTATAATCCATATTGGATTGAACTCCTATACTTGAATCCTTGTTTGGAGAGGATTCAAGCCATTTAATTCGTATGAGAGTTGGTTTCCTAGTAGAACATGAAGTTCTTAGGTCCCTTTAGTCGTGGCTTGTATAGTAATACCTCCGTGAGCTTGCAATTGGAAGCGTCCGTGAGTTTGGGTAGGAACATGGACCCATCCGCGAGCTTGAAGGAATCTATGGGTTCGGATGTTTCCATGGATTTGGGTGTGTCCATATGTTTGGAAGCATCCGGCCCTCCTAGATGCATGTGGAGATTGTTCCCCTTGCTCTGTGCTCAATGGGTCCTCCCATTTTATGGTGTTCATACCCCCGGTGTTGTTGATGATGGCGCCTTGTCCATGGGACCCTTTTGGACTTTCACAAGTATGGGTCCTATTGTTTGAGTCAAGGCACCTCCTTTGTTATAGGTAATAGAACCTTATCTATTGGTCTCATCGTATTTATAAGAGCATAGGTCCCATCATTTAAGTCAAGGCATCCCCCATTTATGTAATATCTAGGGGCCCTATGCCTTTCTCTAATTTCTCCAGACCCACTCCAAATATGTGACATAGGTCCCATGTAGAATTTATCTATGGTCCCACAATTGCCATAACTTGTAGGTCTCTCAAAACATAGGTCGTGTTCTTCTAACATCATGGGTCCTATATTTCATGCATTTTCCAATGGACCCATGAGAATGGATAGGTCCCCTCATTTCTTTATGAGAATGGATAGGTCCCATGCTAGAATAAACCATGGTCCTATGCTAGAATATTTCATGGTCCCATAATTGCCCCCAAAATATATCCCTTGGAAATCTTTTGAAAGGGATGTATTTTTTAATAGGACTCCTTCTAATCTTCCATCTTGCTACCGGTTCGTGCGCACTATGGGTCCGCTCAAGAGGAGATCATGGCTTTGAAAAAAGCTCTACTTGGCGGCCCGAGGATTTTTAAAGACTTTGACTTTAGTGCAACCACTGATGACTCTGAGGAGAAGCCTTTCGTTGACGATGAGTCCTCTTACAGTGAAAACCACTTGATGTCGATGCTACCACCCTAGAAGATGCCATCAAGAAAAACCGAAGGGTCCGAGCCAAAAGGTTCCATGGCTCCTTGATTTGCTTTATGTCTTATTTGCACTGTTTGTTTTGTTAATCGTCGTTGGGGCCGTATTGTGGTGTTTTATAACCTTTTGTTGGGGCCACTACTTATCTTTTATGCTTCGAGGTACTATTGTGTTTCATGAAGTATCTTCCAAGCTCTATTTTCTTGAATGTTTGTAGTCTATTGTTTTGTACGCTAGAATTGTGTGGAGTGAACACATTGAGACCACACCGGAGAGTATAAGACCTCAAGGGTTTGCCCACTTTCTTATGGGAGGTATCGGACCTATAGGTCCGCTCCCTTTCTTCTTCGCCTCGGAAGGTCCGCTCATTTGCTCATGGGAGGTAGTGGACCTATAGGTCCGCTCCCTTTCTTCTTTGTCGCGGGGGGTCCGCTCACTCTTTCATAGGAGGTATCGAACCAATGGGTCCGCTCATTTTCATTGTATACGTACAGCGGGGGGTCCGCTCATTTGTTCACTGGCCAGAGGTATTGGACCCATATGTCCACTCCTTTTCTTGTGAGAACCCATAGACCAATTGGTCCGCCATTTCTGGTGAAGAACCATGGACCTATATATATAATTGTCCACCATTTTTGTGAAAAACTAGGGACCTATTGGTCGACCATGTCGGCATATATATGTTAAGGAAATTTTCGGGGGCTTTTCAAAAGTTTTTTCATGCATTGAACTTGCTTATATGAGGGATTGACCCGATCCCTTAAAAATGCGCATTGGGTCCTTTAAAACATTTCAAAGGTGCCTTCCTTGTTGCCCCCATTCATTCTCCGGACTCTTAGTTTCAGAAATAAATTTCATATGACTTTTCTTTGTTGAACTAAAGGTTTTTCATCATAGGACCTTGTCCTAATGACTTCGGACCGATAGTGATAACTTTTGCCCCCGAGTGGGGTACTTGAATGGATGTGAATGTTCCATGAATGCGCTTTGCCTTTAAAACACCCTTTTGGTAGGCGATCCCTGGGTCAGTGAGGCCTATGACCAGTGGAACCAAGACTTTTTAGATGTAGTATGGACTTATATGCCATGGTACCATGAGTTTGTGTATCTGGCTAGCCTCCACTTGCCCCATGTGGGTCTTAATTTGGGAAATACCTCAGCGGGTTCTCAGGAATAGATAGAAACCCGTGAGATTAGATAGAAACCCGGATACATCCGTGAGATTAGATCGGATAGATCCATAGGCTCGGATGTATCCATGTTCTTGGAAGCATCCGACCTTCCTAAGTGATCATGAGTGTGGGGGTTGTTTCCCTTACTCTGTGTTCAATGGGTCCTCCAATTTATGGTGTTTCATACCCCTAATGTTATAGCTGATATAATCTTGTCTATAGATCCCATTAGATTTATAAGAGCATAGGTCCTATCACTTAAGGCACCCCGCCTTCATGTAATGTCTAGGGGCCTTATGTCTTCTTCTTATTTTCTCCGGACCCATTCCAAATGAGTGACATAGGTCTATGTAAAATTTATACATGGTCCCATAATTGCCCCCAAAAATACATTCCTTGAACTTTTTATAAGAGATGTGTTTTTAACAACTCAATCTTCCATGCCAACCCCCGAAAAGGCACACTATATAGGTCCGAAATTATTTCCTCCACCTCATGTGTCTGAAAATTTCCATGGCTCTGAAATTTTTTGCTTCACTCGATCATTTCCTCATTTTCTTCTTCTTCCTTGGACTTTGAGCTCCAACTTTCCAACAGCCATCCTATTTTTAATCTCTTATCCAAAACTTCCGATGATTTGGGGGTCAATAGCAATGGGTCCCCCTCCAAGGTGGTGGCTACCTTCATGGACGTTGATAGCGTCGCTCCGATGAAAGCCGGTGGTACCATCGAGATGGTTCGAACCCGAAGATCTTCATGGTTTCTTGATTTCTTGTCTTGTTTGCACATTTTGTTTTTGTGCATGTTTAAAATTTTATTTTATTTTGCTTGAATTGTATGGAGTAAATACATTGAAATGATAGCACCGGGAAGCATAGAACCTCAAGGGTCCGTTTATTTGTTCATGGGAGGAGGTTCCGGACCTATGGGTCCGCTCCCTTGTTTATGGGAGGTACCGAACTTAAGGTTCCGCTTCTTTATTTTTGTGAGGTACCAAACCTATGAGTTTGTTCCTTCATTTTTGAGAGGTATCGGACCTATGGGTCCGCTCCTTTGTTCATGGGAGGTAATGAACCTATGGGTCCGCTCTTTTGTTCATGGGAGGTAACGAACCTATAGGTCCGCTCCCAAGTTTATAGGAGGTACCGAACTTATGGGTTTGCTCATTTATTTTTGAGAGGTATCGGACCTATGGGTCCGCTCCTTTGTTCATGGGAGGTAACGGACCTATGGGTCCGCTCCCTTGTTTATGGGAGGTACCAAACCTATGGGTCCGCTCCCTTATTTTTGTGAGGTATCAAACCTATGGGTTTGCTCCTTTGTTCATGGGAGGTAACGGACTTATGGGTCCGCTCCTTTGTTCATGGGAGGTAATGGACCTATGGGTCCGCTCCCTTGTTTATGGGAGGTACCAAACTTATAGGTCCGCTCCCTTATTTTTGTGAGGTACCAAACCTATGGGTTTGCTCCTTTGTTCATGGGAGGTAACGGACCTATGGGTCCGTTCCTTTGTTCATGTGAGGTAATGGACCTATGAGTCCGCTCCCTTGTTTATGGGAGGTACCAAACCTATGAGTCCGCTCCTTTGTTTATGGGAGGTACCGGACCTATAAGTCCTCTCCCTTTTGTCTTTGGATGGCTTGAACCTTGTTCTTGGATGTTATAACACTTTTTTTTTTGTGAGGAACCATGGACCTATTGGTTCACTATTTTTGGTGAGAAACCAAGGACCCATTTGTCCACCATTCTTGGTGAGAAACCACGTCTGGACCTATGTCCAATAATTTGTTGTGAGAATTTTTTTTTTTTTTATTGTGCTGCGGGGGGATTGTTGCCAAATGAATGAGACCTTTAAAATATTTCCAAGGTCCCCTCCTTGTTGCCCCAATTTATTTTACGAACAACATAGCTCGAAAATTAAATGTTGGGTAGAGTTTTTTTTTTTTTTAATTGAATTAGAGATCTTCTATCATAGGACCTTTTCCTAATGAGTTCGGATCGATAGTCACAACTTTTACCCCCGAGTGGGGTACTTGAATGGGTGTAAATATTCCAAGAAGGCGTTTTGCCTTTAGAACACCCTTTTGGTCGGCGGTCCCTAGGTCAGTGAGGCCTATGACCCGCGGAACAAGGACCTCTTAGATGTAGTATGGACTTAGATGCCATGGTACCATAAATTTGTGTATCCAGCTAGCCTCCACTTGCCCCATATGGGTCTACAAGCAAGCACTAGACGAGATGAAACAACCAAATTTGTTTACAGCTAAGACCAAATGCAATATAGTCGGAGGAACTATGATACATTGAATAAATTGGTCGGAGTCTGTGTAACATTTTTGTAGTATGGGACGAGGCCTCATGTTACTTGCATGTAGAGTGAAGCAACACCCTCATATTGGTGAGGCTTCACATTACAAATTCGTGGTACGTGCCTAGAGTTTATTCCTCTAGACCTTGTGTCACGCTTAGGTGAGGACCCTTGGTTTTTGTTATCGCGATGTGCATAGATGGCTAGTACCGCTATAGGAGGTGATGATTGTACCGCCAATTTGAGGTTTTTTTTTTTTTGAATTAGGACCCTTATGAGTGATGAAGTTTTTGGGGAAGGTCCCCCGTTTTCAACAAATATGGTGCGGACCATTGTTTTGCGCTTTTTGGGTAGGATCCATGTTTCGTACTTTTGAGGTCAGGACCCTTGCTCTTCGTGCTTTTGGGGTAAAGACCTCTACCTTTGCATTATTTTGGAAAAGGTCCATATTTCATGTTGTCTTGGGCAGGACCCATGATTTATATCTTAGTCGAATGTTTAAATCATTTGACATCGCGCGAGTGAGAACCCATGTTTTGTTTGAATCATATGGGCGAAAACCCATGTTTCTAAACTATTTGGGTGAAGACCCGTATAATATTTTGAAGATTGGCAGTGTTCCACCCTTTATCACTCACGATCCTGTGCATCTTTGAAATTGAGTAAGGACCCTTTCCGATGACTGTCATCACTTTGACGGTTCTTTACTTTTATAGAAGAGTGGTGGTATCACTTTTAGAACCTATCAATATTTTGTTTTGACTCCAGCATTGCTTTTCACAACGGTTCGTTTCAATTTGCAAATTGCTTGGATGTTTTCCTAACAAGTGTCAGTTTCAAGAAATAATTTAAAGATGATATAAGAATGAGTGGTAATGACCTTAGCATTTTCCTTTTGAAGGACCAAATGACGAGTGAAAATATTATCGAAGAAGTCCTTAATGTGTAGGAGCGCGAGTGGGTGATCCCTGAGTTGATGAGAAGTGTCAAGATAAGTTAATGGATCCTAAGTCGGACCGTTCGAATATGTCTGCCATTGGAAAAGTTCGCATCGGGATATATCCGCATCATGATATAGCCACATACAGATAGATCCGCATACCAATATGTCCTTTTTTTTCAAAGGTCCGTTAGAAGCATGTGATGAAGAGGTGGAATCAAGCCGGGACTATGAATTCCTAGGTAGAGAGCGATGTGGAAGGGGCGGTATCGTATTTCTATCGCCGCCTACGTTCAGATTCGGACCTTTCAGTGGGGGTCCCTCATATTGCACTCCTGAAATTTCGGAGGGTACTTGGCGGATATGTGACACCAGATGGATCCGGCGATATCATTAGCTATACGCAATAGGTCCGCGACTTAGAGCGAGGTTGGTCCTTATGCTTAGAAAGTGCCCCCAGCGATGTCACGATCCCTTCCATAAAGCATATTGTATGGGTTCACCAATATGGCTTTTCTACCCACATCAAGAATATTATGAGAAGTTTAGTAAATCATCAACTTTGAATGATGAATTTGAGAATTTAATTGCAATAAGAGTAAAAATAATATTGAAGGTAAAATCACAATTCTTATCTTTTTGATGGTCCTTCATCGAAGCAAGAGGGTGGACCCATTCCGAGTTTGGGTAGGGCCATGGAACTCAAAGTCTTATAGGTCCGAATACAGACGACTCTGAATGTTGATGAGCCGACATGATGATGGGTCCGCATGATGACGGTCCACATTCTCGCTCCTTTTGTTCTTGAATTATATAATTCCTAACTTTTATATTGGTGTGAGACCTTACATCAAACAAGCTATGGGCTTAACCCAACATTTGGGAGTTGTGGCACCGGACAGATCTGACGATATCGTTAGCTATACTCAATAGGTCCGCGACTCGAAGGTTGGTCCTTAAGCTTAGAAAGTGCCCCCAGTGATGTCATGGTCCCTTCCATAAAACATATTGTATGAGTCCACCAATATGACTTTTCTATCCACATCAAAAATATTATGAGAAGATTAATTAGTAAATCTTTAACTTTGAATGATAATTCAGAATTCAATCGCAATATGAGCTCGTTAGCATGACAATAGCAAATATAATATTGAATGTTGTAAAATCATGATTCTTATCTTTTTTATGGTCCTCCATAAGAACAAGAGGGTGACAACCCATTGTGATTTTGGGTAGAACCATGCAACTCGAGGTCTCCTAGGTTCGTTGGCAGTAAAATTACACAGGTCCCATCGTCTGATGGTATTTATGTTTTTTTCCTATTCTTAATTGGATCTTCGTAGATTGTAAGATTGCGAAAATATCGCCTTTAATCAAGAGCTAGATTACACTCTTTCAGTAGAATAAATTTGAGAGTCACTCGAAGCGAAAAGTTCTTGAGTTCGGCTCTCAACGAGAGCACCAATTGTTGTAACACGAAATCTCCAAGTAGCTTAAGTCCAGAAATCTTCGTCCTGAAAACATAGAAAACCTTCGGAGGTAAGGGGCACCGGTGTGGTGCTAGCCAAAGGCTCTCCGACGGTCAAGTTAGAAAACAAGATCAATTATCAACTCAGAGCATTGGCTTAGAGCTTTGGAATTACTTACTTTTGAATGATCTTATGAGAGTCTATTTATAGGAGATGATGTAATCCCTATGGCCTTAGGATTGTAAGTTGATTTAAACTTGTAATCACCGGGAAGTATAATCCATATTGGATTGAACTCCTATACTTGAATCCTTGTTTGGAGAGGATTCAAGCCATTTAATTCGTATGAGAGTTGGTTTCCTAGTAGAACATGAAGTTCTTAGGTCCCTTTAGTCGTGGCTTGTATAGTAATACCTCCGTGAGCTTGCAATTGGAAGCGTCTGTGAGTTTGGGTAGGAACATGGACCCATCTGCGAGCTTGAAGGAATCTATGGGTTCGGATGGTTCCATGGATTTGGGTGTGTCCATATGTTTGGAAGCATCCGGCCCTCCTAGATGCATGTGGAGATTGTTCCCCTTGCTCTGTGCTCAATGGGTCCTCCCATTTTATGGTGTTCATACCCCCGGTGTTGTTGATGATGGCGCCTTGTCCATGGGACCCTTTTAGACTTCCACAAGTATGGGTCCTATTGTTTGAGTCAAGGCACCTCCTTTGTTATAGGTAATAGAACCTTATCTATTGGTCTCATCGTATTTATAAGAGCATAGGTCCCATCATTTAAGTCAAGGCATCCCCCATTTATGTAATATCTAGGGGCCCTATGCCTTTCTCTAATTTCTCCGGACCCACTCCAAATATGTGACATAGGTCCCATGTAGAATTTATCTATGGTCCCACAATTGCCATAACTTGTAGGTCTCTCAAAACATAGGTCGTGTTCTTCTAACATCATGGGTCCTATATTTCATGCATTTTCCAATGGACCCATGAGAATGGATAGGTCCCCTTATTTCTTTATGAGAATGGATAGGTCCCATGCTAGAATAAACCATGGTCCTATGCTAGAATATTTCATGGTCCCACAAATATTTACACCATCACTTGATCAGTTCAGCTCGGCTCATCCCCAAGTCTTCCCGATCCGGTCAGTCAAGAATTTCATATCAACATATGGATACATTGGTGCATGTGTTCGGCTCGGCTCGACTTTCCACCGCTATTCTAGAAGATCCAGTTGGGACGAACTGCCATACTCAATTGCACTTGACATGACCATCTGTCAGACTTGACAACCTAGCTCTTAGCCATGACTATTAGGGCATCCAACTTGATTAAGCCATGCTTGCATTCAATGCAGCATTGAATACAAAGACACTTGGTAGCTGTGCATGCTACTGTTCCTAACTGAAGACGTGGCATTTCCTCATCCATTCATTCACATGCAGGTAACTTAGCCCTTACCTCTTCCTTTGTCTATATAAACCCACTTATATGCACAAAGAAAGGGTTCTCAAAATCCCTAAAAACTACACACAAGAACTTGAGAATAACCTAGAAGATCTTATCTTGTTTTTCCATATTCTCTCAAGTTCATCATTTATTCTTGCTTATTTTTACTCAAACACCTTCCACTACACTTCACTGACTTTATTATCAAAGTGTATTTGGTTGGTACCACACCGGTCTCATCCTCTTTGATCTTTGTTCATGCAGGAAGATCTCTTCAACATTAACCAGTAATCCAACAAGATTTGATCATCACAAGTCACCATCCTAATCATCTTCCAACAAGGCTTCTTCATCATCCACTTTAAGTTGTTACATCACTAAGCGGATTTTTGCATCAACAGATTGACGCCGTCTGTGGGAAGAACAATAGCAACCTTTGTGTTCATCACCTTGATCACTAAGCTTTTCCTTCCCCCAACAATCTTCACTCATCTTTTCCAACGACATGAGTATATTTCGAGATAACAACTCTTCTTCCTATGAGTTTTAAGAGGGTCCGCGAATATCTATGAATCCCAACACACTCGCCAAGGAAAGAGCCAATATGACTGGACGAGCTGGGACCACTGATGATCCGGCCAAGATCGGAGCTACAAACAGACTCTTGAGAATGGTGGATCAAGAACACCTAACCACTAAGAACAAACTTCTCAGATAGAACAATGAACTATTGACCAAACAGGCAGAGCAGGCTGCCGAAATGCAACGTCTTCGAGCTCAGCAAGAAATGAGTGTTCGGACTGGCAATCATACACGGATGACCCAAGCCGATACAGAGGTTCGCTCTCCGATTCACCCTCCTCAGGTCACTCAGGTCGACATCGACAATCACCCTTGTCGGCAGAACATCAATTGTGCATTTCTCGGCTTTGAGAGTATGTCCCTGACTAAACAGCTCGAGTTCATAAATGCTCGTCTTGTCATTCAGCAAAAGCGTCAAGCCTATGTCAGAGAATCTATTAATTCTCCCATAAGCTATCGTGATGAGCCGAGTGAAGGCACAAGGTCGCCAATCATAGCCAGACTTGGGACCCCAATACCGACCGGACTCGCGGAACAAAGAACTCCAACTAGGAGTAGACTTGGCCCACAACTAAACATGGCCATAGAAGAAGAGCCTGAACATTCATCTTCCAGAACACAGACTGGCAGACGATCCGCAAGGGATCGACTAGGACCCACCATGGTTATGTCAGCCTGTCAACCGGTAAGTGACAAGCTCACTTGCCCACCAGAGAGCCAACGTCTCGGTGACTGAGCCGAGGGGTCAGCAGAAACTGTACCAGTCCAAACCACTCAAAACATGGAAAACTTGGTTCGAGATTTGGTTCAGAACCAGATCCACAGTGTTCATGATCGACTCGACCAAGTCGAGAGATCCAGGAGTCATACTGGCAGATGGGATTATAGTGAAGAGCTTCCCCTTCCATTTACTGATCGGCTATTGAATGCTGAGGTCTCCAGGGATACCAAACCTCCCAAAATGGATCAATATGACGGAGTCAAAGATCCTTACGATCACCTGCACAGTTTAAGATATGCCATGGAAGCTCGTGGGGCCTCTGAAACTACCAAATGCAAGATCTTCCCATCCACTCTTAAGGGATCAGCTAGGGGGTGGTTCAAAACCTTAAAACTGAACTCCATTGACTCCTTCACCGATCTTAGAAAGGCTTTCATATCAAGATACCAGGTTGTATCCGCACGGCTCTACAACACCTCAACGATCTACCACTGATCAAACATCAGGAAGGTGAAAGCTTGAAGACCTATCTCATCTGCTTCAACGTCGAATACATGAAGTCCAATGAGTATGATGATAGGGCTGCTCAAAATGCTCATCATGCTCGCCTCCTCCTCCCCTCTCTCCCTCTAGTCTCCGCCCACAAAGACCCGAAACCCTTCTGTCTCGTCGCCTCCCTCTCGACCCAGATCAAGTTCACCTTTTTTGCTACCAGATTTGGGTTTGCCGAGTACCACTCTGACACTGCCCAGCTCCGACCGATGCCGAATGCATCATATTATGACTACCATCGACACGGTATCGAGGTCCAAAATCCTCCCTCCGCTCCCTCTCGGTCAAAAGTTGGTATGTGGGTTTCGGTTCGGTTATCGTTTCGAACCCACCCTTACGTGAAAGACTTAAATGAAAGGGACCAGCTGAGGTTATTTATAGCTTGAAAGAGTGAGTCAACTCGATCAACTCGCTGACTCATTGGATGGACTCACTGCCAACCATCACAAGGTGGCATCACCATAATGCGACACATGGCAAAGCTCCCATGTGCTGGCAAAATCATAGCCACATGATCAACTCTGCCATGCAGCGATGGGTGGCCCAGATTGTGCCACATGGCGCGATCTGGTGCCTCCCAAATTAATTTTCTATTTTCTTATTTATTTTAAATTATACCGAATTCAAAAATTAATTAAAAATAGCTCGGAACTTGGAAAAATACCACGAAATATACTACAGATTCAAATCGATTAGTACTACTTAAATATGAGGTCAAATTACCAATTTGCCCTTGAGAAGATTTCAAAAAACTAGAGCTCCAAAAAATAACCTAAGGATAAAGGAAATTTGAGAAATTCATAAAATAATCTCCCGGACTCAGAATAATACGAGACTTGCACTGTTGGATTAGTGGGTAAAATCACTATATATCTTTCCAAGGTCTAAATCGGGTCAAAATTATTGTCAAAGTTGGTCCACAAATTAAAGTCAAAGGTAAAAAAATTAGATTTTCTGCAAAATAAATTCTAGAAAATAAGGAAAATCTCAAAATAAATTTGAAAAAAATTCAGGGTTTCACATCAACTGCCTCATAAAGGCCTTTTGGGTTTCTCATAAACTCATTGCGATCAACATTGAAAATAGGTTGGGTGATGCCCATGACATGAGCTATGCGCTGCATTGAAAATGAACAACGGATCATTAGTAAAATGAATTGGAGACCACATATACAAAGTAAGAGTAATTGAATTAGTTACGTGTTCTGGATTCAACCTCACATATGAGTTGACTGTGGCAGACCTATGTTTGGAGTGGTGGATGAGGTAGGTGATGCTATGGTACCACACCATATACCCTGGAACACAATCTGATGGAAACGTAATTGGTGCACTGCAACTATACCCACACAACACGTGGTCCCGCCACCTCACCCAAAAGCCATCAACATAATCTGTGACCTTATATGATTTAGAATTGACACTCCGTCTAACTCAGGAAGGGGTATAAGTCTTATGGGGAATAGTCTGCACGCAGCCAAACTTCCTTAGAACTCAATCAAGATAATAGGGCTCAACAATATCCACACATTTGAGCATCCCCGAATAAAATGCTATCTCTAGTAAAGGATGATGATCTCTATGGCCATGGTATGGATCCCATGTGACATATGAAAAAAAGAAAATAATAACACGATACATCAGTAAGACTTATTATAATTAGACAAAATAGATCGATAAATTCTCAACAGTAACATACCTCATGTGCTTCCAATCGATCAAGCATTTGCCACATTGCCTGCACGTGCCCCAATGCTAAACTTGCATCCTTTCGTGGTTCCTAACTATGCACATGTGGCTGTTTCTCTGAATAACCCTATTACCATATGGGGAGAAACAACTGAAAGTGCTCATATATTCATGCCTCAAGTAATGTCACATAGCCAGAAATTTGCCTACACCTAGCCCTTGAGGCAACTCCTAACCGTCGATATAAAAATGCCACCCCTCCAGCTCCCCATGCATAGCCTCCGACTGTGTTCATATTGGATAGAAGGCTAAGGTATATGACATCAACACTATTATTGGTCTTGTCCACAATAGCGTGCAACCTAATATATATAACAAATATATTCTAGCTGCATATATACTCTATAAAATCTGGAGTAGAAGAATCAAACACACCCGAGAAGTTTTGCCTTAACCACTCAAATGTAACCCTTTTCCCACGGTTACCTGACAACTCAGTAAATGCCTCGTCATAAGGAACTCCTAATGTCTGAACTAATAAGGCTCGAATCTCTTTGTTGGACAAGTCAGGTGTGGATATAGACCTACCAACTATAGGAATACCAAAAATGTTTGAGACGTCATCCAGTGTGATCGTCATCTCACCAAATGGTAAGTGAAAGGTATTGATCTCAAGTTGCCATCTCTCACAAAAGGCTGACACAACAATCTTATTTGTAGTTTTGTATGAACAGTTAACTAATGGTATCAACCTGGGACTACCTAATATAATTCCATAACACTTGGTTTAGAACTCTTGAATCAAACTGCCATTCAGTAAGTTTACTTGCATAATTTTGCAATTTGAGGGGTTCACGCTCTTGCAAATGTAAATATGCAAATTAAGGTGTGTATGACATGCATGCCATGTTATTCCATATTAGACAACTTAATATAAGGTATTATAAATTGATACCTTGATATACCAAATAGAATATGCTTTATGACTTTTAAAACTTTCCATTATAGAAGGATGCTGAGGACCTCCAAGAAATGACTCATTGAGTTCCTCGTTGACACCACTAAACGGCCCAGGAGCAATCTCTTCCTCAGTACTAGCCTCGTGCTCTAGCTCATCTACAACCATATCTTCATTTGTATGAGTACGTATTTTTTTTCCTCCTATTTGATGTCGTGGGGCGCACTCGAGAAGGACCTGCATCCATATCTACAAACGTTGAAGCACCTAAAGGAGAATTTGGTGTCTTTCTGGTCAATGCCACTATCAGTTACTATCTATACATGTCTGCCTCCCTTGAAAGCTCTTGGTGCTGCGACTATCACCGGATGCAATGAAAAGATATTAAACAAAACAAAAAAGAAAACATAAGTGGCTGTTGTTAATGGTGAATTCTAGTGGTTCTGGTCTTGGGGTTGGGTGTGTTTGTTGGGTATAGTGGTTAGAATTATTGGGTGTGATGTTGGGTTTTAGTAAGGGTAGTTTAGGAAAAAATTGGTTCCGAATAACAGCACCCAAATAATTATATAAACATTAAGCTCTTCCAAACATCATGCTCATGTAGGGTTTTAGATTTTTGGTTTGACACCTACAAAATCTGTTTTGGGGTGAGTAATTACAGCTCAATAATGATGTATAAATATGACTCCTAATTCTTCTTTTATTCCCGTTAATCCATATAACAGAACAAGCAAACCTCCAACGTCCAATATCATTCATATAATTGGATTCCCGTCATGTAAGACATAGGGAAGTGGTCACCACCTGAAACTCGTCCTCAAAATAGATCTAATTGCACTTCACGCTTCACATTCTTGTTCTTGTAGTAGAGCGCTATTCATATAACTGGATTCCCATCTTGTAAGACATTGTAAATGGTCATCACTTGAAACTCGTCCTCAAAATAGATCTAATTGCACTTCACGCTTCGCATTCTTGTTCTCGTAGTAGAGCTCTATTCATATAACTGGATTACATCATGTAAGACATTGGGAAATGGTCACCACCTGAAACTCATCCTCAAAATAGATCTAATTGCACTGCACACTTCACATTCTTGTTCTTGCAGTAGAGCGCTATTCATATAACTAAATTCTCATCATGTAGGACATTGGGAAGTGGTCACCACCTGAAACTCGTCCTCAAAATAGATCTAATTGCACTTCACACCTTACATTCTTGTTCTCGCAGTAGAGCGCTAAGGCTAGCTAAATGCTCTAAAAAGTGAGAATCCCCCTCCTAGATAAAAAAAAAAAAAAAAAAAAGAGTGAATGTGACACCGGAGTATGTGATGATTTAGCCATCAATTTAATTCCAATGGACTATTAAGTTCTCACATTGATCACTTTAACTTCTAAGGCTGCACCATAGTTCAAGGTACAAGGACTCAGGGGTAACTTCGTAATAAGACTGGTACTAATCTAGATGGCATTAATGTGCAAGCTGCATACCATTGGAAAGCCCCTTGAGTCAGGTTTCTATTACTTTTCAAGGATCTCGATTTGAAGTTTTCTAGAACAAGTCATGCCCATTTTACAGCTGGTAGTTTAGGAGATACAGCGACTAATGCTAACACTGAAGTTATTAAGTTATCTAAAAATATGTTCAGTTCTTTAATCAATATGAGTCTTTTCTTATTTTCCAACAACTTTTATTAGCTATAATTAAATGTTTGGGTCCAGAATCACTTAATCTTTTAATTGGAATTTGAAAAGTCACATATCCTTGAAGGGTTGTTCCGACCACCCATATGCCTTCATACCCTTTTCATTATACCTAGTAATACACACATTGTACCTTAGCACAGGTGCATTGTATCACCAAAATATAATGAGCAGAAATACAAGACAATCCTGATGTCTCAGATCAAAGAACTAGTTAGAATCTGCTACAACCTTAATTATGAGATCTTGATTGACGATTGTTTCACCTCATACAAGGATCTCTTTTAGTCAAATTAGTTTAGTGGACCTATACTTTGATAGACACCCATACTCTTGCCCTAGTGTCCCTCACACTGTTACGCCCCAAACCTGGGTTCGTAACAAAGACATCTATGTTGAGAACACTCGAAATAGTTTTTCACATCAGAATTCTTAAGCCAAACCAACTAGACCCAAGCCCAGCAGATCCAGCACGCAACCAACTAGTTAGATTTGAAGTCGACATCAAGCCTATGAAGACAAAAGAAGTAGACTAGATTCTAGCCAATAGAGTGGTGATTGTAGTCAGACGTCCACATTGGGAGCTCCTCATTAAGTGGAAGGACTTAGGGGAAGAAGAGATAAGTTAGGGAAAAAAATACCTACAATAGTTCAAGCAAAAGATCAAAGACTTCAAGGCTATGCAATCTTTGAGGACGTTGATAGCTTAAGTAGGGGAGGATGTTAGGGACCGCACCTTGTATGCCCAAACCAAGCTTGTCCAACGTCCTTAGTCAAGTCTTTGGCCGCTTTCTTGTGTGTGAAGGGTAATTTGCTAGTTGTCAAATTAGCTATTTTAAAGGAATTATGACTCCTCAAACATTTTGATATTTTTTGGTGTAATTTTTGAAATGGCGCATAATGCTTTTTATAAGGGGGTGACTAGTCAATAGAATGTTGTGTTAGCTCACTAGCATAGGTAAGAGCATGCACTTGAGCCCTTATACTCTCTTGTCATTTGTATAAGAGGAGTGCTTTTTCAATGATACGTTGCATTGTGAGCTTTTTCAATTACTATTCTCGTTTGAAAGTTATTTGTCATGTGCTTGGTGCTTGCCTAACTCTAATATACAATGTGGGTTTTGTTGCCTAGGAGGTACTCCCGTGGGTAGGTTGCTACTCAAGAGAAGGTTAGCAAGTGTTGCATAACCCTTCTTTAGCTTTACAAAAGTCGGTCTGTGACAATGGGTCATGCAGCCCATGTCATAATTTCATGAGACACATAGTCCATGTTAGCCAAATTTTGACTAGTCAACCAAGTTTTGACTAAAAATTTGTTTAATCATTTTTTTATATCACCAAAATTTGCATGTCTACAAGATAATCACTAATACACTTCAGCAATACAGTTGTCCTCAAATTCTTCAAGTTTTTAAGCAAAGCAAGTTTTTCTCTTAAAGATATCTTGGTCTTCCTTATGATTTCTTTTCTTGTAAAATTGGAGTGTGTTGATGCAAATTTCCGTCAGATACATGCAACAACTTAGAAGTGGTGATTTGGCTGATCATAAGCCTTGTTGGATGATGACGTGGATGTTGATTTGGGACTTTCCTGTATGAAAAATAAGATCAGAGGAGATGGACCGGTGTGGTACCAGCCAAACACGCTCCGATGATGAAGTCAGTGATATGTATTTGATGGTGTTTGAATGAAAAGGGGGAAGAACAAGTGATGAACTTGGGAGAATGGGAAGAACAAGGTAAATGTTCTGGGTTTATTCTCAGCAAGTTGGGTATGCTTTTGGTAGGCTTTTGTGAGTGAAAATTGGTGTAAGTGTTTGCTTGGGTGATAAGTAGCTCCTTTCTGGGTTTATTCTCAGCAAGTTGGGTATGCTTTTGGTAGGCTTTTGTGAGTGAAAATTGGTGTAAGTGTTTGCTTGGGTGATAAGTAGCTCCTTTCTTGGATTTGTGCATAAGAGTTGGTTTATATTGGCAAAAGAAGTTGTGAGGAGTTAGTTACCTGTATGTGGTTGATTGGTTGGGATAGATCCACACGTTCGGTCGTGAACAGTGGCATGCACAGCTACCCATCTCCTTTGCATTCAATGCTGCATTGAATGCAAGGATGGAAGATTCAGGTGAAATGCCCCAATAGTCATGAATGTGAGCTGGAAAGTCTTATCTGTCAGAGGATCCTATCAGGTGCACTTGAGTATGACGGTTCGTCCCAACATGATCTTCCTTGGAATGGCGGTGGGAAGCCGAGCCGAGCCGACCCGAACACATGTCCTCATGCGTGGACATGAAGTCCATGTGTGATCGGATCGGACATGGACAGTCGAACCCGGCCAATCCGATAAGTAGAGATCCCTTCAAGTCGTAGCTGGCCGTGACTAGAGTCTGAAAAGATGTTCACCCCAGGGCCGAGCCGAACCGAATCGGGATGACCGAGGAAAGATGAACACTCAATCCTTTGGAAGATCCTTAGTTCAGGTCGGACCGGGCACGAAGGGCTCGCCATGATGATCCGATCTGAGCTGGCAGAGAAAGTGCCGAGCTGCGTGATGATGTGGAGGTCAAAGTTTGACCACTGAAAAGTCAAACACCGAAGTTGGATCTGACCAGCCACGTGTCGATCTACGATTGGTTGTTAGATCGGTGTGGGTTTATCCACAAACAGGAGTCCCCTACCTTCCGATCCGAACAGACAATGATGGATCAGAAGTTGAAGAATGGTGGTCTGCAGAAAATAAGGTGTCGCCTGATCCGAGCCGAATTGGATAGATCTATTTTTCCAAGGATCCGAACAAGTGATGACTTGTGCTTGGCCAAAATATCTCGAGGATAGATGTCAGGACGTTTGGTGTCTGCATGGGGGAACATAAGGGTCACCTCATTTATGGGTATTTTGAACATAGATAGGTGGCAGATCTGGGACTTGAAGCGCCACTTTTGGAGGGCTGGGATCTGTTTGCATAGGGGTATAAAAGGGTGTCTTCTTTCTCTTCCTTCTCATTTCTAATTTTCAGTTTTTGGAGCTTTCTCTCTCTCTCCGCAGATCCCTCTCTCTCTCTTCCCGCGAATCTCTTTCTCTCCCCGCGACTTGAGTGGCGGTCTGGTCGCGACTTTGACCAGACACGGCTGTGGACGAGGTGGTCCCGAGTGGATAGGGGGCGGAGAGTTTGGCCGGAGAAAAACCAGTAAGTAATTCTCCCCATTTTTGAGTTTTCTGTGTTTTCGGTTTTCTGGGTGTGTTCTTGAGTGTTCTTGAGGAAAAACACTTTTTAATCCGAAAAGGTAAGAGAGAGAGGTAAAAAGGTGTTTGCGATGTCAACCACCGAATCGAGTGGTCGGCTCGGCTCGGGGGGGGGGGGGGGCTTTTGAAGGCGATAGTGACGCCGAGTTGAGCTGGAGCCCACCAGGGGGTGAGGCAGATTGGGACGAGTTGTCCGAGGAGTTGGGCGAGGTCGGCTTGGCTTTGGAGCATAACCCAGGCGAGGAACTCCGACCTCGAGGGGATGAGGAAAATCCCCAGGTATTGAGTTCCGATCGGGAACAAAATGAGGATGAAGAAGATGACGAGGAAGACACCGATGCCGAGCCGAGCTCTAGTGCCCCAATAAGGCTCACCTCGGTGTCGGAGGGAAGGGACAGGGGTCATGAGGCGTCTACTTCGGCTCGGCAGGTGACAGGGTGTTCGATCGACCCGGACTACTACGAGGAGTTGGCATGGAAGGCCGACCAGATCCCCAACGAGATAACCGAGTTTCATCTCAGGGATCTGAGAGAAAGGTACGGAGTCCCCGAGTCCGTATTGACAAGGCTGCCGATCGAGGGGGAGAAATCAAGCCGACCCCTCAAAGGATGGGTGACGATGTACCCAGAAATGTTCGAAAATGGGGTTCGGCTCCCCTTGCACCCTTTCCTGCAGGACCGACTGGCCATGATCGGCGCGGCGCCGCACCAGCTTAACCCAAACGTGTACAGGATCATCATGTCCATGCACATCCTTTGGCACAAGGTGCACAAGTGTGTGCCAGACAAGGATCTGCTCCTACACGTTAAGGTCGAAGCAGAAGACCGAGCTCGGCTTCTACAATCTCCAGGCTTACTCGGGGCCATTGTTCACAAGGAATCCTTCTTCCCAGAAGACTTGGAAGAGGAGATACTTCTTCGTTTCTGGGGATTAGGAGTTCGCCGATCAGAACAATCCCCCTCCAGCTCGGGTCCCTAGAGCTTTTAGGATTTCAGGTGGGCATTGGATGTCTGGGAGAGCCGATCCGAAAGTGACTTGTATTTTATTGTTGTAATGACATACGTAGATATATTTTTTTTGAAGCTAACTCTTTTTGTTTCATTTTTGCAATTAGCTGGGGCAAGTACAAGCTTCGGGGCGAGCTCAGGGATCAGATCGCCGTGATAAGGGACTCGCCACCGGAATACCTGTTCACCAAGTTCCTGCTCGGGGAAACCCAGATCAGATCGAGTGAGATCTCCTGGTTTGTGCCCAGGTGGAACCCAAGGACTGAGAAGGGGATGGATCCCGCCGAGCTGGAAGCCCGGCTGAGAAAGAGGGCAGCGAGGAGCGCCCAGAGGAAAGCCGGAGCTCGGGCCCCCGCCGAGCCGGTCCAAGCGCCCGTCGCGGCGGCAGCCCAGCCTAGGCCTTCTGTGCCGAGATCGGCTCGGCATGGAGAGAAGAGGAAGGGCCTCTAGACCGAGGCCCGAGTGGAGAAAAGGGCTCGGGCCAAGCCCGGGGGTGCCAATACCGAAGTCTTTGGGTCGGCCTCCGTGAGGACGATAGAAGTAGACCCCTCCATCGAGCCGTTCATCACGGGTTTCAAGCGCGTGATCACGCCGAGGATAGTGGAGGGGCTCTAGGCTGGTCAGGAGGTGCCGAGCTTCGGCAGCAAGGCTCTGAACGCTTCCCGCCAAGCCATGGTGGTAAGTATCTTTGACCTCGGTTTTTATGTTTTACTCGCTCGGCCCGGAATAATAATTTCTCTTTTGTTTTGCAGCTCGCCCTCAGGCAGTTTGAAGCAGCCCAGGCCGCCGTCGACGCCGAGGAGAAGATGAAGAGGCTTCGGGAGAGGAACGGCGAGCTGAGGGAGAAGCTAGCTAAGGCCGAGCGGCTGGTCAAGGTGAAGCGCGAGCGGTCCGCCGGTCTGCGGACTAGATTGGCCGAGCGGGAGGTAGAGGTTGCTCGGCTCGGGAAGGAGCTCCTGGACTCGGAGCAGAAAGTGGCCAACCTGGGCCAGTTTGCTGACGATCTCCAGCGAGACGTCGAGGCTGCCGAGTGGAGAGCTGTTGAGGCTCGGCGTCAAGCTGGGATCCCGAGCGTCCAGACACTTGCTGATGCCCAATTCGAGGGGTACCAGGAGCTTCTGGGGGCGATCCGGATGAAGAGGCCGTACTGGGATGTGTCATTCTTTGCTGAGTCGGATGGCGAGGAGGATACCCAGGAAAGCCAACAGGAAGAGCTTCCCCCTCCCGATTGCCAAGCTCCAGCCGAGGTCGTCGGGTCCGTGGCCGAACCGATCCAGGGGGATCCTCCAATGCCCGAAAATGAGCCGAGCCCAATTCCCCCAGTCCCCGAATCTGATCCCAACGCTGAGATGCAGATCGGAGGGGTCGAAGTGGTGCAGCTCGGTGAGGAGACGCCCGAGGAGTCTACTAAACCGATCCTGGACAGGCCAGCCGAGCGATCTGCATGATTTATTGTTTTATGTATTTTTGTTTGTTTTTTCTTCCCCGAGCCGAGGTGTGGCTCGGGTTTGATCGATTTTTGAACAATTTGTTTTTGGACTATCTTGTTATTAATTCATTCCGTATTTTCTTCTGTTCCAAGTTGTTGTCAGTTCAGCTCGGAGATGAAACTAAAGACATAACAAGTAACACATGAATAAGAAAATGATGAAAAATAACCTTTATGATAAAAACGAAGTGAACGTGACAAGGCATTTTGCAATCGGCTCGACTTGACGATCGCAATGGAATAAAATGTAATGATAATTTACAACTTGTTTTCAGATCAACCTGATAAGCATGATGAAAATAAACAGAAATTAGAAACCCCTAATGATCCCAGATGGGCTTGATACATCTATTGAAATATTAGGAATTTTGTTTTTGAGAAAAATATTCGGCTCGGCATGCGCGATGAAAGTTTGGGTTTGAGGGTATATTTTTCTTTTAGAAATGTCCTGTCGAACGTTAGGACTGTAGGAAGTCACTTCGGCTCGGACAGAGATTTTTATAGACCTGATAAGTCTCTACTATGCCGAGCATCGGGCCGAAAATGGCGCGCCAACTCGGCACAGGAGTTTATAGACCTGATGAGTCTGTAATATGCCGAGCATCGGGCCGAAAATGGTGCTTCAGCTCGGCACATGAGTTTATAGACCTGATGAGTCTGTAATATGCCGAGCATCGGGCCGAAAATGGCGCTTCAACTCGGCACATGAGTTTATAGACCTGATGAGTCTGTAATATGCCGAGCATTGGGTCGAAAATGGTGCTTCAGCTCAGCACATGAGTTTATTATTTTTTCGAAGGAAAGACTTAGATCTTTCATCTTTGTTGGGGGTGTATAGGAGTAGAGTCCTCAGTGTTTACTTTAAAAATGAGAAGAAGATGAGTCAAAAAGGTGTGCATCTTTTCATTGATTGGAAAGAATGTTAGGTCGGACAGTCCCCGATCTTAACTACATTTTACTGGTAGTAAGTCTTCAAATGTTCAGCATTCCAGCTATGCTTGAGAGGTTTTCCAGCCAGAGTGGCTAAGTTGTAAGTGCCAGGCTTGACTATGCCCGTGATTCTGTAGGGTCCGGTCCAGTTCGGATCGAATGAGCTCTCCTTAATGGCAAGAGGGTTCTTCTTCATGACGAGGCTGCCCAATCCGAAGCTTCTGGGTTTGACCCTTTGGTTGTAGTATTTGGCTACCCTCTGTTGGTAGGCGGCTCGGCAGAGATTGGCATCGGTTCGCCTTTCTTCGATCATGTCAAGGCCGAGCCGAAGTCCGGTGTCGTTGGTCTCCGGGTTGTATGTGCCGGTTCGGAATGAAGGAGTCCCCATTTCGACCGGAACAACAGCATTAGTTCCGAACGCCAATGCATAAGGTGTTTCCTTCGTAGAGTTGCGGTAGAAAGTTCGGTAGTACCATAACACCACTGGCAAGAGTTCTGGCCAATTTCCTTTAGCATTATCAAGTTTGGACTTTAGGGTCTTCTTGATGATCTTGTTGACGGCTTCGACCTGTCCGTTTGATTGCGGATGGTAAGGGGCGGCAAAACGTATCCCATATGATGAGGAACCCTCCTTCTATTTACGACGAGCTCTCTGCCGAAGCTACCAAATGGACACGAGCAGAGGAATGGGACGCTCAGGTGGAGGCCCTAAAATCCAAACCGACCCTGATCAAAAGGAAAGAGAGAGAGGTCGTAAGCCTTAAGCCTCAAGTCCAGACTAAAAATGCTAGAACTCAAGAGCCAAGCCAACTTCTGGGTAAAGGGCCTAAGTATATCCAATACACGGAATACACCCCTCTCAATGCCAGCTTGGAAACAATTTTCTCTAAAGTCAAAGATCAACTTGCAACTACTAGGGAGATCAAAGGTCCACCCCCAGCTCAGGTTAAAGAGGGCATCTTTTGCAAATATCACTCCAATCACGGTCAAGTCACAAATGACTGTTACGCTCTTCGCGACAGAATATAAACTCTTGCCTGGGCGGGTAAGATCAATCAATTCCTGACCGGAAGTCCAAAAGTGCCAAAGATCGCTCCAAAGAGACTCACTAACACCGTTGACGTCCAGGATGTCGCCATTGGATCGATCGGCGGTGGACCAACTTTTGTTGGAAGTTCAAACCGATCCCAGAAGAAATATATCAGACAGGCAACCCATGCCCATGAATCCTTGTTGATCCAAGCAGGTCAGCCTAGTACTTCCAAAAGACAACGGAAGGACTGGGCATCGGTCATCTTCAAGCCTAACGAGTCTAGCAAGATCATCTTCCCACACTATGATCTGGTGGTCATAGTTGCTGAAGTGGCAGGAACCACCATCGCTCGTTCCTTCGTCGATGGAGGAAGTTCAGTCAACATCCTCTACCACTTTGCATTCAAACAGATGGGGATCGGCGAAGACAAGTTAGAGACTGACACACCAGCTCTGATCAGATTCGGGGGGTGAAGTAGTCCGACCACTCGGACACATTTACCTTTCTCTCCCACTCGGGAAAGGACCGATCAAGAAGACTTGCATGACATACTTCATTGTCGTTAAGCGGCCGTCAGCCTACAACATCATCCTGGGAATACCAGCTTCGGTTGATCTGGATTGCATCGTCCATTACGCCAATCTGCTCATCAAGTGTTTGATGGGCGATAAATGCATTGTTATAAAGGGAGACCAATGTTCGGCTCTGTCTTGGTACGCCACTTCCATTAAACAAAAGGGTCAACTGCTGAACTCCTAGGAACTTGACTCTATCGCCGATTCCGGCAGATGGCCAAGGACAGAGACGTTCGACTTCACTGCCAAGCCGAACACAGATTCCAGACCTCTCCCAACCAAGAATTGGGAAGAGGTGTCGATCTCAGAAGACAGCCCGGATCGGCTCGTCCGAGTGGGAACTCAGCTCACCCCAGCCCAGTGATCGGCCATACTCGATTTCCTCCATGCAAATGCCGAAGTGTTTAGGGTTTAGGGTTTAGGGATGCAAACCGGTCCGTCCAAAGAAGAGGTCATATGATCCAGTTCGATACGCAACCATGGCTGAAGAGGTAACCAAGTTGCAAAATAATGGGTTCATCCGGGAAGTCAATTACCCCAATTGGCTCGCCAACGTGGTCATGGTAAAGAAGAACAACGGGAAGTGGAGGTTGTGTGTGGACTTCACCGATCTAAACAAGGCATGTCCCAAGGACAATTTTCCCTTACCCAGAATAGATCAACTAGTTGATGCGACGGCAGGACACAAGCTCCTCAGTTTCATGGACGCCTATTCTGAGTATAATCAGATCCGCATGCACAAACCCGACCAAGAGAACACATCCTTCATAACCGATCGCGGCATGTACTGTTACAAGGTCATGCTCTTCGGTCTCAAGAACGCTGGAGCCACCTACCAAAGGCTGGTCAACCATATGTTTAGATCTTCCATAGGCAAATCGGTGGAGGTCTATGTGGACGATATGCTAGTCAAAAGCATCAAGGCGGATGAACACGTCAAAGACCTCTCAGACATGTTCGGAGTCCTGAAAGAATACCAAATGCGACTGAACCAGGCCAAATGTGTCTTTGGGGTTTGCTCATGCAAATTCCTTAGCTACATGGTCAGCCAGAGGGGAATTGAGGCCAATACGGAGAAGATCCAGGCCTTAATTGACATGAAATCCCCGAGGACACGTAAAGAAATCCAGAGTCTGACTGGAAGGGTCGCCGCCCTGAACCGGTTTATATCAAAATCAACTGACCGGTGCCTCCCTTTCTTCAAGACTTTGAAGGGGGCGGGGAGGAACATAGAATGGACCCCCCAGTGTGAGTAAGCCTTTCAAGATTTGAAAAAGCATATGAGAGAACCTCCCATCTTATCCAAACCTGAGGAAGGTGAAGAACTTTTTCTTTACCTATCAGTCTCCGACTCAGCTATTAACTCAGTTCTGATAAAAGAAGTCAGCGGAATACAACATCTGGTCTTCTAGACAAGCCGAGCTCTCTTCGACACCGAAACCAGATATCCCAAGTTCGAGAAGATGGCCCTTGCCTTGGTCAGTTCGGCTCAAAAGTTAAGGCCATACTTCCAGGTCCATTCAATCGTCGTTTGATTGACCAACCACTCAGACAAATTCTGGCCAAGCCTGAGACTTCAGGTCGGCTCATCAATGGTCTATCGAGCTCGGCGAGTTTGACATCACTTATTTCCCCAGAACGGCCATCAAGGCCCAAGCCCATGTCAGACTTCATCTGTGAATCAACAATCACATCCGAAGATTCGCTCGGCAGCGACGCCATTCCAACCACGTCAGATCCGAATGCAAGCGGTGCTCGTACCCAAGCTGATCATCTTACTAGGACCTTGTCCGTAGACGGATCTTTCAATGCCATGGGAAGCGGGGCCAGTCTGGTCTTGATCTCCCCAGAACAAGTCATAATGGAATATGCTCTTTGCTTCAGGTTTCAAGCCTCTAATAATGAAGCAGAGTATGAAGCACTCATCGCCGGCCTCAGAATTGAAAAGGAGCTCGGAGCAACTAAACTGAACATCTTTAGCGACTCCCAACTCGTTGTCAATCATATATTGGAAGAGTGCGAGACTCGAGAACCAAGCATGATGGCCTATCTCGAGAAAACCCACTCACTGCTCAAGGGATTTCAAGACTACAAGATATACCAAATTCCAAGAGCAGAAAACTGCAGAGCCGATGCTTTAGCACGTTTAGCATCAGCCACAGATACCGAATCAGCCAGGAATGTCCCAGTTGAAATCCTGGACAGACCTAGTACCATCGAAGAGGGAGCCTCTGTCATGCAGCCGATCACCGACTACTTGGTCTCCGGAATTCTTCCCCCGAAAAGGGACAAGGCACGTCTCATCAAATCCAAATCAGCTCGGTACAGCATCATTGATGATCAACTCTACAAGAGGAGCTTCTCACTACCCTACTTGCGGTGTGTCACGCCTCAAGAAAGTCAAGATGTACTAAAAGAAATCCACTAAGAGATATGTGGGAACCATTCTGGAGGAAGAGCCCTTGCCTACAAGACGATCAGACAGGGTTACTTTTGGCCCACACTAAACAGGGATGCGAATCATCTGTCTCGCACTTGTATTAAATGCCAACAATTCGCCACGGTCTCCCATCAGCCCCCTCAGTTGCTGACCTCTATATCCAATCCCTGGCCATTCGCACAATGGGGACTCGATCTGATCGGCCCTATGCCAAAGGCAAAGGGACAAGTCACGATGGCGGTAGTAGCAGTCGACTACTTCACCAAATGGGCCGAAGATGAAACCCTAGCTACCACCACAGCTGAACGGATGGAAACCTTTGTGTGGAAGAACATCATATGCCGGTTCGGCATGCCACACACCATCCTCGCTGATAATGGCAAGTAGTTTGACTGTAAAAAATTCAGGAGTTTTTGTTCACGTCTGAACATCAACTTACGCTTCGCCGCTCCTTACCATCCGCAATCAAACGAACAGGTCGAAGCCGTCAACAAGATCATCAAGAAGACCCTGAAGTCCAAACTTGATGATGCTAAGGGAAATTGGCCAGATACCAGAGGTACTATGGTCTTACCGGACTTCCTATCGCACTTCTACAAAAGAAATGCCTTACGCATTGGCATTCTATGTCGATGCTATTGTTCCGGTCGAAATGGGGACTCCTTCATTCCGGACCGGCACATACAACCCAGAGACCAACGACACCGGACTTCAGCTCGGCTTGGGTATAATCGAAGAAAGGCAAACCGAAGCCAACCTGTGCTGAGCTGCCTACCAACAGAAGGTAGCCAAATACTACAACAAAATGGTCAAACCAAGAAGTTTCGGACTGAGAAACCTCGTCATGAAGAAGAACCCTTTAGCCATCAAGGAGAGCTCATTCGATCCTAACTGGACCGAACCCTACAGGATCACAGACATAATCAAGCCTGACACTTACAACTTAGCCACTCTGGCCGGGAAACCTCTCAGGCATAGCTGGAATGCTGAACATCTCAAAATTTATTACCAGTAAATGTAGTTAGGATCGGGGACTGTCTGACCTGACATTCTTCTCATCAATAAATGGATGAACACTTTTTCGACCCATCTATTCTCATTTTTTGAAACAAACACTGGGGACTTTACCCCTATGCACCCCCAACAAAAAAGGAAAAATCTAAGTTTTTCCTTCAAAATATAATAAAAGCCTAACTGACTCATCAGGTCTATAAACTCATGTGCTGAGCTGGCGCGCCATATACGGCCTGATGCTCGACATAGTACAGACACATTAGGTCTATAAACTCTATGCCGAGCTGGCGAGCCATATACGGCCCGATGCTCGACATAGTATAGACTCATCAGGTCTATAAACTCCTGCGCCGAGCTGGCGAGCCATATACGACCCAATGCTCGACGTAGTACAAACTTATCAGGTCTATAAAAAGCTTTGTCCGAGCTGAAGTGACTTACTATAGTCCTAACGGTTGACATGAAATTTCTAAAGAAAATATCTTCAAACTCAAACTCTCATCGTGCATACTGAGCCGATCTGAAAGTAAGTTTGAATATTTTCCCAAAAACAAAATTCTCAATGTCTCAACGGATATATCGAGCCCATCTGAGATCATAAGGAATTCATAATTTCTGCTTGTTTTCATCATGCTCATCAGGCCGATCTGAAAACAAGTTGTAAATTATTATTACATTTTTTATCACGATCGTCAAGTTGAGCCGATCTCGAAATACCTTATTATCTCATCTCGTTTTTATCATGACTGTTTTTATTTTTCATCGTTTTCTTGTCCATTCGTTACTTGTTGCAATTTTAGTTTCATTTGCCGAGCTGAACTCACAAATAACTTGGAACAAAAGAAAAAACTGGAAATAAATTAATAACAATAATTCAAAAAAATAGATATTGTTCAAAAGCACATCAAACCCCGAGCCACACCTCGGCTCGGGGACAAAACATAAAAATTAAAATCTAGGCAGATCATTCAGCTGGTCTCTCCAGGGTCGGCTCGGCAGATATCTCAAACGACCCCTCGCTAGGCCGCACCACTTCACCACCTCCGACCGGAACCTCCATGTTGGGATCGGCTTTGGGGATCGAAGGAATTTCGAGCATTTTGTCTTCAGGGATTGGATGACTCTCTAAGGTCGGCTCGACAGCAGACACGACTCCTCCGACTTCAACTTGTTGATCGGGAAGGGGAAGCTCTTCTTGCTGATCGTCCTGAGTGTCTTCCTCACCGTCTGACTCGGCCAGGAAGGACAGATCTCATTTTGGCCTCTTCGATCGAATCACTCCCACAAGCTCCTGATACCCCTCAAACAGGGCGTCACCCAATTCTTTCACGTTCAGAGCCTGAGCCTGGCGTCGAGCCGCAACGGCCCTCCGGTCGGCCTCCTTGACGTCCCGTTCGAGCTCGTCGGCAAACATGCCTAGGTCGATCACCTTCTGTTCCGAGTCCAACAGTTCTTTCCTAAGCCAAGCCACCTCCTCCCCTCGCTTGGTCAGCTGAGTCTGTAGATAGGTGGACCGCTCATGCTCCTCCTTGACTAGACGCTCAGCTTCGGCCAGTTTATCCTTAAGCTCCTAGTTCCTCTCCCTGAGCCTCTTCATCTTCTCCTCAGCATCGACCGCAGCTTGGGTCGCTTCAAACTGCCTAAGAGCAAGCTGCAAAAAAGAAATAATTAGTCCAATCTGATGTGGGGATACTTCGAAATTTGAGAGCAAGAAAGTAAGAATACTTACCACCATGGCCTATCGAGATGTATTAAGAGCTTTGCTCCCGAAGCTTGCTGCCTCCTTTCCAGACCAGAGTCCATCCACGATTTTTGGCGTGACAACACGCTTGAAGTCCGTGATGAACGGCTCAATGGACGGATCCACTTCCACCATTTTCTTAGGAGCCGAACCGGAAGCGTCAGCACTGGCACCCCCTGGCTCAGTTCGAGCCCTATTCTTCATTTTGGCTTCGACCTGAGGGCCTTTCCTCTTCTCAACTTGCCGAGCCGAGCTCGGCATGGATGGCACGGTCTGGACTGTAGCCCGAGCGAGCATGTGGACTAGATTGGCTCGGGTCTGAGCTCCAGCTTTCTTTTGGGCGCCTCTTGCTACCCTCTTCCTCAATCTGGCCTCCAGCTCGGCGGGATTCATCTTTTTTTCTTTTCGGGGGTTCCACCCGGCACAAACCAAGACATCCCGCTCGATCTGATCTAAGTAGGACCGAACAGATATTTGGTGGACAGATACTCCGATGGTTAATCTCTTACCACGTCGATCTGATCTTTGAGCTCGCCTATGAGCTTACACTTACCCCAGCTGATTGTAAGAACACAAAAAGAGTTAACTTTAAAAAAAAAAATTATCATCATCATCATTGGCAAATAATCACAAGTAAAATCCAAATTGGCCCTCCCAGACATTAAGTGCCCACCTGGTATCCTAAATGCTCTAGGGATTCAGGCTGGAGGAGGACTGTTCAGATCGGCAAACTCCCAATCCCCAGAAACAAAGAAGTATCTCCTCTTCCAAGTCTTCTGGGATGAGGGATTCCCAGTAAACAATTGCCCCGAATATGCTTGGAAGTTGTAGAAGCCAAGCTCGGTTTTCTGTTTCGACCGTAGCGAATAGGAACAAATCAGTAGGTCTTTGTCCGGTACACACTTGTGCACCTTGTGCCACAAAATGTGCATGGACATGATGATCCTATATACGTTCAGATTGAGCTGGTGCGGCGCCACACCTATCATTGCCAGCCAGTCCTGCAGGAAAGGATGCAGAGGGAGCCGAACCCCATTTTCAAACATCTCTGGGTACATGGTCACCCATCCTTTAGGGGGTCGGCACGACTTCTCTCCCCTGTTCGGCAATCTCATCAAAACTGAGTCAAGGATTCCATACCTTCTCCTCAGATCCCTGAGATGAAATTCAGTCATTTCATTAGGGATCTGATCGGCTTTCCACGCCAATTCCTCGTAAAAATCTTGGTTAATTAGGCACCCCCTCACATGCCGAGCTGAACTCGAGGCATCGTGACCCCTATCTCTTTCTTCTGACCCGGAAGTGAGCCTCATAGGGACACTCGAGCTCGGCTCGACATCAATATTTTCCTCATCCTCCTCACCTCCTTCATGTTTGGATTCATGAGCAGCCCCCTCCTGCTCCTGATCCGAACCCATGTCTACTTGGGGATTTTCTTCATACCCCCGAGGTCGGCACTCCTCGCCTGGATTACACTCCAAGTCCGAGCCGATCTCATCCAATTCCTCTGACAGTTCGTCCCAGTCAGCCTCACCCCCTGGTGGACTTCGACTCAGCTCAGCGTCACTGTCACCTTCGAATGTCTCTCCCTAGCCGAGCCGACCACTTGAGTCGGTCGTTGACATTCTCACAAACACCTTTTTCAAACTCTCTCTCTTGCTTTTTGAATCAAAAAGCGTCTTTTTCAAGAACGCTCAAGAACACACCCCGAAAAACCCAAAAAATGGAAAAAACTCAGAAATAGGAAGAATCACTTACTGGTTTTTCTCCGACCACTCACTCTGCCCCTTGCACACTTGGAATCGCCGCGCCTACAGTCGGGCTTCATTGAAATTGTGACTGGACCACTCCACAAATCACACGGAGATTGAGAGATTTCGGAGAGAGAGAAGGAGAATTTGAGAAGCCTTGTTAGTTTCTGAAACTTGAAAATGAAGAAGGGGAAGAGGGAAGGCCTTTTATACCTCCAGGCCAAGTTAATCCCAGCCACTCATTTTGGGCGCTTCAAATGCCAGATCTTACCACCTGTATATATTTAAAACACCCATAAATGAGATGACCCTTACGTTCCCCCATGTAGACACAATCATGACCATTATCCCTTCGCATCTTCCCAAGACACCTTGGCCAATCATGTGTCACCATCTGTTCGGATTATTGGGAAGTCGAACCTGTCAAGATCGGCACATGGAGATCAGTTCGGCTCGGATCAGACCAAATGTCATTTTCCACATACCATTTTTTTCAACTTCCAATCATCCCGGTTCACTCGGATTGGAAGTTGGGGGACTTCTGTTTGTGGATAAATCCACATGGACTTAACAATCAATCATGGATCGACACGTGGCTGGTCAGATCCAATTTCAAACTTTGGCTTTTCAGCGGTCAAAAGGGGTCAAACTTGGACCTCCATGTCATCATACCAGCTCAGCAACGCATTCATTGTCGGTTTGGATTGGCTCATCTCAACGGATCCCCCAAATCCGATCCGAGCCGATCTTAGGATCTTCTAAGAAATTGAGTGTTCATTTTTTCTTGGATTTCCCAGTTTGGTTTGGCTCAGTGCTTGGTGATCATCTTCTCATAAAGATCCAGTGACCAACAGATTGCCATTGAATGGCGATTGTTACACTATACGTTGGACCCGTCTGAACCAGCTCATCCATGCCTGATCCGGAACATGGATATATTTCATACCTGCGTATACAATATCTGTGATCGGCTTGGCTCGGACACCACTGTCATTCTAGAAAATTGGAGTCAGGACGAACCGCCTTACTCGAATATCTTTGACATAACTCTCTGACAGATGGGACATCCCAGCTCATAGCCATGACTATTAGGGCATCCCACTTGATCTTCCATACTTGCATTGAATACAACATTAAATGTAAAGGAGATAGGTAGCTGTGCATGCTACTATTCATGGCCGAACGCGTGGCCTCTTCTCAACCATTCACCCTTATGCAGGTAACTTAGCCTTCACAACTTCCTTTGTCTATATAAACTCACTTATGTGCACAAAGAGACAAACATAATTTTGCTCACAAAAAGCCACCCAAATACATATAACCAACTGAGAATATCCCAGAAGATCTTGCATTGTTCTTCCATGTTCTCCTAAGTTCATCATCTGTTCTTCCTTGTTTTCTTCTCAAACACCTTCAAGTACACTTCACTGACTTCATCATCGGAGCATATTTGGATGGTACCTTTCCGGTCCTTCTCCTTTGATCTTGTGTTCGTGCAGGAAGATCTCAAATCAACATCCAACTCATCATCCGACAAGGCTTCCAATCAGCCAGATCATCCACCTTAAGTTGTTACATCTCTCTTACGGATTTTTTCATCAACACGAGGCATGGTAAAGAGACAAACTTGGACGAGGGTCGAGCAAAGCAACATCTTGAGACTTGTCAACTTACTGCATTCAAATGGTGATTTCATTTAATTGTTTTTCTCGTGTCGAGTTTGTTTTATTGATTTTTCCTCAAATTGTTTGAAGATTGTTTTAAGCAATTTGCTTTGACTTTACGTTTGTAAAGTTTGGAAACCTTTATTTTGTACTTGCTATTTATTTTGAATTTATTTAATTTTTCAAGGTTGCAATGTAATACCGTAACCTTGGGGGTTGGTTTTATAAAGAGGTTTTATTTTTACTTCACATATTTTCCGCTATTTATTATCTCTGATCCAACCCGTACTACCTAATCAAATGGCTTAACTCGCCTTGAGTATCTTAGGGGATTAATACTTGATTTAGTGGTATTAATACCTTTGGGGCATTCAAGGTGGGTGCTACTGTTGCATACCTGGGGTTCGGGGTGTGACAGTAGCGGTGGTGGAGGTCGAGTCATACACGTCGAGGCATATTTTCCATTTTCATTCCTTGGACATTGTAGGCGACATGTCCACCTTTGTTTATTTCTATTAGCTTTAATGTAAAACTTGATGTAATAGTAGCTCTGATAATCAATTTAGGATGATCCGACTAGATTGTATTACTATACTTGACGGGTCTGAGACCCTCTTTGGTTGTGGTTGGGGTTGTCTGTTGAGTTAGAAGTGTAAATTGAATGTTTTACAAGTGGGAATAGTTCAATTCATAGGGGAGACTGCCAAATTTTCGGTAAAATTATCCACTTAGATTGACTTCCTTATAATGAATCACAAGAATTTTGAAACAAGTGGACTTGAGACCTTATCAGTGTTGGACCCCACAGGATCACATTGGGTTCCAAGGTGGCACCCAGGGCGGTCTTGTCATGTACTTTCACTTCTCAATGTTATATTTTATTGAAACAACTACTTAGACTACTGATAAAGCTAGCTTGGTTTGGTCACCCTTATTTTTGGAGTCACTCTTTACATATAGCGATATCATCATTTGGTTTAGACTTCCAACTGAGAAGTTGGCATTTGAAGACATTAGCAACATTGTTCCTTGCTTGGCCTCAGCAATTTTTTACTTAGAAGTCAAGTTATGCGCAATTAATAAGTATTTTACTTTTGGGAAATTCTATACATACCCAACATTCTTCTTATTTTACCCAACAAAATTTTTAATCATAAATGGATAATTTTGTCCCATGATGAAATGACCATTGAGGACAAATGCAACTTAAAATAAAAAGGGGGGGGGGGGCTATGCACACCACCATTTTGTGCTGAGTTGACCACCCTTGCTGAGTTCACCACCCCCATGTATAATTTTTTTAATTTCTACTGAGTTAACCACCCTAAAATGACAGAAATACTCCTAATTTCACAAAATACATCATTTTTACTATCTAAACCCACCTACCCCACCCAAAACAAACCCCCACCAGTATACCCCACCCTTGCCTACCCGCAGACCCCACCCCCTGGCCTACCCGCAGACCCCACCCCCGCCTACACGCCACCAGTCGCCGGTCCTCCCCGCCGTCGCCGGTCCTCCCCGCCGTCGCCGTTCCTCCCCGCCGTCGCCGGTCCTCCCCTACACGCCATCAGGTGGTTGCTTTCTCCCTCTTACTCTCCCTTACTCACTCTCTGTCAACACTGAAATTTTCGGGTTTAGGGTTGTATAATGCATTAATATATATATTTGGCCTTCCAATTACACAGATATGTGATATTTTAGAGAAATTAGAATGAGATTTTGAAAGTGGGTGTCTGCAAAATAGGATCTGATTTCGAATTTCATTCGGTACTGGTGTACCGAAATTTCTTAACTTGTTCGGAAGTATACTGTCGAATTATTTCAAAAAATTCGACAGTATACTTCCGAACAGAATTTGGTGGAAATGTGTTTCCAAATTCATTCGGTAGTTCAGTTCCGAATTATTTACATTTATTCGGTAGATATCCTCCGAAAAATCAAATGTCATTCGGTGGGTCTCTGTCGAATGAATATATTGATTTAACTGTTGCTGGTTCCATTCGATGGGCATCTGTCGAAACATTGATATATGTTCGGTGGGTGTCTGTCGAATGGATCTTAATATTTCGGTGGACATCTATCGAATAGATCTGAAATTTTCGGTAGACATCTGCCGAATGACATGAATATAAAATATTTTTACATACACTTTTCTCTTATTCTATATTTCATGATAACTTATATTCTCTGTATTCTAAACATGATTTCAATTTTTGAATATAGGTATGGATAAGAGAGGGGCATCATCTAGAGGTAAATCTGCTCGAGGCGAAACTTGTAGAGGTAGATCTTCTAGAGGTGGTGCTGCAAATGAAGATCGAACACGTCCTACAGCTTCAGAGAGGCGTAGGAGGACGGGCAAAACAATTTACGAAGAGAGGGGGGATGATGTCCAGCCGGAAGAGAATGTAATAGAAGATGACAACAATGATCCAGATGGGCCTTTCCCTGGAGGTCCCATTGATATGTCATTTCTTAGGAGCTTCAACAGTCACATTGCTGCCTCCATTTGGAAAAATGAGGTATTAGAGATTATACATAATGACTTATATAATTTAAAATTTTATAACTATATAGTTTGCAATATTGTAATTGACTTGTGGCTTGTTTTTGAAAATAGGAACGTGAGCCCCTAAGATGCATGTCCAAAACAACAAAGCTGCGCACATGGGACTTGTGGAGTAGAAATGATAATAACAATGTGAAGGGGTATGTGATTAGATCTGGGCTCGGACCACTGGTGTCATGCTCGTACCGTACTGTTGATAAGGTAGTGGTCTCAGCCTTTGTTGAGAGGTGGCAGCCTGAGACTAATACTTTCCATATGCCATTCGGTGAGATGACCATCACACTAGATGATGTGTCAAACATTTTGGGAATTTCGGTTGTGGGTTTATCACTCTCTACACCCCCTCATGATCATATTGCATCAAATTTGTTATTGAGAACATACTTAGGGGTGAGTGAGGCAGATGCCACATTGGAGTTGGATGACTATTCTGGTGAGTATGTGCGTCTCGAGTGGTTACGGTCAAGGTTTGGCCATGTGTGTGATACAGATGATGATGAGCTAGTGAGGTGTGCTGCTAGAGCCTATTTATTGTTCTTATTGGGATGTACCATTTTTGCCGATAAGACTGGCACAAGGGTACAAGTCCAGTATCTACGATTACTTACTAATCTCGACACCACTAGCCATTATGCATGGGGTGCAGGGGCCTTATCTTTCCTATATCGGCAGTTAGGTGTTGCTTCTAGGTCTAAGGTTAAGCAAATGTGTGGATATATGACCTTGTTGGAGGCATGGGTGTATGAGCATATGCACCATATTGTTAGTCCGGGATATGACATTAACTACTTAGAGAGTAGCCCCCGTGCGCTCCGATGGACTCCGAGGAGGGATACCGGGACAACTTGTGAAGATGTGCAGAAACTGAGACAACGACTTGACGATTTGAAGGCGGATGAGGTATATATTTATAGTGATAATGAAAAATTAGACTTAATTTTGCATTTGTTGCTCTTGGATGAATTATTTGATACTAACTTATTTTTGTTTTTTTTCTTTCTTCAGGTTATATGGGAACCCTACAAATCCAGTAGACAACAACATCCATTACTAGATGTGGCATTTTACACAGGATTGATCAAGTGTTTCGACATTGTGGAGCCGTATTATCCGGAGAGAGTCTTAAGGCAATTTGGACGGGTACAAACGATCCCCCCTGCACCACGTGCTCCTCAGCGTGGTGGACGAGGTGCTTATGCACAATCGTACAATCCCTTTTACGAGTACTTTGATAGTACGTGGGAGAGATGGCCGGACCACTTATTGTCTGAAGATAGTCGCAGTGTACCAGTGAAGGCTCCATCTGACACCGTTGACGGCTACCTCCAGTGGTTCCATTATGTATCTCATCCGTACATCCAAAATCCAGCACTTCGGACTGCATTTGACCCCCACAGGACCGTGGCACCAGGATTTGGCAGGGTATGGATCCAAAGGCTTAAATTTTGAAATTGGTGGTGAAAATTGTTTAGTTAGGCTCAAATTGGCTTATATTTTGACAGGGTATATAAATTGTTGCTTATATATGATTTTTTTACTTACAGGACTGTGTTGACCGTATGTGCATATCACTCGCCCTATTGTGGCATTGGGCGAGGTTGAGGCCACAAGGCGTCCCTCTCACCTTTACAGGGCGATTGACAGTCTGCAACATATCTTGGAGGGCACACACTTGAGCAACACCATGACATACCAGCGCCGCACTCGGCAGTGATCACTCGCTTTCATGTTCAGAAGTTTTTTTTGATATGGCTGTCATTTTATAGACATGAATCATAATTAGTTGGCAGACATGGATTATGGACAAGTTGATTTTAGGTAAATGTAAGAAAATGGTGGCATGATAACTCGTAGGTATCATATCATGTACTATTATGGACAAGTTGATTTTAGGTAAATGTAAGAAATTGCATAAAAACAATCCGAACAAATATTGGAACACCACATATTATGATTGAAAGGGACAAAAACGTCATAACCACATATTATGATAATATTATGCATGAGTCAATATCTAATAAAGGTTAATATCATCTCACATACATGGTACGTATGCCATAAAGGTTAAAAACAAATCACTAGGTTTAATTCAGTTGAAATTCAATCATTATCAAGAGACACAATTTCCGGCGTAGGCACGTCACCATTAATTCGCTTGAACTCCTCAAGGCGATTTTGATATCCAATGTACCAACCACGTGCGGCATATGCGTCGGCATGTTTATGCCAATCATCTGAAATAGGTGGCATAGGATGGCTCGGGGACAAGTGTACCTACGCATATTAATTAAGTGAATAACTTAGCAATGACAATTTTTCTACTATAAATTTACAATTGCACAATCTATAGCCGTACCTGTACAAAATGATCACCGTTGACAAAACCAATGCAAATCTCACGGAGCTCAACATCCTGATGTGCTTCTGAGTGTGCATATAGTGGGAGACATGTTAGGCATAACGATCTACATAAATGGATCACGGTTACACCATAACATGTGGCGATAATATATCCCATCTCGGGCATGGTCATCCAATGATCTCTGGGTGCAGGGGTGTCATCAAAATAGTCTAGTACCCTCTGAAACTCCATAACTCGCTCGCGCACATGGAAAACTGACTCAAACAAAGCCGGTGTATGTAGTAGTGTCCTGGATAAGTCTGTGCGTACCTTTCGCCAAGCATCCACTCCAAATCCCATAGCTGCAGCTACAACTCTATATCCACAATTACCATCTGGTAAGACGTCGGTTACACCAGAAATGTACGGTCTCATGATGGGTTGAAACTGGTCTATATACCGATGTGGCTGAGCAAATGGAATGGGCGAACTCGTCTTCACTTTGTTGGCCCGTTTTTTTAGTTTCTTTTTTGGCGAGGTACAGCCAACATTGCCAATGGACGGTGAGGGTGAATGACTGTCACAACCGGAAAGTACGTACTCAAATGCGGATGGCAAACGCCTAGTAGAGGTTTCAGCTTTACTTGGGCGGCCCCTAGTCTTGGTCTTCACTTGTGGTTCCCTCAGAGTAGTGGAACTTGGATTCATAAGCTCTTCTAACTTCAAACTTATGTGTTTATGGGTGTCTGCATCTTGCTCTTCCATCCATTTTATTAGTCTATCTACTGTGGCATTAACTGGAGGATCTGAGAGTTTTGTGACCTCCGGTTCCCTATTGTAATCCAACTTTCTCCAATAAGGATGAAGGAAGTCAAGTGGAATAGGCCGGTTACGTCGTCTATACGACAAAATCTCATGTGCACATGGCAACTCGTGTGTCCGACGAATGGTGCAATCACATGGTAAGGCACCTCCAATCCATTCAGCCCTGTACAATATGAAAGAAGTGAATAAATTATTGGTACAAACTAAATAAGTGTTTAATGCGTAGAATGAAGGTTAGTTAGTGAAGGTACCTCCTTATCTCACAACCAATTATATTCAATGCTGTATCTGATACATAGCCTAACAATTCCTTCATCTCCTCATGTTTCCTGACACTATGCTGGATAAAACAACGGCTTTTCTCAAATGATGCCTTAATGTGTGTATGCTGCAACTCTATCAATGTATGAATATGCTGCCATGATAACTCAAAACTAAGCTGACTAGTGCCAAGTTCCTTCTTTAACCTTGAATGTGCACTTTCAGCCCTGTTCGTAACAAGAAGTTAGTATGTGTGTCTAAGCATATAACAAGTCAATGATAACAAAAATAGACTACCTATTCGAAGTGGTGTTACCAAGGTGCATACAAGCATCTGTCCATGCAGCCACAAACCTCTCCTTATAAGGTATCAACCAACTATCCTTAATGTACTCAATAGCTCCGGCGTATGAACAAAAGTTGGTTTCCATGTCACGCAAACGACTCACATACTCATCCTTGCTCTCCGATCCAACCAAACAATTCCAGGCACCATTAAACTTCTCCCAATGGTCAACCGTACCAAACAACTTCCTGCAATTTTTTAACACATTTTTGCTAATGTGCCATCTACACAATAAATGTCTGGCACTAGGAAACACTTTAGGGATTGCAGACATGAGTGCTAGTTCCCGATCCGTGACAATCACGTTAGGAAGACAGTCATCATTCAATAAAGACCGTACTCTACCCAAAGCCCATGTATAATTATCCTCCTTCTCAGAACATATATAAGCGAATGCAACAGAGAATGTCATGCTAGTGGAAGTCACACCCACAATCTCAAAAAGTGGCCAACGGTACCTATTAGTCTTATAAGTGCAATCCATTATCAGTACATGCGGAAATGCACGTAATATATCAACACTCTCAGGATGAGTCCAAAACAGGTCAGTCACAACATCGCCAGAACTTCTATGCCACTCAACATAATTATGTTCTCTCAGCTTAGTTAGCAATACTTGCATCTCTGATCTACCGGCCCTCTCGATGACCCTATGTTTTTGCCTGGCATTGTATACTGTCTTGATGATTGATGTATTCTGTGGATTCTTACTTATTATGGTCTTCAATATATCTTTCGGTTTCACCAAAGTCTTGGACAAAGCCACTAACAATGAATTCTCTTCTTCAGTTAATCTGCCTGCGAATGAATGCCCTTCAATATACTCTGAAACTACATGGTTATGCACTCCACATGCAACCTCCAACTCCCATTGATCACCACATCCAGTGTTCACCGCCTTCAACGAGAATGGATATCCACATTTCTTCGAACGGGTGTCCTTAGAGTCATCAGAAACCGGTTGCTTACGGCTAGCAGCATCGGATGTTTAGTCGCCTGAATCTGACTTTGATGACTTCCTTGATCTATTTGGCTCATATTGACCATTTCTCTCACAAGAAAATTTGATCCAAGCTCTCTTACCACGAACCCCGCCTGCATCAGACCTTCTAATGACAATTACCATGTTGTTCCTTTTTCCTTGTGCACGAATCCAACTAACCATTGAATCCTTACTTTGAAACACCTACACATGATAATTATATACATTATTTACAATTCATATTTAGGTATGCATAAATCATAATTCCCGGCCATACAAACAATATATGTTTACCTCCGCTGTTGTGAATTCATTGGTGTAGTCAAAATTGCACCTTCCTTCAACTATACTGAGTTCGGTGGAAGCATCCACTTGCTGCTCCTATTCAGCAAAAATAAAAAAATAAATAATTTTTGTCCCAGTATTCGACGGGAAGCCACCGAAAATATCACATATATTCGGTGGCTAAGTACCGAATATGCAAACAAAGTTCGACAATTGACTACCGAATGAAACAATTATACGTTGGTCATTCGGGAAAAAAGTAGTTCTGTCCCAGTATTCGACGGGAACCCACCGAATAAATCATATATATTCGGTGGCTAAGTACCGAATATACCAATATAGTTCGACAACTATCTACCGAATAAAACTATTTAAAAAACTATACGTTTTTCATTCGGTGGATATCTGCCGAACGGTGGTATAAACTTCGGTGACAAACCACCGAATGTATTGCCATTTTTCGACGGGCATCGACCGAACAAATGTGTAAAAAATTGACATTACATTTATAAACGGTGGATACCTACCGAAATATGTACATTTATTCGGTGACCATCCACCGAAATATAATGCATATTTCGGTACTGGTTTACCGAATAAAAACACGAACTCACAGTTTTTCAGCCGCGAAAAAATTCAAAAAAACTAAAAAAAAACTCAAACTTACTTCATTTGATGACTCCAAATTGTCGTTCTGATTGTCCATTTGTCAAAAGTAGGTGATTTGGATACAATGAATTTGTTTACAAAAACAATCTATGTCTAGGGTTGGTTGAAGATGGTGGTGGTGGTAGAAGAGAGTGGAGTGTTGTTTGATGATGGTGGTACACGTGGGTGGAGCCAGCGGGTGGGATTGTTTAAAACAACAATCTATATCTAGGGTGGAAGGTTGATGATGGTGGTGGTGGAAGGTGGAAGATGAAGGTTGAAGATGGTGGTGGTGGAAGGTTGAAGATGGTGGTGAAGATGATGGTGCTCCTCAGCTGGTGGTTGAAGATGGTAGGGGGTGTTGGGAGAAAAATTTTATCCCAAATATTAGATGTCCTTTATGGTCATTTTGCTATAGGGTAAATATGTCTTTTACTAAATTAAATCTAGGGTGGTCAACTAAGTAGAACAGGGTGGTCGGAATAGCCACCCCCAAATAAAAAACATTGTTTCTTTCTATACCCAACATCATATCTTCATCTTCAACTTTTTCCATATCCAAACTCCAATCTTAACCAAAGTTTTGACCTCATATCATCTAATAAAGTGTTTTAACCCGAATGAAGGGTCAAATCATTTTTTCGAGGCTCCAAATGAGGTATGTGTATCAATTTTTTTGCATTTTTTTGTGGGTATTAAAAGCTTGAGCAAATCTGGGTTCGCACAGTGTTTGGTGGACCAGTGCCGAACATAATGCAAATGTTCGACAAGTGGTTGCTGAACATTTGCATTATATTCGACAGATGCCCACCGAATAATGATAGGATGTTCGGCAGATGCTCATCGAATGGTACAAAAATGTCTAAAATTATCACACAACCATTGTTCGGTAGGCACCTGCTGTACATCCTATCATTATTCAGTGGGCACCTGCCGAATAAAATGCAAATATTTAGCAAACACATGTCGAACATAATACAAATGTTCGACACTCGTCCACTGAACATTGCGCGAACCCAGATTCATGGCGTTCAAAACACAAAAAAATTTGCTTACAACTCTCGTTTGAAGGCTCCTAAACGACGATTTGACTCTTTATTCTTCAAAACAATCTTAGTTGGATGATATAAGGACAAAAATTAGTTTAGGGTTTACAATTTAGTTATGAGAGTGAAGTTGAAGATAAGTTTGAGAGAGAGGGAGGTTGGGTATTATTAATAAGGGTATGATAATATTTTGAATTGGGTAAAATGAGAAAATATTAATTTCAAAAAAGTGATGGTCGGATAAATTAAGAAGTTGGATAAAGTAAGATTTTTGGATATATATATAGAATTTTCCTTTACTTTTCTACCCTAAGGGTCGTGTAGTGGCAAGTAGAATGGGTAGCTAAAAGGGACTGCAATTCATAGCTAAAAAGTACTACAAATATTGCTAGTTGTCGGCCGGTTATCACCATAGGCTGTTCACAGTTTGGAGCATATGCAACAATAATTATTGTTACAAGTAGGCTACTTTGATTTTCGTGGCTCCCAATCTGCTGAGCTAATAATAACTATCGTGGCTTGTCAAGAAGCATACTGTGTTCCTGACGTGTTCGGAGAAATGGTACACATATGTGCGTGCGTACACAAGTTTGTATGAGATAACGATAATTTAGTTCAAGAAAATTAAGTAGCATAAACCTAAAAAGAACAAGATTAATAATCTCATACAATAAATTACAACACAAACCCATTTCTGCTGTAATATATACTCTTGTCAGGAAATCCAACATCCACAGCAGGCACAGCCAACACCCAAATATGTAATGGACGACACAAAGGCCCTTAATAGCAGGAGATGATCGTCCTACTTGTTAAAAAATAAGACCCTTTTTTTCCCTTTCCTTCTCTCACCAGCCTGCAGGAACCAAGAGATGGGTGATATCTGATGCCAAGGAAGATTACTATGTTCATGCAACAAAAATACTCCGAATGAATTAATTGATTTTTGCACTATAAGATTCATAGAATAAATTAAGGACAAACCCGCATAATCAGTCACAGCAAATGAAAACTACTAAAGAGTAGACACAACTTACACAAGTTACTTTTTTCCCTCATTTTCTCTACATAACTGAATACAACCAAAAAAACAAGATATTCATTTATATTCTCTAACTAAAAGTGAAAGTCCGAACACAGTTTTAATCAAAACCAAAAGCCCAGATATCTTAAAGTCCTTCTACCTAAAGGCCATATAAATATAATTATTCAATTATTCAATAATTCAAGTGTTTGTCTGGGAATAAGGCACATTAAAAACTTCTTTTTTCAACAAGGGTGGGGGTAATACTTTTGTAGTTTGAATTTTATAATCGGGCTTGTTCAAGATGGGTGTCACAGGAGGAGTCAAATAAAAAAAACTCTTACAAAAAATAACATAAATTCTTCCCATGTTCTTTCAATTCATATGCTTACTTCTGTTTCAATTAATAGAAGCACAATCTTTCACGGGTGCATTTGTATCTCTATGTTGCACATGACCAAACAATCTTACATGACTTTCCCTCTTCTTATCCTCATTTGAGAATACCCATAGCTTGGAACAAATATCCTCATTTCTTACCCTATCTTTCCTCACCCACACAATATCCTCTTCTCTACTACACATTATATTGCTACTGACCCAATATCCTCATTTCTTACCCAATCTTTCTCGAAGTCCAACACAATTTATCCATTTACCTTCAAAGGTATCCGATCAATCGCAGAAAACTTGAGTTGCACTTCTCCACATCACTCATCCTGTCCTAGTTCTATAAACACATCCTCCCTCAATCTCACCATCATTTTGTGCTATTGACTCAAGATATCGAAAATGAGCTGGACTCATTCGATTAAAGACAAAAAAAAGAGTAAAGAAGGAGAACAAAGTAGTTAAGTGTTATCAGGTACATCACTACTTGCAACTACATGTTTTCACTCATCTAACACACCTTTAATTCACCTCTTCTTTATCCTTCCTCGTTTATTCTATCTCAATATTTCTTGATAGTGCGTCTCATCTCCTCAGCTACTTTTGTTCTCTTATCTTTCAATCAAGAGACATGGAAGAAACTTTGACGGAAAGCTATTACAACGTTTCTTCACCCACCAAAAAGGGCAGGAAAAAACTACTGTCTAATGTCACGTCCTCCCCAAATTACACTTTTCTAGTCCCACACTGGATCTTCTCCTGTACACATAAAAGTAAATACTTTCCATATGTATCATCCCTATATGTACATATGAAAATAGGTGCCCGGAACAAAAACCTTCAAAATCAGAGTTCCATGTCAGTCAAACCAAGAGAGAAGAAGGTTAGAGATTGAGATGCTATACCCTTAGGATAAATAATCTCAATGTGAGCACAACTGTATCCCTATAACTGCAAAAAGGAGAGGAAAAAAAAGGACAGAGTTAAATCAAGACGGCATAAAAACAAAATACTTAATCAACATAATAACTTAATAAAAATCTTCATATTACTATCTAAATCACATCAAATCTTTTGGAATCAATAGTTTATTAAACAAACGCATACAAATTAGTCACAGAAAAGAAAATACATCAGTATATATATGATTTTTCTTTATGTAGGACGTCCATTCTTTATTTAAAGAACAGACATTGGATTTTATTTTTTTACTTTACGATGTTTTGTTGTTTTTTATCCCATTCTTGAAAGGGTTCAACATTAGGGTGTAGCATCATTATTTGAGGTTATATTTTAAGTTTTAACTCTCAATTTTTGGGTAGTGCCCCCAAACTCGAGAGTTAAAACTTAAAATCTAGTCGAGGAAAGGGAGCCCAAAACTCGAGAGTTAAAACTTAAAATCTAATCGAGGAACGGGAGCCCAAAACTTGAGAGTTAAAATTTCAAATTTAACCAAGGAACAGGTCTCAATCGACAATATATACCCTAACGATTAAACCCTTTCGGGAATGAGAAAAAAAGTGTTAAAAAGACAAAAAAATCCGCGTTCATTCTTTAATTAAAGAACAGACTTCCTGCTGAGAGTGAGACTATATATAAGTTAGTAGGAACTTCAAGTGAGAATGTCCTTAATTTAAAAAATGAGGACATCCTACCCGGCCTACGTAACCATCCATTTTCTAGGTCCTCTTTCATGGTTCATTATTGCAAAAAAATCAGCCAAAACAAAAATTGTTTAGCTACTTAATTATCATCTCATTTTTATATGACAGGTTGTGTTACTCTACACAATTTAGATGATCAAACAGATACTAAATTGGCTGATTTTTTACATGGATGATCCTTAAGGAGGGATCTAAAAATAGATTGTTCCTATTCCAATCACTGAACTCCATTTCCGACTAGTCCCATAGATAGGGGTGGGCACGGTTCGGTTATATCCCCAAACCTTCAACCAAACCTAAGTACTCATAATGGGCCAACCTAGGACTGAAACCAAACCAATAAGGTTCCAAACCGATAGGTTCAGTTATCCGAGCCTTTTGGTTTGGTCGATTCGAATAACCGCATAACCAAGATCGGAAATGGGTGAGAAAGAGAGCGGGGACGATGGGTGAGAGTCAAGAGAGGATGGAGGTGAGACTGAGAGCATCGATGGGGAGTGAGACAGAGAGCGGCAACGACGAGTGAGACAGAGAGCGGCAACGATAGAGACAGAGAACGGCGACAGCAAGAGAGAGAGCGACCGGTGACTCGAGAGAGAGAGAGCAGCGGCGAGAGAGTGTCTGGATGAGGGACTAAGCGGGTTTAGTGTTTTAGTGCTTTAAAGTTTTAGGAATTTAATTTTAGGGTATTAAAAATTTAATTAACCAAATTAGAACATATATAAACTAGTTTAATTAAACCCTATACTAATTTATACTTTATGTATGAACATAATCAAAATTACCTTATAACATATATAAATATATAAAAACTAATTAAAAACATATATATAAACAATTAACAGTACCCTAAACCCTATTAAATACCCCAGACCCAAACCCAAAACCCCATACAGCTATACCCTATACCCTATAACTATAATAGTTTTAGTATATATATACCCTAAAACCCTCTAGTAGTATAGTTTATAGTATATATAAACTATGAACCATAGACTAAACCTATAAGCTATAAACTATAAAAAATAGCTAATATAAACTATACAAACCATAAACTATATACTATATAAATTATAAACAATAAACATATATAAACTATTATAGGGGGTTTGGTTTAGTTTATAATAGGTATAAAAACCATATATAAACTAATTAATATATAAAGTTAAATTATATTATAAAGGTGGTTCGGTTCGGCTAAAACAGAGAATTTCAGAATTGAAAACCAAAACCAAACCGGTCTTGATCGGTTTGTAAACCTCAATTTAAAAAAACCAGACCAAACCGAACCAGTCAGTTTGGTTCTTTTCAAAACTCGGTTTTTAGGTATTTTTGCCCACCCCTACCCATAGATGATGTTGTCATTGCTATGGACTGTTCAGTTTGCAGCAGAAAGTGGGTTTTATATGCAAATAACTCACAGGACTGAGGAGCCAGTCCAACACTGATAAATAAAATCCAACATATAATGCATAACTACCAAAGACTAACAAATAGTCCATGATTGCTACATTTTAATCTTGTAGTTTCAAAGGGATACAATCAAAATTTTATGTTTAAAGAAAAAGAAACATTGGGAGCTGTTATTGTTTTGTCACGTTTACATGGAAATGTTTGTTGCTTACCAGCTAATATCAGTCGAGCTATTGTCTGTTTTAAAGAGGTGCTCACCACCACCAGAACCCGTTATTATGAACTCTGTAGGACTTCCATAAGGAATTGTAACCTGACAAATAAGAGAAAAAGTAAAATAAGATGAGAAGTACTTACAATATAATCATGAAGAAACGTAAATCTCAAATATTATTCCTCACTGGGTCCAAGGATTGTCAAATAGTTTTAAAGTCAGCAAAATGCTTTCTTCTAGGCCATTTTCCTTTTCTTTTGTTTTCCCAAATGAAGAAATCTAGGCATCCATCCCAAAACTAATTGGCTATGGGAGGAGTAGCCCAAATCCTTATAAGCCACTAGCAAAGCCCTCACATCTTCAATGTAAGATTTTTCTCAACACGCCCCCGCACGTGTGGTGTCATTTAAGCCTAACACATGGACAATTTATATTGGGTGACATGGAAGCACGTGTGGCCGTTAGGCGCATCACGTGGATAACCTGCCCTAATACCATGAAGAAATCTAGGTATCCATCCCAAAATCAATTGGCTATGGGAGGAGTAGCCCAAATCCTTATAAGCTACTAGCAAGGCCCTCACATCTTCAATGTAGGATTTCTCTCAACACCAAATAAGTTCTTTGAGGCTAGGTAAAATGTTTCCTCCAATACCATGAATGAATGTAAACGTGCATGTATACATATTTTTCTTACATCTGCCTAATTGCCATATAATGCTGAACCAAAAGACATTTACAATTAAATTTAAAATGGTCATAACAAACATATTCATGCTTTTGGGGTATCATGTGAAATTCAGATGAAGTAATACACCTGAACCAATGTCATGTTTTGCCATTTTCCATCATAATATATTGTTAATACACCTGAACAATTAATATATGCTTCCCCATCACTTCAGAGTCCAGACAGGCCAGAATATGATGCCTTCCCTTCCCTTCCCTATTTCAACCAACTAATTTTCATGAAATGTAACAATTGTTCACCATCTTATGCAAATAGCTAGCCATTACTTTTTCTGTTTTCAAATCAGGACTTATATTCATTCTAAGACTCCAGATGGGCCTATAAGTAAAAAAATGCCATTTATGCAAACTTCAGATCCTAAATACCCCACTATAAGGTTAGTTAAAAAAAAAAAAAAAAAAATCCATTCACGTTTGTAACCCTCACACAGCCTCCCTCTGTTGCTCTTTCTAATACCTATGCACTTAATAACTACAAAACAAGGAAAACTGGAAGGATGATATTTGGAACTTGATGTAAGAGTCAAAGAAAATTCCAATTTCTAAATTATCCTATCACTCTATGTCAGGTACTTCTTCTATTTTTTGGTCGAACCCATAAGATACTTTATCTTGCTTTTAATTTAGTTATTTTATTTATCAAAAGAAAAAGATCTCAAATTGAGATTTTCATAATTCTTCTCAATGTCTAGCTTACAAAACTCCCTATGATTCCCAATGTCAACCTAATACATACAATTAGCCATTAAAACCAAATCGAAAATTTTGACTCCCACTTGATAAAAACATTACCGAAGTTTAACCGTATTCCAATTCCTCATTCAATCTATGATCCAATTCTAAGCTAGACGCCTATAAACACTGGCACAACAACAATAGCCTGAAGTTTGTGAAATATAACCACTCAGGTTCTTTAAAGGAAGCATTTAAGTTTTTCTAAAAGAACTAGAATCACATAACATCAAAGGTATATTAACTTCTTTCCAGACAATAGTAATAAGGAAAGTAGCATCCCATTATTGCATTTACAAATGAATGACACAAGTCATGTTGACTTTATCAAGGTTTCATGGCTTATGCTTATGGTATGAGAAAATTTCTGGCCTGGGGAAATTTTCTCATACCATAAGCATAAGCCATTTAAAATCTATGGGAACGTAGACAAATATATGACTTACATATAGCAGGTTCCCATTTAGAACTATGACTTACAATGGCCATTTAAAATCTATGACTTACATTGACAAATATATGGGAACGTAGCATGGATATGAGAAAACCTTTACAAGCTACATTCAGATTGAGCAAAGCTAGAACTATATCAGTCTGAGGCTCACTCAATCATGAAATAATAAATCAAATCAGCACGGTTTACTTACATTCCTACTAGGTAAAATGGCCATATAACATGAATAAACTTCAAATGGAGAACCAAGGAAAAGCAGCTGGCACATCAACTTTCTTATAATTCTTGGTACAGTTTTTTGATAATATGTCTTATAACTCTATAAACTTCTCAAACAACAAATTCATCAAAACCCAACAAACAAATTTGAGCTGGCCAAGCCTCCGTGATTTATGCAGAATATCAAAATATTAGCAAGTAAGAAATCATACAATTGTTGTTGGTGAAAACTTTTCTGCAAGTACAACACCATTAGGTCCACTACACTTAATACTGTAAGCTTCCCTCTTAATGGCCAATGTAGCAGGTTCCCATATATCAAGATAGCCAGTCTGTAAGATGAAAAAGTACTTTCAAGAAAAGAATATGATTTAAATGAGAACACTGAGTAAGAATACAGGAATTTTTCTTGTATAAACATACCGACAGAAATATTTTAAATGAAGCATGACCACTATAAAGAATCTTCTCTATCTGACTTTGCATTTCAGGATCTGTGAACAAAGGAGAAAGAAGAGGTAGCATAGAATTTGCATTGCGTCATAACTAAAGATAGAAATTTAATGCAAGAAACAAATTGAGAAGAGTGCTACTATTTGCACACCCTTTTTTTTCTTTTTGCACACACTTTTCTCCTACACACCCCCTATCTTCTCCCAAAATTTAAAATTTCTCTTTAACACACCCCTCCAATTACCCTAATACCCCTATTTTATACATTTAACAAAATTTCTCATAACACACCCCTTCACCCACCACACCCCATCAACCATACCAAAAAAAAAAAACACACAGCCCCTCCCCTTCCCTCACCCCCGACCACCTCCCTCCCTTTCTCCTTCCCTCACCGACCACTTCCCTTTCTCTTTCCTCCTCGCAGCACCGACCTCTCTCTCTCTCTCTCTCTCCTCCCCGCAGCACCACCCTTCTATCTCTCTCTCTCTTCTTCCGCAGCAGCATCACCCTCCGAACACCATTAAAAAAAAAAAAATTTCAGTTCAGCAGGTTCGGCGGACCAGTGCCGAACTGGGCTGTTTCGTTCGGCACTCATCCGCCGAACAATCCTGTTATATTCGACGGATGACTACCGAACCAAACAGCCTGGTTTGGCACCGGTCTACCGAACTGCATATTTTTTTTTTTTTAATGGTGGCTGGTTCTGGGCTTCGAGGTGGAAGACAAGGTGCTGCGGGCGGAGGTGTAGCAGCGTGTGGGCGGCGGCTAAGGTTGACGGTGAAGAAGAAACATGTGGCTGCCGAAGGTTCGGTGGGTGGCTGCCGAAGGAAATCGCCGGTTTCGGCGGATGGCTGCCGAACAAACCCGCAGGTTTCGGCGGATGACTGCCGAACGGCCTGCGAAGCTCATCCTTTTGGCAGGGACTGCGGCGTGGTTGTGCGAGTTGGGCAGAGCGAGGTCGGGCGTCGACGGCGTGTCGGGCGTTGGGGCTGTGCGAGCTTGGCATGGTGGTGGGCGTGGCTGTGTGAGCTTGGCATGGTGGTGGGCGCGGGGAGGGTGGTGCAGCAAGGAGGAGAGAGAGATGAGGAGAGGGTAGTGCAGCAGGGAGGAGAGAGAGATAAGGAGAGAGAGAATGAGAGGGTGGTGCAGGAGGGTGGCGCATGCAGGGGGTGGTGCTGCGCACGGTGGTGGTGCTGCGCCGGTGTGTGCAAAAAGATGGGGTGTGTACGGGGGGAGATGGGAATGGGGTGTGTGGAGGGCCAAAGTGGTCTTTTTCTTTGAGTGTTTTTTTTTTTTCTCAGATGGGGTGTGCAAAAAGAAAAAAGAGGGTGTGCAAATAGCACCCCTCATTGAGAATATAGATGATGTTTAGTTTTCCATAAGCATTTAACAAAAGCTAGTGCCTCACTGACGCAGCCACTGATAACCCCAAGTTTCACATTATTCATGCACTGAAGAAATCTTGGGTATATATATGTGTCCAAGGAACTCAAATTTCAATTCCAGGCTAGTCCTTTTGGGTGTGTAACAACCCATGTCATCAGGTATGGTATCAAATCCAACCCAAACCACATCAAATACAAAAGCCAATCAAAGATAACATATGAAAGATGAAAGAACGGTCAACCTGATATTGTACTACTTATATAACAAAATGTCTCAGTCAAACTACTTACCACAAGTGATCTTTTTGTGTTCATTGGCAAAAACCTTTACAAGCTCTCCCTACAAAAGAAAATAAGTTATTCAACATACAAGGGTTAAGTTTCCTAAATGTACTTCCCTTTTTTCATTAATATAAGCATTAAGCTTCCAATAAAAAAACAAACAAACAAGGATCAACACAGCCACAACCAAAAATGCTGGATGCAACATGTATTTAATTAAACAATTCCAACACTAATTTTTTTCGATAAGAAAACAAGTCCAACACTAAAATGACTATGGTAAAAATATAGGTGGATTTCACAGTAAGTTATATAAATGGAGGCTGACTCAAGTGCCCCCCGAACCACGCAAATGGTCGCCTATTACATGGCTTACTAACTCTGGCTGGGGTGAGGGTACCTATTATTCGTCGGCGGTCCAGCGCACCCCTATTTCACACCTGGAAAATCTTTCACTCTACCTCCCCATCTTAACACCATAGAACCAAATTGCTATAGGAGGAAAATGGTAAACATACAAAACTTTACATGATTTTTCGTTTTAGAAATTATTGTGGCCATTATCTTCTAACCTGGTTCAGACAACCCAGTCCTGATGAATCATGCGCTGATAAGGCACATCCTGTAGGCTTCCACAAATTATAATTTATTTTTAAGAGCTTCTATGAAACCCCACCACAGGCAACCACACAGCAAGAAATAGCAGTAAACTCAAAATACTATGGGATCTTGACCTGGGGGTAAAGTCTTTATTTTAAGAGCAAAGTACACGTAGGTACAAGCATTACACCGTTTTTCACTTGGATACCCCAATAAAAAAAAGTTGCATAGACATATCTCAACTACCATTTTTTGACACTTAGGTACTTCCGTCAACTTTTCTGTCCGCTAGGCCATTAATTGGCTAAGTGGCACACTAACGTGGCTTAAAAAAATGCCACGTGGACAAAAAAAAATAAAAAAAAATAAAAGTTAAAAATACAAATAATTATTAAAAACAAAAAAATTAATAATTAAATTAAAAAAAAAAAAACTCTCTCTGCCTCACATCCCCCCCCCCCAATCCCAGTCCCCCCGGCCCCGTCGCACCCGCCTCCCACCCAACCCCAACCCACCTGCGATTTCTTGTAGTGCATAAGTATTACGAATCTCAGGCCAAGAAGAGAGAGAGAGAGAGAGAGAGAGAGAGAGAGAGAGAAGAAGCACAAAGCTTTCTATTTCTGCCCTTGTCTCTCTTCTCACCATCTCTCTCTCTAAACCACACCCACTGTAACCATTACCCATAGCCATGTTTGAGAAATCGGAGACGACCGAGAGAGTTTTAAATTGAAATATCTGGATGTTAAAAACAAATGGCAGCAAAATTCAGTGGTAGAAAGCTATCTTTTTTATTTGGAGAAAAGTGGGTTTGGCTGACTATAAAGCCATACATCCATAAACCCACATTCTGCTTCTGCTAATGCTAAAAGTCAGTTTCTCTCAACCAATTTTTTTCCCCAAAAGCCAAAGCTTTATATTTTTAATTTTTTCCGGGAAAAGAAGTTCACCAACATGGGATAGAAAGAAAGTTACAGAGGAATTGTTTTTTTATTTTTAAACAAATAGCATCGCCAGAGTCTTCTAGCTTACCTAACAGATCTTGTAGTAGATTATTTTAAGGGAGGTGATTTTCGCCCCATGAACCCGAATCACAGCCTCTCCTTCACCATCTACTCTTCCGCCGCTGCCCCAATCTCCGGAAGCAACCCCCCAGAAATTACACAACATAATCGACGCGCTGATCGGCCTCAAGATCGGCCACAATTTTCTCTTCTCTCAATTTTTCTTTGGATCTGCTGATTTGGTTTCTGCAATTACCTGCTGTTTGGGGTTGGGTGGGGATTGGGAGGGGGTGCGAGGGAGTTGGGTTGGGTTGGGGGGGGAGGAGGTGCGACACTGCGACGGGGGAGGGGGAAGGGCCGGGTGGGGAGAGGGAGGGGGTGGCCTGGGTCGGGGAAGGGGGTGGGGGAAGGGTGGAGGGGGAGGGGGAGAGTTTTTTTTTTTAATTTAATTATTAATTTTTTTGTTTTTAATAATTATTTGTATTTTTAAATTTTTTTTATTTTTTTATTTTTTTTTGTCCACGTGGCATTTTTTTAAGCTACGTCAGTGTGCCACATAGGCAGTTAACAGCCTAGCGGACGAAAAATGGACGGAGGCACCTAAGTGTCAAAAAATGGTAGTTGACGTACGACTATGCAACTTTTTTTTATTGGGGTACCCAAGTGAAAAACGGTGTAAACCTGAGGTACCTACATGTAATTTGCTCTTTTAATGGTACCGGGGGTTATTTTTATAAATTTTCTAGTGATGTTTGTTAGCGTAGTCCCACATTGCTTGCCTTTGGGATGTGCATTATATAAACACATGAGAATCCTTTCCTTGTATTCTGGTTTTCAAGGATAATTATACTCATGGGTCTAACATGGTATCAAAGCAAGTGAACCGCATGGATGGGTCGGGTTTGTATCTCCTACCTCATGTGGAGATAACTTCATATACAAAATGTGGCACAGCTCCTTCAATTCAAAAGGTGGAGGGTCTGAAACTCCCCACCCCTATGTTGTGCACAAAAATTTTGGGGGGCACCACTGGCACATTCTGTGAGTGGCAGCTGGGGGGTGCAACATATAAAAAATATTCAAAATTGTAAAATGGAAATTTCATGTCTCCAAAAGTCAAACTCCTCGAATTAAGGGATTGTCTAGGGACCTTATGCCATATTAAAAAAAAAAAAAAAAAAAAAAAAAAAAAAAAAAAAAAAAAAAAAAGAACTAAATCTAGGGACAGCACCTATTTAAATCAAAAGCAACTGGTTTTTCACAACAAGAAACTTAGTTTAGGGACATTGCGCATTTTCTATTTAAAGAAGCATTAGATCTGATTACAAGTAGAGCCATGGGTGGATCCACATAGTGGCTAGTGGGTCAATTGACCACGCTAAGCAAAATTTTCCATTAAATTTAGGTTTTTGCCCCTAACTTGAATTTTACCTTAGGGGATGGGAGCCAAAACAATTCCTAAGCTAAAAGAAAGTAGCGCACATCTGGCACCTCATTTCTTTTACAATATTTAAGATCTTCGTCACACCCCCACAAAAACAAATTCTTCGATCCGGCACTAAGAAGAGCCATAGTTAGTAGCGGGAGCAATGAATTGGGATTTTTATAATATGTTAGCTACAGATGATGTTCGCTACTATACAATGCTACCATGAATTTCTATATTGAATTTGTACCTTCCACATACTAGCACTGTTTTCCTAAACATTTGACATCTGAAAAGAAGAAGACTAAGGAAGAATTACAGGCCCTACCATAAAATAATTCTGTGAGCTATGTGCATAAACAAGGACCAAAACTAAAATAAAACCTTTTAGGTATGAATTAAACTTACAGGCCCCCAACTGAAGAGAGATAGAGAGAGAAAACAACACACATGCACCAAAATATGACCTTAATAGAAAGTGACAGCCAATCCTGTGACTATAATTGGGAGAGTACCTTGCGCTTCCTGTTATCCAGAGGCTGGACTTCAATAGCGAGGTATGTGTCAACATCATCAGCTGTAACAAGATAGTTTGGTTGCTTTGCACCTAGAATCGGAAAGTCAGCAAGGCTCAGAATTTACATAATAAAAAGATGAAAAAAACAAAAATAATCTAGCATAAAAGGAAAAGATGAGTACCATCAATGTAATTAACAGATCCATCTTCTAGATGGCGTACCCACTAGAGGTGCAAACCAAAATGTAAGATTACTAATTAGTATTTCTCCAACACAAAAGTACCACAAAATTAGGTTAAAGTGTTAGTGGGGATGTGGAGTGGGGGTGGGTTGAACTTTCAGAAATATTTCAAAGTACACCTCAAAATTGCAACTGGTTGTTCCATTGATAGAGTATCCGCATGCTTGCAGTTCCTGTCCTGGAAAAGCTTCACCTGAAATTTGGAGGCCCTCTATGGCTGGTAATGGATCATCATCTGCAGCTGCATATTGCAGTATATTAGATTTACAAGAAACCAGAACCAGTTCTAAGACCAATAAAAACAATTCAATGTTAGAATAGATAATGACCCTCGGAAAATGAAGAAGAAGGTTCTTCAAGAACCGGTGGTAGATAATGAGAATACGAGGAGTTGGGATCATCGAGCGCTGTTGTGTAAGGAGCATTTCCTGAAGTCCAATTTGCTGACATAACTCTCTCATTATGGTTTCCCTCTGGATCTTGATCCTCAATCTCTGTGTTCCTGACAGGATCACGAAATGTGACCTGTTTGTTGGTGGTTTCTTCATTATAACGAGGTACTTGTGCATCATCACCCCGAGTAACGGCAAGCTGAGAAGGTATATCTTGGGCTGCAGAAGTCCTAGTAAACAACTGAAACACTTGAGCAAGATACCGCATTTTAAATTCAAACTAATACATATATATTCCAAGGCTTTAATTCTTGGTAACCATGAAAAATCTGTAAATAACAAGGAGTACAAAAATTTAAACCCATATTTCAATAATGGATATAAATTTGGTCTGAATATGTGAAGACAAAGGATAGAAGAAAATCTTAAAGCATCCTATTATATTAAATTTGAAAATTATAGAAAAGCTTTTGGAAAATAGGCTATTGGGAACAAATATAAAGCAAATTTTGTTGGCTTTACGTTGCTAGTTGGCCTTGTTATTCGTTTACATTCTATGTTTCCAATTGATTATGAAGAAGAATCCTTATTGGTTCATTTAAGGTATGACAGCTCCATCATTTAGTGTTCCTTGATGAATCTACAATTCCAACAATAGTTCTAAATGTGATTAAGCTCACAACAGGGATCATGTTAATGTGGCAGTTAGCTAATATGAAGTTATGAACTGCGTATTAATATAGCAAGAGACAAATGTTAGATAATTGCTAGCTTGACATACATTATCAGCCCATGTCTTAACAGCTTTAGCATTTGGGGGCTAGAGGTTATCTAAAATGGTATCAGAGCTCTGATTGCAGGTCCTAGGTTCTAAACCTTCAATCCCATTCTCCACTTATTTGTTTCTCTATATGTGCAAGGTGTAGGGTGGATCTCCACTTATATGTTTCTCTATATCTGCATTTTCTTACATCTCTATGTGCAGGATGGGGCTGGTAATGAGGCTCCATCCTGTTTGGGGATAGTGGTTGTCTAACAAAACAAAAGCAGTAGATTAGCTTCACTCTCTCCACATCCCTTTCACCAATTAGAGACTTTGTTATAAGCTTTTTTTCTAATTACATATGAAAATAAAATAATCTTCCTTCATTATTCACAAAATGCAAATTATTTCATAGTTTTTTTTCTTGTCGAGAATTGTTCCATAGTTTGAAAGAATATGTTTGCGTTAGAATTTTCCTGTTTATTTTTTATAACTATACCACACGAGTTTCAAATAGACATAGAAATTAATTGCATATTGGCACCACATTTTCAAAAAGTGAAAGTATAATTAAAAAAAAAAAAAAAAAGACTAGCAATTGGCAGTTGGCACTAATAAGGAACAAATCAATAGACAAACTATAAGAGTGTCTATGAACATTTGGGCACATGGATGAATTATGATTTGAAAAACAGAGATTTTAATCCACTCTTAGTAAAACGCATTTTGGACAATAATTTATCCATACATGACCACTCAACATTAAAATCCAATGAAAGCAGAACCCACCAACAAATGCAGATGGTTGTAATTTGTATTCAGTTCACACAAGCAGTCTCCATTTGCCAAGGCTCACCTGCTTGCAATAGGTGAATACCTCCCCAGGTCATTGGGCTCCATATTCTTTGTGACAACACCACCCAAACCACTCTGGCGATGACCCAATAGATCCCAATCCGTGGTTGTCTGAGCATCAGGAGCAGAAACTGCTACGTTTTCATGGGAATATGTTGGCTGAGGAACCAGTTCAAGACCATTTTTGTTCTGATGGAAAGCATATGAACATGAGAAATCTTATATGAGGTATTAAGAGGACGAACAAGAAGACATGAATATAATGAACTTACCAATGCTGCACCAATGGAGTGAGATGGTGACTGCAAGGAAATGTTTGAGTGATTCAAATCTGAGTGCCAAGGTGTTAATTGATACTGTGACTCCTTTAGCTTTGTCTGTTACCAAGGAATGGACATATCCAAATGATCAATTTTTGTTGAAAGAAAAAGAATGTATAGCTCAAAGACATCTCAGAGCATTACAAGCTGAGATCTTATAAACTTTAGCCAGATCAGGTGAGTTTTTAGCACTGTCAAGTTTTGATATATATACCTCAGTAAGAAGGAGCTTTTCTTGCAAATGTTTAAAAAGAACCTGCAAGAAACCAGAAAATGCAGGGACTAAATTCATGCACATGATTTTCTTAAGAAAGTAGCTTTAGAAACACTTTAAAATAAAGCAACTTCAGTTCTTCAGTCTTAGTCTTACATACAAAATCCAGTCGCAGTTAAACATCTCTAAAAGATAATGAAATATCCTAGGATGAACAACTTCTAGTAGAACTGTACACTACATGCTGCTCTTAATGACAGAAAAAATAAACGAACCACAAACATTTAAAAGTTTTAAAAAGAATGGTCCTTAAAGGGGAATACCAAGAGAACAACAATCTTCATAGGAATTTAAAGATATAAAAAAAAAAAAATCAAATAAGAGGAAAAAAACAATTATCTTTATAGAAGTTAGAGCATCGAGCCCAAATTATCTATCCATGAATTGCATGCTTTGATACCATGTAGAAGTTAGAGAATCCAACTCAAAACAAACTAGCTATGGGTGGAGAAGCCCATAAACTCTATACATTGTAGCGCAAGGCTTAAATTAAAGGGCAAGCCATGCTAAAAAAAAATAAAAAATCAGGGAATCCAAGAATGGTTGGTGAACATTTACATATAAATTTTTTTTCTCAATCTCACAATCACTCTCTTGATAATTGAATTGAATGATTCACTACTAAGACCACAGAATCCTATTCTCTTCACCCCAAAAAAAAAAAAATGAAATAAAACTATAGGGTCCTATTTATAGGCTCTGAACTTTCTCCAAGTTACAATAGGAAAAGTGTTCACCACGAATGCTCTCCAAGTAAGGGTGCTGTCCAAGAAATCAGGCTTCACACTTCTTTACTAGCATAAAAGCCTTCTACTTAGGGCATGTTTACTAATGCAGGAGCCAAGTTCAAAGTATTTTAAATCAGTCCATCCAAGTTCCAAGCACCACATGAAGAGTTTTTTTTTTTATTTAATGAATGCAATTTACACATGAAGAGTCTCTTTATGTCACCTGTTCAAGGCATTAAGTGTTATGAGTTATGTCCCTTAGAATTCCTAGGTGTATTAATGTGGGTCTTATTGTTCATGTATCAATGGCTCTATAAAAGGGCTGGTTTGTAACCTTTGAGAGAATTTAATGGTGAAAGAAATCAGATTTTTTTGCTTGTGTGTGAAGCACGAGTTGACTTGGAGTGATTCCAAGCCACCTTCAGTGAGATGCCGGAATTTTTCTATTTTTTATTGGAGTGATTCAAATACACTTTTGGTGTGATGCCAAAGGCCGGAGTGAATCCAAATCTCTATCTTCTCTTCCCTACCCTTACTATTGTCCTACATCATTTACTAACCAGGAATGGGAATGTTTCCCATTCTTGTGTTTACTAGCATATGAGAATCATTCTCATTCTCATTCTTGTGTTTACTAACATATGAGAATCATTCTCATTCTCATTCCTATGTTTACTAAAATTTGAGAATTATTATCATTCCTTATTCCTGTGTTTACAAACGTATTGGGAATCAACATTGATGTGGGGCCCACATGAAATCGGTAATGGGATTCCATAGGACAGGTCCAGATTGGAAGATCGGGAATCAAAATGAAAATTTTCATGTCAAAAATACCCTTTCTATTTTTATGAAAAACCAAAAATGTCCTCAACATATAAACAACATTAATTGAATAAAACTTGAGAAATCAATCTATATAAATTTCCAAAAACTAAATAAAATTAAATAAATAAAAAAACAAAAATAGATCCAAACAAACGAAATAATTAAAAAAAAAAAAAACTAGTTTTAATTGAGAAACAAAAGTTAGTTTAGGGTTTAGTAAGTATTTAGTAGACTATACATAGAATTTTTTCTTTTGAAAAATTGTGATTACTAAGTAGTTGATAGAAAACATAATTTGTTTTGCACAAGGGCATTTTCGTAATCAAACTGGTTTTGATTCCGATTCTTGCTAGTTAGTAAACACTTTTATGAATATCAACTTTATTTTCATTCGTTTATTTTAATTCCAATTCTTGACATTTAGTATACATGTTTAGGGGTGGGAATGGGTCAGTTTTACCAACCCACCCATTTTTCTGGCTAATATTCTACCAACAACCGACCCAACCAAGTCAGGCTGATAATTCCAACCGACTAGTGTAGAGGCGGGTCGGTTGGCGGTTGCGAAAATGGCCAAAGTCTGTTACCCGAACAACCGACTGTTTGAATTTAAATTTTTGGGCCTTTGGTAGCGTGGGTTGTGTGTTTCTGGAATAAAAGCCTCTCTCTCTCAGCGATTTCATCAACTCTTCTCTCATCATCATCTGCTCTCAGCAATTTCATCTTCTCTCATATGCTCTCATCATCGATCTCTCATGTGTCATCTCTCATCTGCTACTCATCATCGAACCTCAGTCTCTTTGAGTTTCTCTTTCTCCCCAGCCTCATCTTCGAGTCTCTCTCAAAATTCCTTATTGGTAAGGAATCAAGGTCGCGACCCAACCGATCCTCGACTTAACCAGCGCTGCTGCCGCGACCCCAATGCGCCGCTCACAATCCAATGCGTCTCTCTCAGAGGCGACGACAACGTCCTACCGAAGCTCCTTCTCTCTCCCTCTCTCTCTGTGTTTTTTTTTTTTTAACTTCATTTGGTTTTGTGGGTATTCTCCCACTCTCGGATTCTGATTATGATTTTGTGGGTATTGTGGGTTTTAATTGTGATTTAATATGAGCTGAAGATGAAATGAAGAATTCGGTTTGTCTGATATTGATTATTGAATGGAATTGGGGAAGTGTAAATGGGTCAGCAGATGGTGATGCAGGTGGTGATGCATTGAGCCTTCCATTTTGGTGGTCTCTGGCTCGATTGCTTTGCTTGTTTCTTTGATTGCCTTTTGAGCCTTCCTTTTATATATATACACACCACACAGTACACACAGCTGTTAGCATTAATCAAGTGTTTTGGTTTCGGAAATTTTATAATTTGGATTGATGTTTTATGTGGGTAGCTTGTAGCTGGTGATGCACTTTCCTATTCTGCAGATTTTTCTATTTCGGGCCAACCAACAACCGACCCAACAGAAACCGACTTTGTCGGTTGCCCACCCGACTCCCGACTCACCAAAGGCGGGTTGGTTGTTGATTGTGAGAATGCATCAAAGTCGGTTGGTTGGGTGGGTCGGTTGTTTGGCCGATAACGACCAACCCGACCCATTCCCACCCCTAGTAACATGTTAGTGTGAATGTCTGATTCTAATTTTGATTCCTACCCATTCCAATTCCTACTCATTCGATACTGCTCATTCTAATTCCCTCTCCTTTCGATTATGCTCATTCTGATTCCTTCTTATTCCAAATATGCTCATTGATGCAGGGCAGAAGCATAGGACTGCTGTCTTGCTTCAGTAATAGGGCAAAAACGACAGTAGAAAAAAAAATCCAACAATAACAGTAGAAAAAGAGAGAGAATAAAGCTATAGAATCAAAGTTGGAACGTAGATAGAAAAGTTCTAGGGTTTAAAAACCCAAGAGAAACTCTAGAATCTGAATTCTCATAAATAAAAAAATACATTGATAAAAAAAAACTCCCTATTACAACCTATGCCTTAAGCTTATATAACGAAAATATATTCTTCAACTCACTAGGAAAACAATAAACCTTAGCTAACTAGGAAAACATAAAGTAATATTACCTTAAAGACCTAATGAAATCAGGAAACTATGCTCGAATTCGAACTAGGAAACAAAAATTAAAATGTTACTAAAAAATATACTATTTCTTGGAACCCTAAGAGATGCTCCTGCATCAACTCCACCGGGTTGGGAAAAACTAAACTTCACAACTTCTGCATATAATCCAAATAAACTCTTTCTGAACTTATAGCCTTGAAACTGATTTCTTCCTTTCCAAACAAAGAGATATTTGGAATATTTGATCCTTCTTGAACAATTAGCTTTATTGTCCATGATCAATCTCGCATCCCATAATTTCTTCACATCAGTTTGCATTTGATTTGCAAAATCAATTAGGTTCTTGGCAATCTTGAAATTCATAGCATCAACCCCTATAAAATCAACATAGAGGAAATTACAGATTTAGTCCAGTTATTTTATACCTAGTTCAATTTTGGTCCACAATCTTTTTTAAGTTCTGTTTTGGTCCACTAAATGTTCCACTTGTTCAGTAAAGGTCCATATTTGTTTTCTCAAATTTGGCATGCTTTTTATCCTATCAAATCTCACCCAAATTCAGCGAACATATGCTTGTTTTAAAGCTATGTATTTCTTCTTTACAACCATATAAAAATCATTCAAATTGGAGTTCTAAAACTCAAGATAATTGACCCCAAAGTAGGGTACCCGAAACTGCCAATTTTTCAAACTTCACCCAATCTCAATTCTTTTAGATTATAATACTCCAAATTTGTTTTTATGACTAAGAAATGATGAAATATAACTTATAGTTCAATTATAATTGAAGAAAACACAACCCAAAGGATTTAAAGTCACAAATCTGGACCTTTATTGAACAAATGAAACAATTAGTGGACCAAAACAGAACTTAAAAAAGATTATGGACCAAAATTGAACTAGGTATAAAATAAGTGGACCAAATCTGTAATTTCCTCAATCAACATATTCAAATGTAATATTTTATGTAAGGTCTTGAGACATCAGAGTTATGGGCTCATCTTCAACAATATCTTCAAGAATTTCTTGTACCATCTTATCTTCGAATTTATATTGATCCTCTTCCTTAATCCAACTTTTTCTTTACTCTCGCCAAATTCTTTGTCAAAAGTTTTCTCAATCCCCAACCAAAAATCATAGCAAATTTCACAATTGTCTTTTAGACAACTATCAAATATTGGAGGAAGATCTAAATTCAAGAAACTATTTATCTGCCAAGTCATCCAAAGTTTATCAAGAAATGCACTATGTTTGTGGATAAATCCACATGGATTCAATGGACAGATCAGATGACGTGGCACTCTGACTTTTCAACCATTGACTTGGACAAACCAACTATCCACATGGATTCAATGTGCAGAACAGATGCAGAATGTGTGAACCATTTATTTCTCCATTGTCCTGTTGTATATTCCCTGTGGATAAGGCTGATGAGAGAGGCCAATTTGAGTTGGGCAATTCCAGATTCTTCTGACAAGTTCTTATGTGAAAAGTTGAAGGTTTTTGGAGGAAGGAAAATAGGTTTGATACTATGAAGATGGGCTCTATTAGAATTTTTTTTTGGGTGGATGAAGAGGAACAGATGAATTTTGAAGGCAAAAGGAGGGAGGAGATGGACCATTATTTGTGGGATAGAGTTCACATCATCGTGGACTTTAGTTTTTTCCAAGTTTAGGGATTGATCTTTTCATGCTATTCTTTCTGATTGAAATGCTGTAGCCATCTAATTCTGTTTTGGTTTTGCTTTGATTGCTGTTTTCTTTTGTTAGATGTAGACTAAAAGAGTGACTGTTAAGGGGACACCTTGACAATTATAATGTTTTCTTTACTGGCTACAATGATAAGATTAATATTGCTATAAATTTTTCAATCTGACAATCCAGAGTGATTGATGGATCCCACTATTTCTCCCTATTGTGCATCTTGAGACATGTATCTATTTTAGACATAACACAACTAAACATCATTTGGGGCTGACCTTGACATTGCTAACAATTGACTGGGCATCAGGAACTGGTGGCTGCAAAGAGTACTCTGCAAGAAGAGGCAGCAAAGATGAAACAAATGTTGATCTCTCTTGCTGTGCATCCTGACAGAAACAAAGCAAAAAGTATTCATCCAAACTCAATTACAAAACAAAACGATCAACAACATATATGTTTTAAAAACATTATTATCAAGGTGCACCAGAAACAAGGGAGAAAAGGCAAAGAACCTGTAATGCATATGTTAGGCGTATGTTTTCCTCAATTATGTCTTGTCTATAAGATAGAGCTTTTGATGCAGCATCAACAAGATCCTGTTGCTGCTGATCAAAGGCCTAGTAGCACGAAGAAAAATATTCAATAGAAATTATATAGGACGAAGTCCACCATCCCCCCACCCCCCTCTCAATAATAAGGTAAAATTCTGCTTACCAGACGCATATAAGCAATACGCTTCTCTAGAACATATTTTTCATTGCGTATTTGTGCTTCCTGCCATAATATCATAATACTAATCAATAGTAACCTCAATCAACAAGGCATTCAGTTGGCATAGAAGTGGAAACAAATAAAAAAATACTCCTCGAGGCCATTGTGAAGATTGGAACTGTCATGGCAACATGTAAAGATCATATATTCATTTTACCTTTATGGAATAATCAGCAAGATGTTTCCGTAATTGCATAATTTCTTCTTCATGTTCATAAATCTTAATAATGAGATCCTAAAAAATGCAGATGTTTGATCCATAAGAAAGTATACCTTAAAAGAAAAAAACAATAAATGGGAAAACGAACATCTAGTAAGACTATAGACCATACCTGCTTCCACAGGCTGCTAGGATTATTTAATTCAGTCATTGGCATCAGCCCTTGTCCAGAAAAATTGAACCGTGGATCATGCTCTCCTTCTGTGTTAAACCTAAGACAAACAAAAAAATCACCTGAATTTTTTGAGATACTTTATCAAGTCTGCTTCGGAAAATACAAAAGTAATGCAACCTCATTATCTACATTTTAGGTGAAATACCTTCCTGGAGAGAAGGCTGTTGTAGATGGTGAACACAAGTGAGAGAAACCAGCATTATCTGCAGGAGGCTGACAAACAGGAAGTACCCTCATGGTTCCATTGATGTTGTTGCTCCTGGCATGGGTTTCTGCATGACTTTGTATAGGAGTGTCAGTATTTGGCTCCAAACTCTCTTGGTGTAGAACTAGTGTGCCAGCTGGATCAACTACAGAAGGGTTGCGCACGCTCTTAATCCTATCATTTTGACTATCCACAGTAGGAACTGGTTGTTGAGCTTCATAAGACCCTTGGAGACGCTCGGACCAGTGATCAACAGAAGGCGGCCTTTGGGAGATTGATTCATCTAGTTTCTGCCCATAATAAATAAAAGAAAAAACAATTACATGAGGAGGGCATTCGGGTCTTTGAAGAAGAGGCATCAACAGTTGAACACAGAGCAGAATGAATAATCAAAGAAACTGACATGGTGGTACATGGTATTCCAATAGAAGAACTACCTTATAAGTACCAAACCCACATTCACCCAAAAAAAAAAAAGAGAAGAAAAGGCAGCAGTAGTAGTCAAATGCAGTAAAAGACTAGAGACTAGAGAACAAATTGTATCATTGTTATATCTAATCTAAGGGAAAGAAAGGCAGACTTGTGAATTTTGTAATATACATGTAGTTGAATAATGATTGCTACAAGAGTTTGAGAAACCCAATTGAATTGAAGAAATCTATGATTGATATGTGTGGAGTGGAGTGTGGCCTTACATATCTATCGAGCTCAAGAATCTTGTGGTGAAGTTGAGTCCTCAATCGAATATTCTCTTCAACCTGTTGCTTGATGGTGGCCTCCGCAGCTTCCACGGCTTTCATAACCTGAAACAAGCTGCTGCTCTCATTGCTATTGCTGCTCTTGTTTGAGGAACGAATAGGAGCATCACCGCTGGAATTGGAAATTCCCAACGCCGAGAATTTCTCCGCAAGCTTTCCATCATAACCGTTCTCCATTCTCTCTCTCTCTCTCGCTCGCTCTCTTTGTTTAGGGCTTTTTGCTCTCACACTTCATTTCATTTGATTTCAACTCAACTGCTGCCTGGTGCCTTCTGCCTGCTTCCTGCTGCCAGCCAAATCAAATATCAATTGGTTGGTCTATCTATGAAATAATTCATTACCCAATAGCAAATCACAATATTACCAAAGCCTTAATTATGCATATGCCATTTGGACCAAGTTTCCCATTACCCAGTTTGACTCACTTTGTCGACTGTCAATCCTTTCATTAGTCTTTTGTTGATGCTTATTGTTCATTACCTCAGTTTGACCATCTGAATCCGACGGATGACGATTAATCCCCTCTTTTTTTTCTCCCTTCCCCGAGCAATCTTAGTTTATGGACTGAAAGTCCCCTGAAGCGGTTGAGGGGCAGCTGACCGAAAGGAAAGCGGGTAGGCCGCCGGCTTATTATTTTGAAGGTGGCACTCAGGGTGCCGCCCTTTGTCTAAAATGTGATTGTTCATCTTACTAATGTGGTGCTACGTGGTAAAAACTCTTTGGACATTTTGTTCATTTTTATCATATAACTAATATAACGAATAAGAAATTATTATATGTAATCATAACACCACCTGACATAATAATATGATGTTACCAATCTACATAAATTGTAATATGTATACAATTATTAATTTCTAAAACCCTAAACCCTAAAAAAAACCTTAAAATTGTACACATGTTATAATTAAGTAGATTGGTAATACCACGTCATTATGTCACGTGATGTTATTGTAATGACCTGGCTCAAATTTCACGAAGAATTTAAAATTTGATTCGTTATGAACTTGCGGTTGTTGCTGCTGCTGCAAGTGGGGGTGGTATGAGAATTGCTAGTGTGAGACCTCGTAAGTTTTATTTAGAGAAGTTATTTTAAAGATTTTGGAAATTTATTTGAAAAATAAAATATTTTGGGTAATTTTTTAATTTTGTTTTAATTTGGGCTTGACCCGAAAGTTAACTTTTAAAATTAATGGCCTTTTGATTTTGACTTTGGGTCCATTGGATAGGTTTCGAGCCCACAAGAATGTAGACATCAAGTACACGTAAATCGGAGTCACGGTTTGAAAGATACAGGCTTTTGAAGTGAGGGGCAAACTTGTAATTTTGCTTGGGCTGAATTTAAATATCCAAAAGTTAGAATCTCTCTCTCTCTCTCTCTCTCTTCCCCCGCGTTTCTCTCTTTCTCTCGACTCTCACCTTCACCGCACCTGCCACCGGCGCGTCCAGCCGTGGCTAGCGACAGGACCAGCCCAGATAGCCTCACCGTCCCTCCCTCTTCCTTTCACTGACCTCCGTTTAGCCTAGAAACCCCCCAAATTCGAGTTACCATCTCAGACCGATCGACCCTGTTCGGCGGCGATGCGTCTTTTCCGGCGAAATTAGGGCTGGCAAACCCATGGGTTTTCTTCCCCAAGCCACAACGAGTCATGGTGTACCCTTGCTCCGACGATGCCCCAAGACAGAGCAATCAGCTCAGAAAGCCAAACCCCACTGCTGGCTTCCTCCGCCGATTTCGGCCATTTCTGGCGATTTTTGGCCGTCGACCCAGTCGTGAAAATTGATCCTCTAAGTATGGGCTTCCTTTCCTCTAAAGTGGGCACGTTCAATTTTGAGGTGTTAGGAATTCGATTTTAGGTTTTTGCCTATTTTGAATTTCTTGAAATTGAAATTGAATTTGAGTTGTTTTTGTGCATTTGAAGGTTCCTGTAATAACCTGATTATGTTTAAAAAACAAAATTTAATTAATATGTTTAATTAGTTTTTATTAAACATACTTATATTTTAATTTACATTTATGTATATATATATATATATTTCAATATTATCTATTTCATAATTATGTTAAAAAAAAAAAAAATTGAAAACGTGTAGAAGACAGTAGCTTCTACACTCTACGTTGTTTTAAAATTTTGTTTCATTGGTTTAACAAAAGGTGGCTGGGCGGTTGTGCAATGTGTGGTGAAGGTGTGTGCTTGTGAGTTAGGCGGTGTGTGTGTTTCGGTGGTAGAGGTGTGTGTTTGTGGTGTTGTAAGGCTGGGTTTATTTAACTTAGCTTAGAACACCAAAAGCAAAACCCCATAACCCCAGCCAACCCGAGAGAAAGAAAGACAGAGAGAAGAAGAAGAAAGAAAGGGAAACCGAGAGGGAGAAAGAAAGAGAAAGAAAGAGAAAGAAAGAGAAACTGAGAGGGAAGGAAAGAAAGAGAAAGAAGAAGAGAAGAGGAGAGGAAGCAGAGAGAGAGAGAGAGAGAAGAACACAGAAAAAGAAAAAGAGAGAAAAAGAAGGTAATTTTCAATTTTTCCATGGATGCTCTGTTTTCTTGGATTCGAATTTTAGTATGATTTATGGTTTTGGTGAGGTTTAGATAATTGTTGGAGTTGTTTATTGGAGCATAAAGACCATAGAAGTTGAAGGAGAAGTGAAGGATTTTCGGGTTGGGGTGTAGAGAGCAAATTTTCAGTTTTGAGTTTTTGAATTTTAATTCATTTGATTGTGTTTTCTTTGATTTTGGTTGAAGTTTAAGTTATAATTTATCATTTATTAGCCTTAGGAACTGATTTGGATGGTGAGAATCAAAGAAAAATGAGTTTGGTTGAATTTTGGAAAATCTGCCATTTTTCTGCAAATTTTGACAGTGTTCAAGTAGCATACTTTGAGGCCTTATAACTTGACTTTTAGAGATCTGTTTTGAGTGTTCTTTGGATGGTTGTAAAGAGAAGTTGCAGAGCTTTAAAATGAGTATAAGTTTGCTCAATTTGGAGTTGATTTGATAGGATAAACAGCGAGCCAAAGTTGGAAAACAAATAAGCGAAAACTGGCAACAAGGTTGAAGATGATGAACAGTGCCACCAGACCACCACTCGCACCACCGGCGTGCGGCTGTTCCGGTGACTGGGGAAAGTCCCTCCCCACTGCATTTTCGATTCCAAGTCCGATAGGGGCCTCCGTTTTGCAATCCGAGACCCCTAACTTAATGTTTTCACTACACACACTAGAATTAGAGAGAGCGATTTTTATTCCGTAATTAATTGTGATTTTCTTGTACGGAATTAGGTTCGGAGAACGACCCAGAGACACGAGGATATTTCTAACGGCGGATTAAGCTTGTTTTCGAGGTAAGGGGATCTGGGGAACCTTAAACTGCAAAAATTTGATTTTATTGAATGTTAGTTGAAAAATGCAATATGTGTGCTAATATGTGACTTATATGAATTATTTGAATTATTTGAGCACAATATAAATTAATTAATTATTATATAATTATGTGCATTTATTTGAATGTGAAGCATAATTCATTGAGAATTGGAGTTTACAATGGTAAGAAGGGATTGGGTGTCAAATTTAAATTCATAAGTGCGTGGGGAGAGACACTCCTTCAGTTGCGACTGATAAAACTATCTTTTTCCCAACACGCATTGGGACCTTCGGTTGCGACCAAAGTTAGGATATCTTGCATTTCGGTTGCGACTTGAGTGAAGATGTGATACAATTTACATTTCAAGGGTTTAAATAAAGGAAGTGCAGCATAACATTCATGCATCTATAATATTATTAAATATATATTATCTGCACCATGTTGTATGATTAATTGAGATTCAATATAATTAATTTTGCATGTTAAGGTGAAATGTCCCTATTGAGCCATTGGTTAGAGTTCACCTCCTTATAGGCTTTGCAAGTTCAAATACTGAAGATCAGAACCTTTAGAAGAAGTTTGTGTAAATAAGTGTGAACAGACTTTGAAGTTTAGTTTCGTTTTATTTTGGAAGTTCTGTTAAACTTAAGTTACTGAGACAGGTTGTGTGTTGTAAACTAAGCTTGAATTCAATATGGTATGTTAATAGTATACAGTTTTTCTTAGTTTATTTTATTATTCTCTGTCATATTCTAGTTATAGAAGTTAATTCTATAATTAGAGTGTGATCCACACCTTAATCCGTAATTAGTTCTTAATTACGGATTGGGGCGTGACAAGTTAGTATCAAAGCACAAGGTTTAAAAGAATCCTAGGCTTGAATTGTGTGTTGAGAGAAACGTTTGGAGTTTAGTTTGTTGTTGGGATTAGAATGTTATTAAGACTTGAAATTTGAAGTGTTTTGATTGGAGATATTTTGGTTAAGTTATTACTGTATTTTGGGAGATTGGTTTTAATTTTGTTCCTTTTGGAATTAATATAGATAAGATGGACTATTTTGATACTGATGACACTTGGGGAGGATACCATATGGGACGACAAGGTATAACTCCCCTGAATCCACAGAAACGTGAGGAAGAAATTAATCGACAAGGAACCCATAATCTACGAAAGGAAATTAAAGATGTTGGAAACCGTAAACCTTTCTATTCGAGTGAATTGGCGAAGGCAGAAGTAGGATATCGTATTCAAAATAAAGAAGACACTTCTAAGGAGACAAATAGACGATATAATAATCTTGATCTTTATGAAGAACAAGTCCAGTATCTAGTAGAACAAGAGGGAGATCACTAGCCGGAGTTGCCACCAGCTGGATTACGGTTACCTCCAGTTCTAGTTCAAGGAGCATCTACTGAAGAAGAGGATCCAAGTGAAGATCCTGAACAACCAGTAGAGTCCGAATCTGTTTCTATAGATTATTCGAGAGAAGTCGAATTTCAAGGCTCGGAAATAGGACCTAGAGTTTCGAGTGACACTGAGAGTGATGCAACTTCTGCTAGGTCTAGTGGAAGGACTGGAAGTTCTGGTAATAGAAGATAATTACTAGATCTTAGAATAGTGAAGTTAGTTGAACGTTGTTTGTATTTTTGTAAAAGTTTACTATGTTATGTAAATTATTTTGAATCCTTTTGTGATGTATAATATGTATGTTTTGTTTTTTATTTATTTATTATTAATTTTATAGGTCCATTGACTTTAAATACCAAACTTTAATAATTTTTTAGTTTAGGTACTAAAACTTAATAGCATTTTAGTTTAGATACTAGTTGAAAAGTCAAACAAACTAATAAAATGAAGGGTACTAGAATTCATAAAAATTACATCATATGCCACTACAATAAAAAAATTTAAAAAATTCCCAACTAACCACCGGCCACCTCCGTCTGGTCGACCACCTGCCACCGCTGTACGACCCACCACCGGCCACCGCCGTCCGACCGACCACCGGCCACCTCCGTCCGGCCGACCACCGGCCACCGCCGTCCGGCCAACCACCAGCCACCTCTGTCCGGCCGACCACCGGCCAACGCCGTTCAACAACACAAAAACAACTTGGCATAGAAGGGATTCAAACCCCTCTCATGCAAGAGAAAGAGGCACCTCTTACCACTACACTACATAATAATTTCAATAAAAGTACTACTTTGACCTCTATTTATCCAATATTGTAATACAATTTAAAAAAAAAAAAAATTTAATTCAGTCACAAGTCACAAGTTAAACTGTGATTGTCTCACAATTTGTTGTGACTGTCATGGTAAGTTGAAAGAGATACCTTCCCCAATTGCACTAGTAATTATTTTGTATAAAAAATATTGCTTTGACCTCTATTTATACTACATTGTAGCACAATTTTTTCAAAAACATTCAATCAAGTCACAACTTAACCGTGATTGTCTCATAATTTAGTTGTGATTGTTCTGTAGTCACAACTAAATATGAAGTTATGACTGTCACAATTTGAAAAAGATAGACCATAAACTCCAGCATGCAAACTATAGAAAGTACACCTAAACCACCCCCAAAACTCATATAACAAAATTTGAAGTTGTGACTAATATTAAGAAAAAGATAAGTTTAACATAAAATACCTAAATGTTTAACATAAAAGCTCACGTAAAATAGAGAAGAGGTTCAGAGTATCCCCTACATAACCAGCAAAAATATTTCAAATTCCCAAAGAACAAATTCAAAGTTAAAAGGCTTAAAGCAACCTTGCTTACCAAGACCAGCATTCTTATGTACTACCCATTTTGAGTTTTATTACTTGTTTTACTGGAAAAACTCTGAGTTGGTCATTGAGCAATAAATTAATTTCAAAAAATGACAAACTCATGAACAATACATGGAAGCCCATAATCAACATCAATGCAAAAGTATTGGTAAACCTATTATGCCAAAAAGGGGGGGAAAAAGGAAACAAAAGCCCAAATGATTCATTGGTTCTAACCTTATTACTCTCAAAGAAAAAATTACAAAGGTAGCAATGGAGGTTTTCAGTTTTTACCTTCAAGTCTTTAACAAAGAAAATGATACAAATGCACAAGAATAAAAAGGAACTTGAAAAAAAAATTCATAGTCTAGCATGCAAATGAAAATCATAATTTAGAAGACATTAAAAGAATACACACTTGTTCTGAGAATGGAAAAGAAGTCACAATGAAAACCGAACATACATGCAAATACAAAGTCGCAATTTGACATCAAAATTCAAAACCTTTGTGGCACTCACTATAATGCACTAAGTCTTCTTTTGTGTAAAGTAATTGCTTTGAACCTAATTTATATGATATTGTGTATATATATATATTTTAAAATAATTAATCCAGTCAGTCACAACTAATTAAATCTAAGTTGTGACTGTCATTATTTAGTTGTAACTGTTTGACAGTCACAACTTTATATTTTAGTTGTGACTGACTGTTTCACAACGAAATTAAGAGACTCCTTTAAGGTATAACAATTAAGTACTAATAGGCTACAAGGTCATCAAGATATCATAAAATCATATGCTAACCCCAATATAAAGACAATATCACTGTACAAATGACAATGCATGTACATAAGCATACAAGTCCTATCATTTACTATTTTGTAATTAGAGAATGCGAATTTGGATTGTACATATTTGAACTTCACCTAGTACTGCATATGTACTAGGTCTAATAACTTCAACCTTTCCACAACCTTAGAAAGTGTTCTCTATTTGATGAGGTCTAATGACATAACAATGTGCATATGTAATCAACCAAATTTTCATGACATAACACAGGTGTATATGTAATCAATCAAATTGCCATGTAACTCTGAATTATATAAGCAAAAATTATGCAGAAAAAAAGTTGCAACCTCACTAGAATCAACAATAAGAACAAACAAAGAACCATTTTGCTCATAAAACACCTAATCATGCAAACTTGACTTTCCTTTTGGCATCTGCCATAGTTTTCTCAAATAATCAACAGAAGCTACAAAAAATAAAACTCAATAGAACCAGAATCACTACCAAAACTCATATAACAACTAATTAACAAAATCAGAAGTTGTGACTGAGATCAGAAAAGATAAGTTTAACATAAAACACCTTGATGTTTAACATAAAAGCTCACATAAAAATGGGATTTGCATTAAACAAATACATTAAATATATATATACACTCTAAGAAGGAAATTTAACCTGTGACTATCAAGCAGAACAACTTGAAATTCATCTTTATCTTTCTATATCTCAAACTAAAAAAATGCAGAAAAGATAGAAAAGAAAACATTGAAAACCGCAGATCAAACCCTAAATAATCAAACTAATAAAAGAATCTATTGCAACAAATCATAGAAAGAAAATATTTAAAATGAAAATCAAAACCAAATCCCTAAAAGCTCTAAGCAAGTTGATCAATTAAAAGTCATAATCAACCAAATTGATGAAGAAAACATATTCAAAATGAAAATCAAAACCAAATCCCTAAAACAGTCGAAGCAATGAGCAACTGATCAAATAAACCAAATTGATGAAGAAATCAAATTCAAAATCAACCAGAAATCAAGAGAAGAACTTATCTCCATAACCAGATCGACGAAAATCACGAAGGGGGTGAGCAAAATCCAAGAACAAATCGCGTGAGATAAAGCTCCAAAGTTAATAGTTCGCACAACGACCAAACAGTAATTTTTTAACAATTATTAATTATACTAAACCCAATAAACGGGCCAAGGGCAAAATCATAATATGAAATAAGCCCACTAGAAATGGGCTAGGCTGGAAAGAAGGTTTGGTATCTAATCTAAAATGTTTTTAAGAAAGTTAGTAGCCAAACTAAAAAAAATAGCCATGTGCTGGTATTCCAAAAAGTTATTAGAATTAGGTAGTTAATCCTAATTTTCTCTAATTTTATTCATGTTATTTATTTGATAAATTTTATTTCCAAGTATTTACAAAATTGTTTAGAAAATCTTTATTTAAAGTTTAAAATTAGTTATCGATTTAATCCTCTTAAATGATGGCAGAAAGACAAGGAATTCTGAATGAGAATATGAACGGTAACCAAGACGTAGTTGCAGCCATACGAGAAATGGCAAGTGTTATTCGAGGAACTATAACTCAAGAGAATCAACAAGAGGATGCCCTGGATCGAGTTATGAGAATTCAAGGGGAATTCCGAAAGTCAAAACCACCAGTGTTTAAGGGTGAATTTGATTATATGATAGCTGAAGAGTGGCTTCGCCAGATGAAGAGGAAATTACAAGAACAAAGGATTCCAGAAGAATTCAAAGTAATTGTTGCTTGTTCATACCTGGAAGAACAAGCATATCATTGGTGGGAATCAGTAATGAGTATTCGAGAGGAGGAAGTCACGAACTGGGTAGGATTTGAAAGACTTTTTCTGGAGAAGTATTTCCCTGATACAGTCAAAGATATGAAGGCAAGGGAATTTGTTAACTTGGTTCAACGGGATTTATCAGTGATAAACTACCAAGCGAAATTTGAAGAACTAATGTATTTCGCATCGGAGTTGGTGCCAAGTGAAAGTAAGAAGGCTAAGCGATTCCAGGAGGGTCTCAAACCAACTGTCAGGGAAAAAGTTTCCATTTTGAAGTTAGAAAGGTATGCAAATGTTGTTGATCGTGCTTTAATCGCTGAACAAGCAATGTTAGATGTTAAAAGGATGTGGGAGGTTAGAGCATCAAGTGGAGGTCAAAGTAGTAAGCGTCCGAATTTTGGTCCTTCCCGTTACCAACCACCAAGGGCGCCATACTTTGATAAAAGACGTTGTCATTATTGCGGATAAGTAGGACATATTCATAATCAGTGCCCATTATTATCATTTTACCAGATGCCAAGTACCCAACCACCACCGTATCGGGCACCACAGTTTACATATCAAGCTCCCCAAATTCAATATAGAGCTCCACCTACATCACAGTATCGTGCTCCACAACCATTTCAATCACGAGCACCTTTTCAGCCTCAACAGAATTGGGCTAGACCAACCACTAGTCAACAACCACCACGTCCAGGGGGACGATCTGGAGCTGTCAGACCTAAACCCTTGAGAGGAGCAACAAGAACAGAACAATTTACTCAAGGAAGGGTGTTTGCACTTCAACAAGTGGAGAGTCAAGCTGATTCGATAGTGGAATATCATGCTGATCCTGTAATCGAAAAATCAGAGCGATCCTATACCCGACCAACATAGTGAATTTCTGGGTGAGGAGCAATATCTTTATGCTATGTAAGAACAGTATAATTACACTGGAGAGGGCCAATATTCTGGTGTTGAAGGAGATCAAGGAGATTACCAGGCAGTGGAAGGTACGTTTCTAGTTTTCAATTCTTGGGCTAGAATACTTTTTGATACGTACTGGTGCAACACTTTCATTCTTATCTGCATCGTTTGCATCTACCCTTAAATTAGAATCAGAAGTTTTGAACCCATCAAAATTTATATGTTCTCCATTGGGTTTTAAAGTAAAGGTTGATAGAATGTGTAAATTTGGTATGGTAGAACTCTCAAGTCATAAACTTGTATTTGATTTGTTGATAATGGATATTTCGGGGTATGATGTTATTTTGGGAGTAGATTGGCTTAAGAGACACCAACCTATTCTTGACTTTGGTAGAAATTCGATAACTATAACAACAGTGGAAGGTGGAACCTTTAGTTTTTGTGGAAATAAGGATATTTTTAAGCCCCAACGTTTCTTAAGTGTGAAAGATTCTGATTATCTAAGAATACTAGCTGCGTTTACATATGAGGACGAGAATAACTCTCAGATGGAACAAATTCTCGTGGTTAAAGATTTTAGTGATGTATTTCCGGAGGATTTATTTGGATTACCACTAGAACGAGAAGTACAATTTGCGATTGAAGTGTATTCAGATACAACCCCTATTTCTATACCTCCACATAGAATGACACCTGCGGAGTTAAAGGAACTTAAGGAACAACTTAAAGATTTACAAGAGAAGGAGTTTATTCGCCCTAGTACGTCACCTTGGGGTGCACCAACTTTATTTGTGAAGAAAAAGGATGGAACACTTAGGATGTGTATTGATTATCGTCAATTGAATCGAGTAACTGTGAAGAATAAGTATCCACTCCCTAGGATTGATGATTTGTTTGATCAACTAAGAGGTTCCAAGTATTTTTCAAAGATTGATCTTCATTATGGATATCATCAACTTCGAGTTAAATCAGAAAATGTTCCTAAGACAGCTTTTAGAACTCGTTATGGACATTACGAGTATCTAGTTATGCCTTTTGGATTAACAAATGCACCAGCCGCATTTATGGATCTAATGAATCGAGTATTTCGACCATATCTTGATCAATTTGTGATTGTCTTTATTGATGATATTCTTATCTACTCAATTACTGAAGAGGAACATGCATGACATTTAGTGATAGCATTGCAAACATTGAGGGAGCATAAGTTATTCACCAAATTCAGTAAGTGTGAATATTGGCTCACTGAAGTGAAATTTTTAGGTCATGTGATTTATCAAGAAGGTATTGTTGTTGATCCATCTAAGGTAGAAGCAGTGATGAATTGGAGTCAACCCAAAAATGTTTCAGAGATAAGGAGTTTTCTGGGATTGGCCGGTTATTACAGAAGATTTATTAAAAAAATTTCTCGGTTAGCGGCACCGATGACTAAGTTAACACAGAAAGGAGTCAAGTTTATTTGGAATGACGAATGTGAGAAATCTTTCAAGGAATTAAATATTCGATTGACAACTGCTCCAGTATTGATTATTCCGGAAAGAGGAAAAGGTTATGTGGTTTACACTGATGCATCGTTACAAGGATTAGGATGTGTGTTGATGCAATCTGATCGAGTGGTAGCCTATGCTTCTCGCCAACTTAAGACTCATGAACGAAATTATCCAACACATGATCTGGAACTAGTTGCAATTGTTCATGCTCTAAAGACTTGGAGACATTACTTATATGGTGAGCATTTTGAACTCTATTCAGATCATAAGAGTTTAAAGTATTTGTTTACTCAAAAGGAATTGAACTTGAGACAACGAAGATGGATGACGTATCTAGAAGATTATGATTTTGAGTTACACTATCATCTTGGAAAGGCAAATGCTGTAGCTGATGCATTGAGTAGGAAGTAACAAGAAACTATAGCAAATCTACGGATTCAAAAGTGGAAGATGATTGAATTTATCTATGATTATCAATTATACATCAGGTCATATGGAGATCGCCCTTATCTTTGTAATTTGGTTACTCGATCATCCAATGTTTATAAGAAAAGTCATTGAAGCACAATAAGAAGATGTACAAGCAAAGATGATTAAGGAATTGGATACTAGAGGAGAAATGACAAAGGAATGGACAATTGGTGATGATAAAGGATTAAGATTTTTGGGTAGATTGTATGTGCCTGAAATTCCGGAACTAATAAGTGAAGTACTCCATGAAACTCATCATTCAAAGTTTACAATTCATCCGGGTGGTACGAAAATGTATCGAGATGTACGTCGTCAATTTTGGTGGAATGGAATGAAGAAAGATGTAGCAACTTTTGTGTCAAAGTCTCACTTGTCAACAGGTCAAGGTAGAACATCAGAAATCGGCAGGACCACTTCAACTGTTACCTGTAGCTGAATGGAAATAGGATCACATCACAATGGACTTCATAACGGGACTACCTCGTACAGTACGCGGTAAGGATGCAATTTGGGTTATTGTTGATAGATTAACTAAATCTGCACATTTTCTACCTGTGAAAACGACTGACACTATAGAAATGCTCGGAAGATTATATGTAAAGGAAATTATAAGATTGCATGGAATTCCTATTTCAATTGTGTCTGATAGGGATCCAAAGTTTACTTCTAAGAGAACTATTCAAATTTTGGAGGACATGTTAAGAGCTTGTGTTTTGGATTTCAAGGAAGTTGGGAAGATCATCTACCTTTAGCTGAGTTTGCTTATAACAACATTTTTTAGTCAAGTATTGGAATGACACCATTTGAAGCACTTTATGGACGACCATGTCGATCACCTTTATGTTGGATCGAAGCCGGTGATGCAATATTAATTGGACCTGAGTTAGTACAAGAAACAACGGAAAAGATAAAACTCATCAAACAACGCCTACTTACAACTCAAAGTCGACAAAAGAATTATGCAGATCGCAGAAGAAGATCATTAAAGTTTGATGTTGGTGATCATGTTTTTCTAAAGGTTTCTCTACGGAGAGGAGTCAAAAGATTTGGAAAGTCAGGAAAGTTAGCTCCAAGGTTTATTGGTCCTTTTGAAATCTTAGAGCGAATCGGAGAAGTGGCGTACAAATTAGCATTACCACCTCAACTTTCAGGAATTTACAATGTTTTCCATGTCTCGATGTTACGGAAGTATGAGGCAGATCCTACACATGTACTTGATTGGAGGGAACTTGAATTGGATGAACAACTATCATTCGAAACTAGACCTGTTTAGATTTTGGATCGAAAAAAACAAGTTCTCCGTACAAAGACAATCTCATTAGTCAAGGTACTGTGGAGAAATGAGAATACTGAGGAAATAACGTGGGAAGTAGAAGTTGAGGTACGTCAGAAGTATCCCGAGCTATTTCCTTAACTTTTCGGTAAGTGCCAAATTTCGAGGACGAAATTTCTTTTAAGGAGGTTAGATTGTAATAACCTGATTATGTTTAAAAAAAAAAAATTTAATTATTATGTTTAATTAGTTTTTATTCAACATACTTATATTTTAATTTACATTTATGTATATATATATTTCAATATTATCTATTTTATGATTATGTTAAAAAAAAAAAATTGAAACCGTGTAGAAGACAGTAGCTTCTACACTCTACTGTTGTTTTAAAATTTTGTTTCATTGATTGAACAAAAGGTGGCTAGGCGGTTGTGCAGTGTGTGGTGAAGGTGTGTGCTTGTGAGTTAGGCGGTGTGTGTGTTTCGGTGGTAGAGGTGTGTGTTTGTGGTGTTATAAGGCTGGATTTATTTAACTTAGTGTTTGTGGATAAATCCACACCGATCCAATAGCCAATCATGGCTTGACACGTGGTCGGTCAGATCCAACTTCGGTGTTTGACTTCTCAGTGGTCAAACTTTGACCTCCACATCATCACGCAGTTCGGCACTTCCTCTGTCAGCTCAAATCGGATCACCATGGCGAGCCCTTCGTGCCCGGTCCGACCCGAACCGAGGGTTTTCCAGAGGATTGAGTGTTCATCTTTCCTCGGTCATCCCGGTCCGGTTCGGCTCGGCCCCCCCTGGGGCGAGCATCTCTTTAGACTAGTCACAGCCATCTACGACCTGAAGGAATCTCTACTTATTAGATCGGCTCGGTTCGACTATCCCTGTCCGATCCGAACACACATGAACTTCATATCTGCGCATGAGAACATGTGTTCGGGTCGGCTCGGCTCCCCACCGTCATTCCAGAGAAGATCATGTTGGGACGAACCGTCATACTCAAGTGCAGCTGACAGGATATTCTGACAGATGAGACTTCCCAGCTCACATTCATGACTATTGAGGCAGTTCACCTGAACCTTCCATACTTGCATTCAATGCAGCATTGAATGCAAAGGAGGTGGGTAGCTGTGCATGCCACTGTTCACGACCGAACGCGTGGATCTTTCTCAACCAGTCAACCACATGCAGGTAACTTACTCCTCACAACTTCCTTTGCCTATATAAACCAACTCATATGCACAAATTCACCCAGTTATCTATCATCAGGCAAACACTTACACAAACCTTCACTCACCAAAAGCATACCCAACTTGCTGAGAATAAACCCAGAACATTTACCTTGTTCTTCCCATTCTCCCAAGTTCATCCCCTGTTCTTCCCCATTTACATTCAAACACCATCAAACACACATCACTAACTTCATCATCGGAGCGTGTTTGGCTGGTACCACAGCGGTCCATCTCCTTTGATCTTGTTTTCATACAGGAAGATCTCACGTCATCATCTAGCAAGGCTTCTGATTAGCCAGATCACCATTTCTAAGTTGTTGCATCTATCTTATGGAAATTTGCATCAATAGATTGGTGCCGTCTGTGGGAAGATCGTCTTCAGCCATTGTGTTCATCACCACAAGTGCTAAGCTTTTCCTTCAAATAAGTCATCATGACTACCATCTTTCGTGATAGCAGCTCTTCCTCAGGAGCATCCCAGAATGATGAATAACATCAGCCTGAGACACCTGAGAAGACGAGGGGAGCACAACTTCCCAAAGCAGCAAAATCTAAAGGTCCTTCAAAGATCAAGGCTGCTCACAAACTCCTTAGGAAGAACCAACGACATCTGGCCACTGAGAATGCACTTCTCAAGCAGAATAATGAGCTGCTCGCCAAACAGGCCGAACTGGCTGAGGAGCTCGCGCGTCATCGCGCTCAGCTCGAGAACAGCGGGAGATCGGGTTTCCGATTGCGTTAGACCCGAACCGAGCAGGAGGTTTTTTCACCATCTCCTTCTCGGCAGAGCACTCCGGCCAATGTGGACGATCAGTCCGCTCGGCAGGACGTGGATTGCACCTTCCCAGGCTTTAAAGACATGCCCCCGGCCGAACAGACCGAGTTCCTGAACGCCCACCGTCTCCTTCAGCAAAAGCAGGCAGCCTTCAGGAAAGGCTCTACCAAAAGCTTGGAGGGAAACCGCGCCGAACCGATCACGGATCAATGACCTCCAATCCGATCCAGGTTGGGGGCTGTCAACCCAACTAGCTCGACCGAACCCAGGGTCCCAGTCAGAAGCAGACTCGGCTCTGCCACCAGCCAAGGTCCTTCCACATCGAAAACTCATTCGGGGACACGATCCGCCGGTGACCGGCTGGGAGCTATCATGGTCATGTCCGACCGACATCCGGTAAGCGAGAGGATCACTCGTCAGCCGGTAAACGAGAGACTCGGTGACCGAATCGAGCGCTCGGGGGAGACTGCATCCGAGCCGACCGCACCCGATGTGGAAAATCTAGTCCGGACTTTGGTCCAAAACCAAATTCGAAGTGTCCACGATCGGCTCGGCCAGGTCGAGGTTTCCAGGGGGTACCTCGGCAGAACTGATCACGGAGAAGAACTCCCCCTCCTGTACACTAGCAGGATCATGGATGCTGAGGTCTCCAGGGATACCAAACCCCCCAAGATGGATCAGTATAATGGGACTAAGGACCCTTATGATCATCTTGACATCTTCAGATACGCCATGGAGGCTCGCCAGGCATCTGAAGCCACAAAGTGCAGAATCTTCCCTTCAACCTTGAAGGGATCGGCGCGGGAATGGTTTCGAACTCTCCAGCCGAACTCCATAGACTTTTTCTCCGACCTCCGGAGGGCCTTCTTGACGAGATATCGGGTTGTATCCGAACGACTCTACAACTTGAACGATATGTCGCTCATCAAACAACATGAAGGAGAGAGTCTCAAGACCTATCTGATCCGCTTCTACATTGAATACACGAAGTGCGATGATTGCGACTACAGATCGGCTAAGAATGCTCTTATGCAAGGTCTGCTCGCCGGAGGACTTCGCTCCCATCTGATGAGGAACCCTCCTTCCACCTATGATGAACTTTCTGCCGACGCCAAAAATGGGCGCGAGCGGAAGAATGGGATGCTCAGGTGGAGACCCTGAATTCCAAGCCGACCTCGGCCAAGAGGAAGGAGGGAGAAGTCGCAAGCCCCAAGCCTCAGGTTCAGACCAAAAAGTCCCGGACTGAGGAACCGCGCCAACTTCTGGGCAAGGGGCCTAAATTTGTCCAGTGCACAGAGTACACCCCTCTCAATGCCAGTCTGGAGACAATCTTTTCCAAGGTTAAGGATCAACTCCCAGCTGCAAGGGAGATCAAGGGACCACCCCCAGATCAGATCAAGGAGGGCATCTTCTGCAAATACCATTCCAATCACGGCCATGTCACGGGTGACTGCTACGCCCTCTGCGACGGAATTGAAACTCTTGCCTGGGCGGGTAAGATCAATCAATTCCTGACCGGCGGGCCGAGAGTACCCAAGGCTGTGCTGAAGAAGCCCACCAACACTAATGACGTCCGGGAGGCCGCCATCGGATCAATCGGCGGAGGCCCAACCTTCGTGGGAAGTTCGAACCGGTCCCAGAAGGAGTACGTCAGACAGGCGGCCAATGCTCACGAATCCCTGTCAATCCAAGCAGGACAGCCCAGCACTTCCAAAAGACAATGGAAGGACTGGGCACCGGTCACTTTCGGGCCAAACGAGTCGAATGGGATCATCTTCCCGCACTATGACCCGGTGGTCATAGTCGCTGAAGTGGCCAGAATCACCATTGCCCGTTCCTTCGTCGACGGGGGGAGTTCAGTCAACATCCTCTACCATTCTGCGTTCGAGCAGATGGGAATCGGCGAAGACAAACTGGAAGCCGACACACCAGCCCTGATCGAATTCGGGGGAGAAGTGGTTCAACCTCTCGGACACATCTACCTTCCCCTTTCACTCGGGAAAGGACCGGTCAAAAAGACTTGCATGACATATTTCATTGTCATCAAGCGACCGTCGACTTACAACATCATCCTGGGCAGACTGGCCCTAGTCGACCTCGACTGTATCGTCCACTACGCCAACCTCCTCATCAAGTGTCCGGTGGGCGATGATTGCATCGTCATCCAGGGAGACCAGTGTTCGGCCCGATCTTGCTACGCCACTTTTATCAAATAGAAGGGTCAGCTGCCGAACTCCCAGGAATTGGACTTCATCGTTGGAGACATTCGACTTCATCGCCGAGCCGAACCCAGACTCTCGGCCCCTCCCGGCCGAGGCTTGGGAAGAAGTACCGATCTCGGAGGACACCCCAGATCGGCTTGTCCGAGTAGAAGCCCAGCTCGGCCCAGCACAGCGATCGGCCATACTCGACTTCCTCCGTGCCAATGCGGAAGTGTTCGCCTGCTCTTACAATGACATGCCAGGCATATCGTCTGACGTGATCACCCACAGGCTGAACATTGATCCGGGATACAAACCGGTCCGTCAGAAGAGGAGGTCGTACGATCGAGTCAGACATGCAGCCATGGCTGAAGAGGTGGCCAAGTTGCAAAACAACGGATTCATCCGGGAAGGCAACTACCCCAATTGGCTTGCCAATGTGGTCATGGTGAAGAAGAACAATGGGAAATGGAGGATGTGTGTGGACTTCACCAATCTAAACAAGGCGTGTCCCAAGGACAGTTTCCCCCTACCCAGGATAGATCAACTTGTCGATGCGACGGCGGGACATAAGCTCCTCAGCTTCATGGACGCCTATTCTGGGTACAATCAGATCCTCATGCACAAGCCTGATCAGGAGAACACATCCTTCATAACCGATCGCGGCATGTACTGCTACAAAGTCATGCCCTTTGGCCTCAAAAACGCTGGAGCCACCTACCAAAGGCTGGTCAACCACATGTTCAGATCTTCCATAGGCAAATCGGTGGAAGTTTATGTGGACGACATGCTGGTCAAAAGCATCAAGGCAGACGATCACGTCAAGGACCTCTCAGACATGTTCGGAGTCCTGAAGGAGTATCAGATGCGACTAAACCCAGCCAAATGTGTCTTTGGGGTTCGGTCAGGAAAGTTCCTTGGCTATCTGGTCAGCCAACGGGGAATCGAGGCCAATCCGAAGAAAATCCAAGCCTTGATGAACATGAAGTCCCCGAAGACAAGCAAGGAAATCCAGAGTCTGACTGGAAGAGTCGCTGCCCTGAACCGGTTCATCTCAAAATTCACTGACCGGTGCCTCCCCTTCTTCAAAGCTTTGAAGGGAGCAGGGAAGAGCATAGAATGGACCCCCCAATGCGAGCAGACCTTTCAAGATCTGAAAAGGCACATGGGAGAACCTCCCATCTTATCCAAACCGGAGGAAGGTGAAGAACTCTTTCTCTACCTCTCCGTTTCTGACTCGGCTCTCAGTTCGGTTCTGGTGAGAGAGGTTGGTGGGGTACAGCATCCAGTCTTCTACACGAGCCGAGCCATCGCCGACGCCGAGACCAGATATCCTAGATTCGAGAAGATGGCCCTTGCTCTAGTCAGCTCAGCTCGGAAATTAAGGCCTTACTTCCAGGCTCACTCAATCGTCGTCTTGATTGATCAGCCACTCAGGAAAATCCTGGCCAAACCCGAGACTTTGGGTCGGCTCATCAAGTGGTCAATCGAGCTTGGCGAGTTTGATATAACCTACTGTCCCAGAACGGCCATCAAGGGCCAGGCCATGTCAGACTTCATCTGTGAGTCCACCACCACAGCGGAAGATCCGGTCGGCACTGACGTTACATCAACCACGTCTGATCCGAATGCAAAAGGTGCTCATACCCAGGCTGATCTCCTCACCTGGACCCTATACGTGGACGGATCTTCCAACGCAATGGGTAGCGGAGCCGGACTTGTTCTGATCTCCCCAGAACAAGCCGTGATGGAGTATGTTCTTCGCTTTAGATTTCAAGCATCCAACAATGAAGCAGAGTATGAAGCACTCATCGCCGGACTCAGATTGGCAAAAGAGCTCGGCGCGGCTAGGCTGAACATCTTCAGCGACTCCCAACTCATCGTCAATCAGATATTGGGAGAATATGTGACTCGAGAGCCAAGCATGACAGCCTATCTCGAGAAGACCCGCTTGCTGCTCAGGAGTTTCCAAGAATGCAAACTGTCTCAAATCCCGAGGGCAGAAAACTGCAAAGCTGATGCCTTGGCACGCTTGGCCTCAGCCACAGATACCGGATCTGCTAGGCACGTCCCAGTTGAAATCCTGGACAGGCCTAGCACCGCCGAAGAAGAGGCCACCGTCATGCAGACCGATTCCGAGCCGAACTGGATGACGCTGATCACCAACTACTTGGTCTTCGGGATCCTTCCCCCGGAGAGGGACAAAGCACGTCTCATCAAGACAAGGTCGGCTCGGTTCAGCATAATCGATGGTCAGCTCTACAAGAGAGGCTTCTCCCTGCCCTACTTGTGGTGTGTCACGCCCCAAGAAGGTCAGGATGTGCTAAGGGAAATCCATGAGGGAATATGCGGAAACCATTCCGGAGGAAGAGCACTTGCCTATAAGACGATCAGGCAGGGCTACTTTTGGCCTACGCTGAACAAGGATGCGGATCATCTGTCCCGCACTTGTGTCAACTGCCAGCAGTTTGCCGCGGTCTCCCATCAGCATCCTCAATTGCTGACCTCTATATCCAGTCCCTGGCCATTCGCGCAGTGGGGACTCGATCTGATCGGTCCTATGCCGAAGGCGAAAGGGCAAGTCACAATGGTCGTGGTAGCAGTCGACTACTTCACCAAATGGGCCGAAGCTGAACCCTTAGCCACCACTACAGCCGAACGGATGGAAACTTTCATCTGGAAAAACATCATATGCCGGTTTAGCATGCCGCACACCATCATCGCAGACAATGGAAAACAGTTCGACTGTAAGAAGTTAAGAAGTTTTTGTTCACGACTGAACATCAACTTGCGCTTTGCCGCCCCTTACCATCCGCAATCAAACGGACAGGTCGAAACTATCAACAAGATCATCAAGAAGACCTTGAAGTTCAAGCTTGATAATGCAAAGGGAAATTGGCCAGAACTCTTGCCAGAGGTGTTATGGTCCTACTGAACTTCCTACCGCAACTCTACGAAAGAAACACCTTATGCGTTGGAGCTCGGAACCGATGCTGTTGTTCCGATCGAAATGGGGACTCCTTCATTCTGGACAGGCACATACAACCCGGAGACCAATGACACCGGACTTCGGCTCGGCCTGGACATGATCGAAGAAAGGCGAACCGATGCCAATCTCTGCCGAGCCGCCTATCAACAGAGGGTAGCCAAATACTACAACCAAAGGGTCAAACCCAGAAGCTTCAGATTGGGCAGTCTCGTCATGAAGAAGAACCCTCTTGCCATCAAGGAGAGCTTGTTCGATCCGAACTGGACCGGACCCTACAGAATCACGGGCATAGTCAAGCTTGGCACTTACAACTTGGCCACTATGGCTGGGAAGCCTCTCAAGCATAGTTGGAATGTTGAACACTTGAAGACTTATTACCAGTAAAATGTAGTTAGGATCGGGGACTGTCCGACCTAACATCCTTCCAATCAATGAAAAGATGAACACCTTTTTTGACTCATCTTCTTCTCATTTTCTGAAATAAACACTGGGAACTCTACTCCTACACACCCCCAACAAAGAGGAAAGATCTAAGTGTTTCCTTCAAAAAAATGATAAACTCATGTGCCGAGCTGAAGTGCCATTTTCGGCCCGATGCTCGGCATATTACAGACTCATCAGGTCTATAAACTCCTGTGCCGAGCTGGCGCGCCATTTTCGGCCCGATGCTCGGCATAGTACAGAATTATCATGTCTATAAAAATCCCTGTCCGAGCCGAAGTGACTTCCTACAGTCCTAACGTTCGACAGGATATTTCTAAAAAGAAAAATATACCCTCAAACTCAAACTCTCATTGTGCATGCCCAGCCGATCTGAAAGTAAGTTTGAATATTTTTCTCAAAACCAAAATTCATAATATTCCAATGGATATATCAAGCCCATCTGGGATCATTAGGGGTTTTCAATTTCTGCTTATTTTCATCATGATTATCAGGCTGATATGAAAACAAGTTGTAAATTATCATTACATTTTATTTCATTGCGATCGTCAAGTCGAGCCAATCTCAAAATGCCTTTTCTTATCACATTCACTTTGTTTTTATCATAAATGTTATTTTTTTTCTTTTTCTTATCCATTTGTTACTTGTTATGGTTTTAGTTTTATCCCCGAGCTGAACTGACAATAACTTGGAACAGAAGAAGATACTGAAATAACATAATGATTCAAAAATAAAGTTAAATTGTTTAAGGACATATTAAACCCGAGCCACACACTGGCTTGGGAATAAAAACAAAAACAAACAAAAAAAATACATAAATCATACAGATCGGTCGGCTGGCCCCTCCAAGATCGGTTCGGTAGACTCCTCGGGTGTCTCCTCGCCGAGCTGCACCACTTCGACCCCTCCGATCTGCATCTCAGCATTGGGATCGGATTCGGGGACTGGGGGAATCGGGGTCGGCTCGTATTCAGGCATCGGAGGATCCTCCTGAGTCGGCTCGGCCACGGACACGACCACCTCGACTGCAGCCTGGCGATCGGGAGGGGGAAGCTCTTCCTGCTGGCTCTCCTGGGTGTCCTCCTCGCCGTCTGACTCAGCAAGGAAGGACACATCCCAGTCTGGCCTCTTCGACCGGATCGCCCCCATAAGCTCCTGGTACCTCTCAAATTGGGCATCGGCAAGTGCCTGGATACTTGGGATCCCAACTTGATGCTAAGACTCAACAGCTCTCCGCTCGGCAGCCTCGACGTCCCGCTGGAGATCGTCAGCGAACTGGCCCAGGTTGGCCACTTTCTGCTCAAATTCCAGGAGCTCCTTCCCGAGCCGAGCAACCTCCGCCTCCCGCTCGGCCAACTTGGTCCGCAGACTGGCGGACCGCTCGCGCTCCACCTTGACCAGCCGCTCGGCCTCAGCCAGCTTCTCCCTCAGCTCGCTGTTCCTCTCCCGAAGCCTCTTCATCTTCTCCTCGGCATCGACAGCGGCCTGGGCTGCTTCAAACTGCCTGAGGGCGAGCTGCAAAACAAAAGAGAAATCAGACTTCGAGCCGACCAAGTGAAACATGAAAACCGAAGTCAAAGATACTTACCACCATGGCTTGGCGAGAGGCGTTCAGAGCCTTGCTGCCGAATCTCGGCACCTCCTGAGCGGCCCAGAGCCCCTCCACGATCGTTAGCGTGACCACACGCTTGAAGCCCGTGACGAACGGCTCGATGGAGGGGTCCACTTCCACCATCTTCATGGAAGCCGAGCCAGACACCTCAGCATTGGCACCACCGGGTTCGGCCCGAGCCCTCTTCTCCACTCGGACCTCGGTCTGGAGGCCCTTCCTCTTCTCTCCGTGCCGAGCCGATCTCGGCACAGAAGGCCCAGGCTGGGCTGCCGCTGCGACGGGCGCTTGGACCGGCTCGGCGGGGGCCTGAGCCCCGGCTTTCCTCTGGGCGCTCTTCGCCGCCCTCCTCCTCAACCGGGCTTCCAGCTCGACGGGATCCATCCCCTTCTCAGTCCTCGGATTCCACCTAGGTACAAACCAGGAGATCCCACTCAATCTGATCTGGGTTTCCCCGAGCAGAAACTTGGTGGACAGGTATTCCGCTGGCGAGTCTCTTATCGCGGCGATCTGATCCCTGAGCTCGCCTCGAAGCTTGTATTTCCCCTAGCTAACTGCAAAGATAAAACAGAAGGGGTCAGCTTCCAAAAATAACATATCTACAAGTCTACAAAAAAAAAAAAATATACAAGTCACTTGCGAATCGGCTCTCCTAAACATCCAATGCCCACCTGGAATCCTAAAGGCTCTAGGGACCCGAGCCGGAGGGGGATTGTTCGGATCGGCGAACTCCCAATCCCCAGAGACGAAGAAGTACCTCTTCTTCCAAGTCTTTTGGGAAGAGGGATTCCCTGTGAACAATGGCCCCGAGTAAGCCTGGAGGTTGTAGAAGCCGAGCTCGATCTTCTGCTTCGACCTCAACGCGTAGGAACAGATCAGCAGATCCTTGTCCGGCACACACTTGTGCACCTTATGCCACAAGATGTGCATGGACAGGATGATCCTGTATACGTTGGGGTTGAGCTGATGCGGTGCCGCGCCGATCATGGCCAGCCAGTCCTGCAGGAAGGGGTGCAAGGGGAGCCAAACCCCATTTTCGAACATCTCTGGGTACATCGTCACCCATCCTTTGGGGGGTCGGCTCGGCTTCTCTCCCTCGATCGGCAGCCTTGTCAGTACGGACTCGGGGACTGCATACCTTATCCTCAGATCCCTGAGATAAAACTCGGTCATCTCGTTGGGGATTTGGTCGGCCTTCCATGCCAAGTCCTCGTAATACTCCGGGTCGATCGGGCTCCCCATCACTTGCCGAGCCGAGGTCGATGCATCGTGACCCCTGTCTCTTTCCTCCGAACCCGAGATGAGCCTCCTTGGAACACTGGAGCTCGGCTCGGCATCCATATCCTCCTCATCATCTTCTTCATCCTCTTCTTGTTCCTGATCGGAACTCAAAACCTGGGGATTTTCCTCATTCCCTCAAGGTCGGCGTACTTTGCCTGGGTTATGCTCCAGTGCTGAGCTGACCTCGCCTAGCTCCTCGGATAAACTGTCCCAGTCTGCCTCACCCCCTGGTGGGCTTCGGCTCAGCTCGGCATCACTGTCCCTTTCAAAGGCACCCCCCGAGCCGAGCCGACCGCTCGAATCGGTGCTCGACATCACAAACACCTTTTCACCTCTCTCTCTTACCTTTTTGGATTGAAAAGTGCCTTTTTCAAAAACACTCAAGAACACACCCAAAAACCCGAAAATGCAGAAAACTCAAAAATGGACAGAATCACTTACTGGTTTTTGTCCGGCCAAACTCTCCGCCCCCTATCCACTGGGAACCACCTCACCAACAACCATGCCTGGTCAAAATCACAACCGGACCACCACCTAAACCGCGGAGAGAGGAAGAGATTCGCGGGGAGAGAGAGAGATTTACAGAGAGAGAGAGAGCTTCAGAAACTGAAAAGTTGGAAAGTGAGAGGGAAGAAAAAGAAGACACCCATTTATACCCCTATGCAAACTGATCCCAGCCCTCCAAAAATGGCGCTTCAAATCCCAGATCATGCCACCTGTCTATATTCAAAATACCCATAAAATGAGGTGACCCTTACGTTCCCCATGTAGACACCAAACGTCCCTTCACCTGTCCTCGAGATATTTTTGCCAAAAACAAGTCACCACTTGTTCGGATCCTCGGGAAAATAAACCTATCCAGTTCGGCTCGGATCAGACGACATATCATTTTTACGCAGACCATCATTCTTCAATTTCCAATCCACCATTGTCCGCTTGGATCGGAAGCTGGGGGACTCCTGTTTGTGGATAAACCCACATCGATCCAACAGCCAATCATGGCTGGACACATGGCCGGTCAGATCCAACTTCGGTGTTTGACTTCTCAGCGGTCAAACTTTGACCTCCACATCATCACGCAGCTCGGCACTTCCTCTGTCAGCTCAGATCGGATCACCAGAGGATTGAGTGTTCATCTTTGCTCGGTCATCCCGGTCCGGTTCGGCTCGGCCCCCCCTGGGGCGAGCATCTCTTCAGACTAGTCACAGCCAGCTACGACCTGAAGGAATCTCTACTTATTGGATCGGCTCGGTTCGACTATCCTTGTCCGATCCGATCACACATGAACTTTATATCTGCGCATGAGAACATGTGTTCGAGTCGGCTCGGCTCCCCACCGTCATTCCAGGGAAGATCATGTTGGGACGAACCGTCATACTCAAGTGCAGCTGACAAGATCTTCTGACAGATGAGACTTCCCAGCTCACATTCATGACTATTGAGGCAGTTCACCTGAACCTTCCATACTTGCATTCAATGCAGCATTGAATGCAAAGGAGGTGGGTAGCTGTGCATGCCACTGTTCACGACCGAACGCGTGGATCTTTCTCAACCAGTCAACCACATGCAGGTAACTTACTCCTCACAACTTCCTTTGCCTATATAAACCAACTCATAAGCACAAATTCACCCAGTTATCTATCATCTGGCAAACACTTACACAAACCTTCACTCACCAAAAGCATACCCAACTTGCTGAGAATAAACCCAGAACATTTATCTTGTTCTTCCCATTCTCCCAAGTTCATCCCCTGTTCTTCCCCATTTACATTCAAACACCATCAAACACACATCACTGACTTCATCATCGGAGCGTGTTTGGCTGGTACCATACCGGTCCATCTCCTTTGATCTTGTTTTTCATACAGGAAGATCTCACGTCATCATCCAGCAAGGCTTCTGATCAGCCAGATCACCATTTCTAAGTTGTTGCATCTATCTTACAGAAATTTGCATCAACACTTAGCTTAGAACACCAAAAGCAAAACCCCATAACCCCAGCCAACCCGAGAGAAAGAAAGACAGAGAGAAGAAGAAAGAAAGGGAAACCGAGAGGGAGAAAGAAAGAGAAAGAAAGAGAAACTGAGAAGGAAGGAAAGAAAGAGAAAGAAGAAGAGAAGAGGAGAGGAACCAGAGAGAGAGGGAGAGAAGAACACAGAAAAAGAAAAAGAGAAGGTAATTTTCAATTTTTCCATGCATGCTCTGTTTTCTTGGATTCAAATTTTAGTATGATTTATGGTTTTGGTGAGGTTTAGATAATTTTTGGAGTTGTTTATTGGAGCATAAAGACCATAGAAGTTGAAGGAGAAGTGGAGGATTTTCGGGTTGGGGTGTAGAGAGCAAATTTTCAGTTTTGAGTTTTTGAATTTTAATTCATTTTATTGTGTTTCCTTTGATTTTTGTTGAAGTTTAATTTATCATTTATCATTTATTAGCCTTAGGAACTGATTTGGATGGTGAGAATCGAAGAAAAATGAGTTTGGTTGAATTTTGGAAAATCTGCCATTTTTCTGCAAATTTTGACAGTGTTCAGGTAGCCTACTTTGAGGCCTTATAACTTGAGGTTTAGAGATCCGTTTTGAGTGTTCTTTGGATGGTTGTAAATAGGAGTTGCAGAGCTTTAAAACGAGTATAAGTTTGCTCAATTTGGAGTTGATTTGATAGGATAAACAGCGAGCCAAAGTTGGAAAAGAAATAAGCAAAAACTGGCAGCAAGGTTGAAGATGATGAACAGTGCCACCAGACCACCACTCGCACCACCGGCGGCGTGCGGCTGTTCCGGTGACCGGGGAAAGTCCCTCTCCACTGCATTTTTGGTTCCGAGTCCGATGGGGGCCTCCGTTTTGCAATCCGAGACCCCTAACTTAATGTTTTCACTACACACACTAGAATTAGAGAGTGAGCGATTTGTATTCCGTAATTAATTGTGGTTTTCTTGTACGGAATTAGGTTCGGAGAACGACCCGGAGACACGAGGATATTTCTAACGGCTGATTAAGCTTGTTTTCGAGGTAGGGGAATCTGGGGAACCTTAAACTGCAAAAATTTGATTTTATTGAATGTTAGTTGAAAAATGCAATATGTGTGCTAATATGTGACTTATATGAATTATTTGAATTATTTGAGCACAATATAAATTAATTAATTATTATATAATTATGTGCATTTATTTGAATGTGACATTTATTTGAATGTGAAGCATAATTCATTGAGAATTGGAGTTTACAATGGTGAGAAGGAATTGGGTGTCAAATTTAAATTCATAAGTGCATGGGGAGAGACGCCCCTTCAGTTGTGACTGATAAAAATATCTTTTTCCCAACACGCATTGGGACCTTCAGTTGCGACAAAGTTAGGATATCTTGCATTTCGGTTGCGACTGGAGTGAAGATGTGATACAATTTACATTTCAAGGGTTTAAATAAAGGAAGTGCAGCATAACATTCATGTATCTATAATATTATTAAATATATATTATATGCACCATGTTGTATGATTCATTGAGATTCAATATAATTAATTTTGCATGTTAAGGTGAAATGTCCCTACTGAGCCATTGGTTAGAGCTCACCCCCTTATAGGCTTTGCAAGTTCAAATACTGAAGATCAGAACCATTAGAAGAAGTTTGTGTAAATAAGTGTGAACTGACTTTAAAGTTTAGTTTCGTTTTATTTTGGAAGTTCTGTTAAACTTAAGTTACTGAGACAGGTTGTGTGTTGTAAACTAAGCTTGAATTCAGTATGGTATGTTAATAGTATACGGTTTTTCTTAGTTTATTTTATTATTCTATGTCATATTCTAGTTATAGAAATTAATTCTATAATTAGAGTGTGATTCACACCTTAATCTGTAATTAGTTCTTAATTACAGATTGGGGCGTGACAGTTCCTTTGTGCAATTAGGATTAATTGGAGTTGGATTTGGGTGTTTTCCAGGTTGTGCCGTTGCTGCCACTGTCGGCTCCGCCACTTGTGGTGGTGGGTTGGTGGTTGTTGACCGTGTGTCATCCAATTGAAATCCCAGGAACCTTTCTAGATCCATTCGGTGAGTTTTGGTGGTGTTTTGTGTGTTGTTTGTGGTTGGGCAGCCACCGTGTATGGTGGTTGACCGCTCGTTTTGGCTTTTTAATGGCCAATTTGTAAACCTAAATTCAAATTGTTGGTTGTCTGGTCTTAACAGATACCTGGCTCGGGAATTCTATTTCCGATGTCGTTATGCTGCCGGATTGGAAATCCGAGCTTGTTGTCGTCCAAGGGTATTTCGGTCATTTCGGTCATTTTAGTTGTTATCACTAAAACCTGTGTTTTCGGTTCCTCGCCAAGTTTAACCTTTAACAACTCTAGCTAAGATAGAGTTTATTTCTGTAATTTGGTGAAGGTACTTGAATTCCAGTAATTTGGGTTTATCTTAAGATTAGTTGGTTTTGTATTGGAATTAGGATTTTGGATCAATCACGTGAACCGGTGATGATGGTGTTGTCAAGACAACTTAGGAATTTTTTGAATGGACATGTGGGATCAGGCTAAGCTCTGGAAATCAGGTAAGGGGATCTGGGGAACCTTTGACTGCAAATTTGATTGTATTGAATCTTTGTTGAAAATGCGATATGTGTGCTAATACGTGATTTTCATGAATTATCTGAATTACTTGAGTATGATATGAATTAGTTAATTATTATATATAATTATGTGCATATATTTGAATGTGAAACATAATTCATTGAGAATTGAAGTTACGGTGGTGAGAAGGGATTGAGGATTTAAATTCTGTTATTTAAATTTCATAGTGTGCGTGGAGAGTGAAGTCCCTTCCGTTGAGTACAGATAAAACGATCTAAACCAAAGGCGCATTGGGACCTTCGATAACGTATTGAAGTTAGGATATCTTGCACTTTAATTGCGGATTAAAGTGAAGATGTGCATTGCAATTTATATTTCAATATGCATCGAGTGTTAATTCGTATAATAGAACACTCGAGGCCACATTGGTAAAATGCATGGTATGAGACGTGCAGATCGACCTGTTTGTTTTATTATATGGATTAACTCTTTATCTATATTATGAGGCTTAAATCGAGGAAGTGCAGCATAACATTCATGCATTAATAAGATTATTATATTATGTATTATCTACTCCATGTTGTATGTTTTAATGAGCTTCAGTATAATTAATTTTGCATGATAAGGTTGAATGTCCCTACTGAGCCGTTGGTTTGAGCTCGCCCCCTCATAGACTTTGCAGGTACTGTAGCGAGAGTTAGTGCGAAACCGACCGGGAGAAATTAAGGTGATTAAGCGTGAATCAAGTTGGAGCTGGTTTAGATTTTGAGACTATGAGTGTTGTTTTGTACAAAAGTATGACTTACGTTGAATATTAAATTTGAATTCAGTTTGTTGTATAATAATAGTATGAAATTTATCTCCCTTTATTTTATTTTCCATTATCACATTCTGGTTATAGAACTTAATTTTATAATTAGAGTGTGATTCACACCTTAATCCGAGATTAACTCTTAATCTCGGGTTGGTGCGTGACAGCTGGAGAGAAGGGTGTGGTGGGCCCACAAAGGGAGGACCGTGAAACTGTTGGGTCTGCGGGCGGTGGGTATTGTTGTTGCGGCAATTGTTGTGGTTGTTGCTGTTGCTGTTGCTGAAGTTTATATCTACCTACCCATTATCCATAGTCATATTCATATTATTATTCAATGGTGACCAATAAACTGAAATCTCTAATCTCTTTCTCCAAATTTGCAGTTTTGACCATTCAACATTATTTAATCCTAATTTTATTACAAACAAAATGTCTCATAACGCCCTAAAATAAGAAGCACAAAGAAAAGTTGAGTTGTGTGACCCATAAAAAATTTTCTAAATCAATTTGGATACAAAATAAATGTTTGGAGATTTTTGAGCTTATAAGAATTTTTTATGAAATAATTTGAGTCATTATGAATTTATTTAGAATTATTTGGAAACTTTTAAATTAAATTGAATAAGTGTCTTGGACTAAAAGTTTGAAGTTTAGGTGGTGGAAAATTAATTGGTACTAGTTGAGTGGAGCCATAGGAATTTTCGAAACATTTTTCAGATGCGGATCATTAGTTGGTGGGTTATTTAAGACTTGGACGGTTATGCCCTTAATTCAGGAGCAATTTAGTAATTTTGGCAAGAGGCTTATAAATAGGACAGATCCCCCCCCCCCCAATTAGACACACAAGCGTCTGACCCAGAAAAACCCAGAACCCTCGACTCGCCGGCGACTTGACCCACCCCGACAAGTAACAGTGGCACGTACCTTAAGGTTCTCGAGAGTACAACACTCAATCGATAGAGCATTGTAACCCAAGTTCCTTAAGATATGTTAAACCCTTTAGTTTTAAAAGCGGGTTGAATCAGAGTTTTTAATAGTAGTGGAAATTTAAATACGTTTAGATTAAACGTTGTTTTGATAAACCAACCCCACTCAAGGTCACATGTGTTTAAAGAAGCCTTCAACAAACTTGTAAATGATTTGAATTTCAACCCAAAATAGAACTTTCGCTTAGTTCAAAACAGGTAACCGAATTGAAAAACGACAAGTAAAACGAACCTAATAATTATTACAATCATTTTCGAAAATAAAAAAATAAAGGACTATCAAAGTCAAATGAATTATACAACTTTGGCTAATTAAATCACGTAATGTCCAAAATGATAATTGAAAATGAAATTTGCTCAGCTGGAAATCACTAGAGTTGACAAGTCCAACAATAGCCCACTCGATCTCAATCCACGTCCTCGTAATCGCATGCACAGTACCTGAAAAATCCATATAGGGGTGAGCATCACATACATTCATTGCCCAGCAAGGGCTACCGGCTAGGTTTGAAAATACGATACTTAAAATATTTAATACATATCTAGTGAGCTCAGCATAAAATACTTAAAAACAATGCATAACACTAAACCTTTAACTTGATTTATAAAATGAAATTGTGGCATGCTCATACATCCATTTAAAACATTTGGAGCTCCAAATCCATACCTAATGACCGGCCAGAATGCCAACTACTGTTACCTAACACATAATCCTTGGTAAGAGCTAGTAAGACTGTCCACTTCACTGGCTATACCACCTAGACTAGGCTTCCCTAAGGACAATCGACCTAGTCAGTCTGTATAGCCCCTCCGGAGGTTTAGGGGATCGAAACCCAAGGTCATCATAATGTGACCTTTCACCTGTAGGTCATCCCAAAAGATATCGCAATACTTAAGCAGATATCTAATGATCACAAAACCACACAATTATGCCAACAAAAAATATATGCAAAGTTCTCATGCAACATAAATTTATATATATATCTCACACGCAGAAAAACTCACTACAAGAAAAACCTTAATATATATCAGTGATAAACCGATATCCTATTTGTTTGATAATCTAATATCATATACAACCATCGTTATCGGATATTAACCATTTCTTATATCTTAAAAACTTCATTCTGATATGTAAGATACTTATGATATCGTTATTTTTTTTGAAATTGATATAACAAATGTATTCAATATCGTCTTGGTGCTTAAAATCAGATATAAAAGGTGTATAACATATCGGTTTTGTACTTAAAATCGGATATAAAAGATGTATAACATATCGGTTTTGTACTTAAAATCGGATATAAAAGGTGTATAACATATCGATTTTGTACTTAAAATCTAATATAAAAGGTGTATAACGTATCAGTGTTGTACTTAAAATCTAATATATAAGCTGTATAACATATCGGTTTTGTACTTAAAATCTGATATAAAAGTATACTTTAGATATCGATTTTTTGTTTTTTAAAGGATGTTGAAACTCCATTTCTTATCGTTGCATTTTTACATAATCTGATATGTAATAGGCTTCTGATATGGATAGAAATTGATTAGTAAATATGCATCCACACAACAATTATTAGGCTTCTAAAGTAATCCAACTTCAATTCTTCCATTCATATAAATTAATCCAACATCTAAACTCAGTAATGAAGTTAACAAAAATAAATTACAAATTCATATAAAAATATGGATAGCCCTCATCAATGCATGTATACCCCAAAATTACTATTCTATCTCCATAACCTTCACAAAATCCATCTCTAGCTAGATCCTAATTAAACACATGCCAATAGGTACAAAATAATTAAGGCATGGCAGTGCAATTCAGCTAGGCCTAAATTCTACCTATACAAAAGATTTGAATGTCAACTAGGTAGTATATATCTTCATATCCACAGCAAAATGCTCAAAAGGTACCAAAAACATACATGTCAGTCTAAATAAAATTCATGGAAACAAAATCTCCCCATTCAACCCGGACTTCATCTATTTGTTCTTGTGTGTAACTGCTCCTCTTGTTCTTCAGGTGACTCCACTGAAAACAAGAAAGAAAAGTCATTAATAAGATTGCAGCAAAGATCTCAAAGGACATTAAGAAAATATAGGCCAAAAGTATTGAATTTAATAAGATTGCATTAATAACATTGTAGCAAGGATCCCAAAGGGCATTAATAAGATTGCAGCAAGAATCCCAAAGGGCATTAAGAAAATATAGACCAAAAGCATTAATAAGATTGCAGCAATGATCACAAAGGGCATTAAGAAAATATAGGCCAAAAGCATTAATAAGATTGCAACAAGTATTGAATTTAATCAAGATTGCATTTCTAGAATCCCAAAAGGCAATGAAATGTAGGCCATGCCAGCAAGGGCTTTCAGATGGCAGCACATATATATGATTCAAAAAATGGATCATGCAAGTATAAATGAGTAGCCACAATATCAGCCTAGAGTTAAGCAACAATTCAAGTAAAAAATAATGGAAATAGAAGAGAAATGCAGACCACCAACCCAAACACACATACTGAGAGAAAAAATTAAAAAGAGGCAAAGCCAGAAAACAAAGTTTTAAAAACTAGCAACAAACTAGTATCCTAGGCCATCCCCTCCTCCTGTAATTCCCTTTTACAAGTTTCCCAAGTTAGAACTGCACAAAGGATAGCAATGTTATTAGCTAAATAGTAATGAACCTATTAGAGCTCAATATAGTGAGAGTGAAACCCCACTATATTTTATATATAAATATATATCTATAACTGCTCATTTGAGATTTTTTAAGCTCGAAGTCCTAAATTTAAATCCTTTAGTTCCATTAAGTTAGTATTGTTTTAACCAGGGTACTTAAAATTAAGGGTCTATAGTCCTAAAACTCTCTTTTCTTTTCTCTCTGTTTTGCAAACTCTCTAAAAGATTATTCATGACCATAAGAACTCAAAGAAACTCATGCAGTAGAATATAGATGGATCAGACATATAAGAAGTACAATGAAACAAATCTATAGAAAAGCATACAAGTTCTTTTTAAATATCAAACAAGAATTTAACCATACCAAACAAGTATAGAAGAAAGCCACAAATATTTCTAATATACATAGAACATTAATGCCTAGCTTCCTTAATTGAATAAATTGTTCAGCTTTATAATTACTTGTCTATTAATTTCTCACTTGATGAGGACATCCTGCTGGAATAAAAAATGCCTCACCAAGGTATTGCTCAAATGTCCATGGCTCCACATCTGCATATAAAATTACTTGTTAACAACACTGCAGCAGGACATTGCTACTAATCCTTTTTCAGTGGAGCACTCATTCAAAAACTTCAATTCCTTGACATACTTAACTGAAATATTGATACAAAATGAATGATATGATTAATACATGACACCTATGGGAAGTGGAGTGCAACCACACTATAATAAATTAAATTTTAGAAACAAACATGCATGTATTCACATTTTAAATCAAATTTCAGATATCATTCTATCTGGAGCTCAACAATATCCTTATTGCTCTGGAGACCCTTCAGAAAAGCCTTTTGCAACTTTCCATGCTCTCTTTGCACTACAGTTGCAATTTGTGCAGCTCTAAGGAGAAAATCAGCCATTGTCTCAAGATCAGCCTCCAGACAACCACTTGACGTCATAGCAGGGGTACCTGAGTGGTCAACATGGAAATTTATTAAAAATCGTCACAACAACCTTTGAAACTTAAAATACAGCAAATTGACATGTAATTAACATCACTCACCAACCCTTACTCCTGCAGGAGTAATAGTTCCATTGTCACCAGAAATTGCAATCTTGTTGAGAGTAATGTGGCACATCTCACATACCTTCTCATAGTTCTTGCCTAAAGAAGCGTGGCTAGAACAATAAGAATAGGTTATACTCAAGTATAGAGCCCTAAGAATAGAGATATTAAGTCCTCATATGAAAAAAAAAATACATGCAGGGATAAATAAACACAAATATAGAATAAGCAAAGAGGAAGAGATTCCAAAATAATTTTACATCTTTATTCGACATACATAAAGTCATTCATTTAGAGGCCAATGAAAAATAAAACTATATTCTTAGGGTTTTTTTAATGTTCATAGCAAGCACTACTTATGAGCAAGAAAATAAAAAGGAAGGGAAAGAGGGGTATCAAGAATTATATAAATGAATGGAGCCATCAACACCACAAATGTGTCAGGATTTCCATATCTTGATACAACCTTGACTAATGTCTTCTTACAATCATACTATTCCCATGTTAATGTCACATCATCAACTAATACTATTTATTTGTAGGCTACAACTCACTTAAAGGGAGCATCTGAAATAGATTCAAAGACTGTATAGTGGCTCCTGAAGAAGGTTTAGCAGTACAGAATTTTATTGGAACCAAGTTCAAGTTTTGGATTAAAACTATGTTCCATGGACTTATCACCTAATGTCCTTGTCTCAGTAGGACATGAGACTGGTAAGTCTCTGGTTACTGGCCGGAACCTAAAACCTTCAGAAAACATTCAGACACAAACCTTGGGCACATACCTAAATGCATGCATCAAAAGGTTAAATTAATAGTACCCACCCGGTCCGGTCTCTTGTTCATGATTATATCATCTCTTCAAAGATTATCAAGTCATGAATCTATTATCTATAACTGCAACATTAATTATCAAATCTCAAAATCAAAAACTTGCACAATAATCATAAGGAACAAATTATGTGCCTTTAAGTGTGACAAGTTGTAATCCCTAATCTCATAGACAATAAATTTTAAAGAAAATACAACTCCATATGAACTTCTTTGGAATTCGATTGGATCTCAGAAGTTTTATGTGCCTACATCAATAGGACATGGCACTTGTAATTGTGTATGGATATGCTACAGGACACTAGAACCTCGGGATAACAAACAGATCGAACACTCAGGCATATACCAACATCTAATGCCCATATCCAAAAATGTTTTTTTTTTCTCTCTCTCTCTCCCTCTCCCTCTCCCTCTCCCTCTCTCTACTTTATATGAAAATTATAAGCATGCTTTTTTTGATATATATACATATATATAGTTCTATAAGTATGCACGAATACAAGGAGCTTTATGCTAATACTTTTTCGTTTCACATAAATAGCCTATGGAAGATAGCACAATCATAATCAAACCCAAACCTATATACTTATTCCTTAGCAACTAAATTAATTAGTATATGACCATATTATGAAACACCAGGTAGAATGTAATATATATATATATATATATATATATTGATAGCAACTAAATAGCTAAAGAGTTTTGCTTCATTATCTCATAACAGATTAAAGGCTAACATTTTTTTTTGTTCTAGTGAAGAATTTGTCAAGCAGTTGGCGTGCAATGTTGCAGAGTAGCTTTGTCTTTCTCATTAGGCTAATGGTTTCCTGTACCAAACACATAAGAAGAAATAAAGAGAAGTATTTAATTAAGCCTCATATAATTGTGAAGAAATTGAAAAAAATCAAATCAAAATGAGAAGAAGCTAACCTGTAAAGTATAGCCGATAAAACCTTAACTTTGTTCTAGTGACCAAGATCGCAATACCCAAATTCTGCATAAGGATATTGAAACATAATTATCATTGAATTACTATAATTAATGATCAAAAGTGCGAAAATACCTGACCCAAGCTCCAAACATAACAAGATGGTGGACAAAAGGCCCTAGATCTAAAACTAAAACCCTCATTGATCCATTTATTACCAAGTTTTTGCGGTGAATGTAATTAAATTTCTTTCCGAAATGCCCTAGATTTGAGACTGAAACCCAAATTGATTCTTAACTCCGAGATTTGTTTAATCAAAGAGAAGAAGAGAGAGAGAGAGAGAGAGAGAGAGAGAGAGAAGAGAGAGAGAGAGAGAGAGAGAGAGAGAGAGAGAGAGAGAGAGTTGCATTACTCGTTCTTGATTAATTTTCTGGAGACCAGTACAAACGAACTAAGAAAACCCCAAATTTGAACCAAAACAGAAACCACAAAAAGCCCCTAATTTGAAACCTTATTTTTAGAAAGAAGAAAACCACGAGGAGGAGGTACAGAGAAAGGGAAAGAGCAAAAGACATGAGGGATTGAGCTTACAATTTCCACACTCTAGTTGATCGACGCCGTAACCAAAGGACGTCATCGACGCAAAAGAGAGGAGGGAGAATGAGAGCCACCGACGCCAAGGACTTTTGGTAGTGGCGACGCCAAGATCGACTGAGAATGAGAACGAGAGAGAAGGATTGAGCTGGGTGATTGATCGAGTGAGTGAGAGAGAAGGAGAGTGTCCGAGCCAAAGAAGAAAAAAAGAGTCTGAGGGAATGTCTGTGTCGTGACTGGGGAGTTGGGAAACCTGGCTAAAATTTTTAAGTCGGGACCCCGTGTTTTTTTAGGTGAAATATAGTTATCAGATATGACTTTTACATGTCAGTTTTTTTTAAAAGTTAATCAAAAGTGCAAAATTAAGATATCGAAAAAAAAAACTAAAACTAGTGATATGTTAATGAATTAAGAAATTGTCTAAAAAATTAACCGATATCTAAAACTTTACAATATCAGTTTATATAAAAACTGATATTAAAATAGTGATGTCTATTAATGTTTTTATTGTAGTGACCACTAGCCAGAGTATGCGCATGTGCACCCCCTACCAAGCATCCGTAGCTTAGCCTAATCCCACATGCCAATCTAAGCAATCCTTGAGTTGTCTTTATGACACCATTATCATTGGTTCCAAATGACCAATCCAAAACCCTAATGCCAATACAAAACCAACCAAGTTTCATAATCTATCCAAACTAATCAATTTCCAGTACCAATATACTTTATGTAAACGAAATGGGGTGAAACCCTACCTTAGCGGGAATCATTCCTCAATCAACACAACCTCAACTCAACTTTCCTTTATCCAATCGATCTCAAACAGAGTTTCTCTAAAATACATGATATCCAATTATTAATCCAACTCTGACAATTAATTAAGGAAATTAATATAAAAAAATCAAAGGGATCAAACCCTCACCAAAATAATTACCTAAACTACATGGTCAAACCGGTTCCACGTTTAGTAACCGACCAACTTCATTATCAAGCTTCATGAACATTCTTTTGTGACGCCCTTAACCTGGAAACGCCACAACAGAACCTGTCTTAAAGATCCTAAGACTATAATACCCTTTACCCAAGTATTATATTCCCAAGTTATCTAAAACGGGTTAAGCTTTTTTTTTGAAAAACCCGGGTTGGATCAAAATAGTAAAAATGCAACGAAAAAAATAACTGAATATATCTCATATTATAATTAATAATAAAGAGTACCAAACCGTGAAGGTTATATGTTTCAAATACACTAACCCTAGTGCTACATAATAAAGCAGTAGATAACGAAAAAAAGTAGATAAACATATATGTCAGGATAGTCTAACCCACGCCAGAGTGACTTAGTCATCAATAAAGTGGTGCAACAAATTGGACTCATAGGTAATCAATGAGATATGCCACCTACGAGGATGAAAGAAAAACATCACCACGGATCCAAAGAAAGGATCTAAACCAGATAACAAGGCTAAAACTGACAAGCTGCAAGTGTCACGCCACGACCTCAATTCTGGTCGCCAACAACTAGATTATCTGCACTCACACGACTACAGTAGGTGTAAGCGTCACATACGTTCATCGCTTCCCCTCGGGGGAAATCCTAGTTAGGTTTGAAAACAATATTCAAAAGTATAGGATTTTAAGGAAAATAGTTAAAAGCAATGCACACCCAAAAACATGATATTAATACTAATAATATTGTAACCAATGCCAATATAATAATGGATAACGATAATGATGATAATGCCAATAATCAATGACCAAAACCTTTGCATGCTCATACAGCTTATTCAGTGAAAATCATTCATGTCACGTGACATAGTTCAGAAACGTACGTGCGACCGATCACATACAGGTCAACCACCAGTATCGGCAATTCAACCACCACCTTGATGTTGTTACGAGAGTATCCATTTACCTGATAATACCACATTGGTTTGTCTCCCTAGAAGGACATTCGACTAACCAGTCTGTACTTATCCTTCTGGAGGTTTAGGGGATCGAAACTCAATGTCACAACATGTGCCTCTAGCTTACTCTCAAGTCCCCCAAGGTACCACACAAAGAAAAACCATACACATATATGTCATACAAAAACCATGCACTTCTTTGTGAAAAATCCATATACATATAGTACGAAAAATAGGCAGGAAATCCAATAACCGAGATATGGTACCTTCCCCCTACATGTTTTACCAAAGTGTATCCCTTGCCTAATCCATTTCCTGTGTCTGGGTCCTACTTGCACATGCTGGAAAACTGGAGATCTGAATCCGACAACAGCTATTAGGAACGTACTAAACGTACCCCCCACCTTTGTTCGTTAAGACTAGGTAAAATTCAGAGATTTGGCACTAGCATAACTGCTAGGCTTCTCTGAATTCTTGATTCAACATGACCTTGCTCCCCGAAGTAAAAAGTCATGTCAGACCGTTTAGTTTCTATCTAGATTCATTTTTAATTTATTGTCGAGGAGGTTGATTAGATAGAATCTACAACGAGACCAAGTCAGTGCATGGGGAAACTGAGGGAGCTCTAGCTTAGTACTCAACGTTCATATACTCATGGACTGACCTTAGTCATCTCGTCGTTTGGATACCACTGATATGACCCCAATATTTATTAAATTCATTTTATAACAACAGTTAAGCAACGTTTTGTCTATAACCACAACTTAAATAACAACAGATTAAAAAAACTGGGTTAAGGGTATATTTGTTGAAGACCTCCCACATGTAGAGTCTTGGTACTACTAGACTTGCTAAGTAAAAAGATTAAAAGAGTCTAATTAATAAGAAATTAATTTAACCAAATTTCAGCAGAACTTCAACATGGATCAAGATTTTAACTATGAAGCTCAAAAATGTCTTTCTTAAAACTTCACTGAAACCTAGTCTTCGCACTATTAGAATCGAAAAGCTCGTCGCCACGATCGCGTAGGCGAAAACAGATCATCGATCAGAGTTCTAGGACTGAAGTTATGACGAAAAGAAGTTTTGAAGTGAGAGAGAAGAGAGAGAAGCTCTCTCAATTTTCGTGCAAGTGAGTAGCTGAGGGTGCGACACTATTTATAGGAGAGCTGGAGTGAGAAAACTTGGGTTGACCGGGTTGACTCCAGTCAACCGTCACAACTTGGTGCAACGTGGTGGGGACACATGTCCTAAGTGCATGCAAGTGCCTGCACATGCTGCCGTTGGATTTGGGCTGCATTGCGATGGACACTTCAGATTGTGCCACGTGGCACAATCTGGTGGCTCTATTTATTTTCCTATATATTTTACCAACTTCAAAAATTAATTAAAAATAGCTCAGAACTCGAAAAAATACCACAAAAAATACTATGGATTCGTATCAACTAATATTAATTAATTATGGGGTGAAGTTACTAATTTGTCCTTGGAAAAATTCCAGAAAATTTAAGCTCCACAAACTAAAATAAAATACCTTAAAGAAAAAAGAAAACTTAGGAAATTCATAAAATAATTTTCCGTACTCGAAATAATACAAGACTTGCACCGTTGGGTCTGTGGGTAAAAGTACTACCTTTCTAAGGTCTAACTTGGTCCAAAACCTTAGTCAAAGTTGGTACAAAAATTAAAGCTCAAAGTAGAAAAATAAGATTTTCCACAAAAAATTTCTACAAAAATTCTAGAAATTAAGGAAAAATCCCAAAATAAATTTGAAAATTTTCGGGTCTCACATCCTCCCCTACTTAGAACAAATCTCGTCCTCAAGATTACCTTAGTTAACTGAAGAGATGTGGGTATCTCTTCCTCATGTCAGATTCTAGTTCCCATGTTGCTTCCTTGACTGCATGGCGCTGCCACTGAACTTTCACAAGTGGTACCTTCTTATTCCTAAGATGTTTCGTCTCATAAGCTAAGATAGAAATAGGTCCTTCCACGTAAGACATGTTAGGTTCGAGTGGTAAACCAATCCAAGGCATCACTTGAGGGATGTCAGACACACTCTTTTTCAACTGGGACACATGAAATACCTTATGTATGTATGCCAACTGAGGCAGCAACTCCAGCCTATAAGCAACTTTCTAGATGTAACAACCCGAATTTTTGGCTTATGGTAATTTTGTTACTTAAGCTTTTCAACCTTGTTCTTAAGATTTGTTTAAAGGAATTAGAGTTTTCCTTAACTTTGTTTTAACTAACTTAGACCTTTGATTGTGGTTCCAGAGTTTAGTTGTGTGGAAGTGAATTTTGGAAAAGGAAATTCAAGAGTTTGGTGATTATTTTATTTATTTTCATTTTTCAGAATTAAATTATGAGAGGAGGATTTTTCATAATTTTTCTGGAAGTGATTTAACTATTTTGAGGTCATAGAAAATTAGTACTCATCAAGACGAGTTCGTAGGATTTTTCGAAAAATTAGTTGGAGTCCCGTGCTATCTTTGGTGAATTTCCAAAGTTGGAGAAATTAGAAAAATAGGAAAAGAAAAGAAATTAAAAAGATATGATGACTGGGCAGTAGTCGCCCACATGGCACGCTGCCATTGGACCAGCGCGTCTGACGAGAAGCCCAGTAGACGCTGACTAAGCGAGTGCATGGGGCTGTGGTGCAGCACGGAAGGAGATCTTGCCTTTTAATTTTGACCGTTCAGTCTCATTAAAGCAATTTATCCATTCCATTGGATGATCCGGTTATAACCGGATGGGTCACCTTGACCCGCGCGTCAACCTGCGTGACTCGCATGTCTCCCTAGCCGGTTTTGCCCATTTCCTCTCACAAAATACACCCTTTTTTCGACCCACGGATCTCCATTTAACCCAATTCGGATTCCCTCTCCTGTTAGTGCATATTTAGTGCAATTTTTTCCATATTGGAAACTTACAACTTCTTCTCAACCTCTTGTGCCATAATGTTGTTCAGTGGGCTGATCATATCTGATTTCATTTGGTATTGTATTGTACGTGTGAAAAAACTTATTTTCTGTCTTGAACAAGCTAGATGAGATATGGGACCAAGTGTGAGTACAATGGGAAGAGCACCAATGTGTGTCATTTGTTTGCAAGGATGTTCTTGCCTAACACTTTGGATAGGATCTTGAGGTTTGCTCCAAAGCTCATGAAATTCAATTTGATTGTTTTTTGAAAGTATGATTGATTTTGTTGACCATTCATTTTTCTGTAAACTAACTGATCAAGTTTATGGCTGATTTTTATTATTGGTTTTGAATTTTTTGTTTTGTTTTGTGTTTACCTTTAATATCCCCAAGCACATTATTAGGGTCAAGCTAGAAAGAAATTGTTTGTTAATTGGAGGTGTATAAGTTGACTTTTCCGGATAAATGTGATATAATTTGATGTTTTGTAACATCCTCAAAGTTTCATCCTCTTTTTAACGAAGCCTGAACCCTAATATGCATTGGGCCAGGTACCGGGCCGACCATCCTCTCCCCTCTTAAAACTTGATAAACTCCGTCAGGCCCAAGCTCGGACTCAAAATTTTGGATTTGGGTTGAGCTGGCCCATTTTACATTTAATGTAAAGTGCAGTATAGTGTCTTAATAGTGTTGTTCTTTTCTTGGTGTGGTAATTCACTTTTTGGTGTTTACCAAAGTTAGTACTTATAAGTTATAACTAATTATTAAGGTTGTGAGGACTCATCCACCATTTAAGGGTCCTACTCCTACATGAATGAATATTGAATAATGAATTAGATCCTTCTGAGAAATGCAGCTGTTGACTAAAGTAACATAGATTTGTCAATATACGTTTACCTGCAAAAAAATGCATGATTGGTTTTACCCTTTTTTTTTTTTTTGGGGTGGGGGATCAATATTGTTCTTTTGCGTTGGTTCTATGAATCTATGAAAATATCAAGAACACGTAGGAATTTTATTCTGCATCCATCTTATAAAAAGGCTTAGAAATAGAACTGCCAAATTAAGTGAGTTCATCCACTGTTCATGTCATCTTTGTGGAAGTGGGACTGTTCCTATATATATATATATAGGAACAAGGTACAACAATTACCGGTGTGTGAGAGAGTACGTACTGAGTGACCAAGTAGTTGTTCAGAACCAAACTAGAAACAATACAGTGACTAAAAATCAAAGAAAACAATATGCCTCATGTGTTGAATTCATTGAATTTGCATGTTAAAGCAGGAGACAGAATGTTGCTCTAGTAGCTAGCCCCATTCGTCCAACAAACTGTGGCATTGGAAATGCTCTTGCTTTTTTTAACTTCGATCCCTTATAACATTAGATTAATTCCTGGGGAAAATAAACAATCCTCATTTCCTTCAAATTCTGAGCTGCTCGAGGATATACCTTGCAAACTCAATTGCATTAGATCCACTTAATTAGCCCATGTATGCTCACCTAGTCACCTCCTCAAAGCTTGTGAATAAAAGCAAGGTTTTGTGATTGCCAGTATGCCATATCAAACCCAGAACAATCCTAGAAAGGAAACAATACAACAAACAAATCAATTGAAAATTACTATAAAATAACAAGAAATTAATAATTTTCCAAATATAAAGAAAGGACAATAGGTTATTTCTTTAACCATGATCCACTTACACCTGATCCCAGAAATGACAAATGAGAGAGAGAGAGAGAGCGAGAGAGAGGAATTAAAGACTTTTACTTACAAAGTAGCTTTCGAAAATGATATCACCAAATTTAGTCAAATTAGGCATTCCTCTAAAAAGAAAGACGTGTCATTGCTTAATATTGGTCAACTGATATCATTTATTATATTTTTAAAAGAGAATTAGAGTTCAGTTCATTTTATAAGTCTTTCTTAAATTAAAATCGGTAGTGATTTAAAGTTTTTAATCTAAGTACTTCTTTGACAGTTTTATATTAGGTTTTAACTCTGAGATTTTAGGCGCCGGAAATACCCTTCAAATTGGAGAAATACTTTATTATGAATTAAAAGAATTTTCGTATAAATTTAAATAACTTTATTATGAATTAAAAAGATTTTTTTATAAATTACTCATAACTTTATTATGAGTTAAAATAATTTTTTTATAAATTTTAAAACACTCCCTCATTTTCATCTAAAAACTATTTTTTCAAAGAACTCAAGCTTAATTATCTCTATTTTTTAAATAGAGTTCCATTTTAGTCTTTTTATTAGTTTCCATGTAAGGTACTTTGGTCAAGTTCATCTAAATGACCTGTTGGGAGAATAACTTATATGCCCTTGTTACAGGGACAGGGCAGACTTGTGTAATGACAAAGAGAGAAAAGGGACAGGGCAGACTTGTGTAATGACAAACAGAGAAAGAGAGAAGAAGTATAAGAGAGAGAGAGAGAGAGAGAGAGGACATGTAAGTCCCTCTCGTTGGTTGGTATTCAATTTTAGGTAAAAGGCTAGTAGCATCATCATTTATGCCGGCCAGTGCGGTATTTATTAGTCATGTTACCACCAATATTTTAGGCTCTGTGTGTTTTTTTTTTTTTTATTCATGAAGATTGTGCCTGCCTATTTATGAGAAGATCTGATGTCAGTCTTTATGTGAAACTTTTTTTGTTGGCATGTGCCCTGCTTCTTTTGATGGATAATTTTGCATTGTGATTTCTTGTTATTATTGCGGTATCTCACATACTTGGTTGAAGAAAAAAGGCAAAAAGATAGAATGTATGAGTATGAGAAGTGCAAAAATCCATAGGCTAAGCAATCCTAAGAATGCCTCAGAATGTTGTCTGATTTGATAAGCAAGTGTTTCTCTCTCTTGTTAAATTTTAAATTTATTCTTGGTTTTTTCTTCTACAAATAAGTAGAGGGTTGCTGCTGTAAGTTTTATGTTCTAGTGGCAAATATTTTATGTTTGTTGTTCTTACTACTGCCTAGGTTCTTCATGGACTTGGCAACCATTATTTGTAGGAAGGCTAGTGGTCTTTGAGTTATGTGAAGTTGCATTTATACTTTTATAGTCACTGCTGGTTTGGTTCAGCGAGTTAGATGCACCCATTCTTATTCTGATTGTCATGCACCGCTGTGGACCCAATTTTTTAATTTTTAGCCTCAACATTCCCTTTACATTTATTTTTATTTTAAAAAATATTAAAACTTATTAGTATATCTAACATGATTTCCTAAACTACCCCAATTAAAATTTAACATAACACTCATCAATTCTAATTAGTATACTGAATACCCAACAAACACATATTCAATTGGGGAAAAAAAAAAAAAAATACCCAACAAAAACACACCAACGAGTTCACACAGCAACAAACACAAACCAAAGCCCATCCTCCCGAACCCAAAATTCTACATTTGCACATATGAGGCTGTCTAGTGGGTATTCGTTTTCATTCTTTGATTTTTTGTGGAAATTGATGTCTAGTGTGGATTGGGTTTGGGTGCTCCTGCTTGAGAGTTTTTATACATGCCTTTTATTGAAAATGGTTCTTTGATTTCTGGGTTTTCCGAATATGGTTCTTTAATCTTTAGCCCCAACATGAGTGGCAATATGTGGATGAAGCTTTGTTGATCAGTCTGTAACCCTATAAAAATGGGTTCGCAACTCAAGACCAGTTATCAAATCTCAAACCCATTTCAATAAGGTCAATACGTACTCATGCCCAATAAAAGTTCTTTGAAAATTTGAAAATACGAGGCCGTCCCTTTAGTCCAAGGAATAAAATTTCGGGTTTCGAGGAAATTTCGATGGAAATTTCGACGGAAATTTCGAAGATTTTTAAATTTCGACAAAAATTTGATGGAAATGATGGAAATTGTTATCAAAATACGGAAATTTGAATGAAACTTTACCATATGTTTATTTATCATATTATCTACTAAATTGATAAAAAATATTGAAGAAACCAAATTATATAGTAGGTTTCATGTGATATAAGATAAATATAATGCACGCTGGAGACAAATACTGATAAATAAAATTAGTATATTGTCTATACTCTATAATATATACACTAAACCCTATATATTTTATAATCTATATTCTATATTATTTAGGATATGGTATATGATACTAGAGTTTAAGCCCTTTATGGTACTTTAAATTATTTTTTATATAAAAATATATTATAGTTTACTAGTTTAGGGTTTAAAAACAACTAAACGAAACTCCAAAACGGACAAACGAAACCCCAAACTATTTTTTTTCTTCACAATTAACCCCAAGGCCCCAAACCCCAATCAACCCTAAACCTTTTTAATTTTTTTCTCTTTTTTCTTTTTTTTTTTCCTTTTTTTTTTTCTTCTTTTTCTTTCCTTCCTTTTCTTTTCTTTTTTTTTTTTTCTTCTTTTTCTTTCCTTCCTTTCCCTTTCCTTTCCTTTCCCCCGAGGCTCCAGCAACTCTGTTTTCTTCTTCACTCTCTCTCTGCATCTCCCCCGCCATCTCCCCGTCGCCCCTGCCCTCGTCCCGTCGCCCCTCTGTCGTCGTCCCGTCACCCCGTCGCCCCCTGCCGTCGCCTCTCTCCCTCGATCTTCCCCCTGCCGTTGCCTTTCTCTCCCCCTCGATCTCCCCTTGCCGCCGCCCTGCCGCCACCCCTCTTTCTCCCTCGATCTCCCCCCTGCCACCTCTCCATTTTTCTGCAAAAACCTAGCTCCAAAAGCAGATCGAAAACCACCGTCGAAAATTTCGTCGAAATTTCGACGATTTCGGCGAAATTTTGATAATTTCGACAATTTCGACGAAATCATCCCGAAATTTTAGCAAATATGGGTTTCGATTTCGACACCCCCAAAAATCGAAATTTCGCCGAAAACTTCGAAATTTAACACCCTGCTTTAGCCTTATTTTTATAAATAGTTTCTAAAAATAAAAAATGAAAATTGATCTGTTTTAGTAATTCTGGAAAATGGTTCTTTGTTGGAGAGATAAGTGAAAATGTTGGGTATACTGAAAGTATTGGGTATATTTAAGTTATGAGGAAATTAAGATTTGGTTCACTTATTTTATACGTATTTTAATTTTGGTTCACAATTTTTTTTTAAGTTCTGTTTTGATCTACTAATTGTTTCATTTGTTCAATAAAGGTTTAGATTGTGATTTTAAATCCTTTGGGTTGTGTTTTCTTCAATTATAACTGAAGTATAAGTTATATTTCATCATTTCTTAGTCATAAAAATAAATTTGAAGTATTAGAATCTAAGAGAATTGAGATTGGGTGAAGTTTGAAAAATTGGCAGTTTCGGGTACCCTACTTTGGGGTCAATTATCTTGAGTTTTAGAACTCCAATTTGAATTAATAATCTTTATATGGTTGTAAAAAAGAAATGTATAGCTTTAAAATAAGTACATGTTTGCTAAATTTGAGTGAGATTTGATAGGGTAAAAGACATCCCAAATTTGAGAAAACAAATCTGGACCTTTATTGAACAAATGTAATAATTAATTGATCAAAACATAACTTAAAAAAAATTGTGAACCAAAATTGAACTAGGTATAAAATAACTGAACTAAATCTGTAATTTCCTCTTAAGTTATTTATTTTTAAAATTTTAAAATTAAATATTTATCCTTAATAGTCAATTTACATTAAGACAAAATTGTAAATTCATAATTGATTAAATTGTAGGGGCTAAAGATTAAAAAGTTGGGTCTGGCACCCTTAATTTATTCATATAATTTTGTTTGTTTATTGGTTAATAGTATATGACCCACATTGTGAATTTAGAAAGAATTATAAAATATTGAGTTTGGACTTTGGAGTGCCAGAGATTAAATGACAGTTTTAATAGTATTATCAGAAAAAAAAAATTTCCAAATTAAAAACAAAGAGAGTTGAATCCTGCTTTCTCCTAGTGGAATTCCAATTCTTTATTCAAATAGTTTGGAACTTTTAAATTTTTTTTCAAAAAATCCTACGTACTGTGCGGATCAACTATGTGTTTTTTTTTTTTTAATCTTCACTTGTAGATTCAGAGATCATGTGCATTTAAGTTATTTTTAATGCTCTTTTGTTTCGTTTTATGAAATATGTTTCAGACCAAAAAAAAAAAATTCCAAAAAATCAAATATAACGTATTCGGGTATTCGTATACTTTGTTATGTATATTAATCTTTATAGGATAATGTTATTATAATATTCTTTTTAGAGAATATCTTCTCAAAAAAAAAAACTTGAATCAGACTAGAGAATATTTTCGTAAATTCAGATGAAACGGAAGAGGATACATCTTTTATACAAAATCAGGCTCCCGTTTCCAAATCTATGTCTAATTTCTGATGAACTTTTAGCGGCAGTTTAATTAATTTTAGGAGTTTAACCACTGGTAAAACTACCTATATATGAGTTTAATTAATGGTATTCTCCTTGAGGCCTGGCCCTGAGTACTTGGTTAATGAGTCTATTTTGGGATTATAATTTCCTTTTTTCTTTTTCCTTTGGGATTATGATTTCCTTTGGAATTATGATTTCCTAATTCCTAAAGGATTTGTTTTAGCTAGATTGTTTATATAAGAAGGCCCCTCCTCTTTGGATTACCATATACGGTTCTTTCATAATGGCCTCCCGTAAGAAGATGGTGGCTGTTACTTCACAATGGTCTTTACCTCTTGTGTTTCTTATCCTGGATAAATTGTTGGAACCCATTGACCATGTTCGATTTGCTGCTGTTTGCAAGGAATGGCATTCCCTTGCAAAGTACTATAACCATTCAACGCAACGTTGGCGTCAGCTACTTCCCATGCTCATGATTCCTAAATTAGAACAAGCTAATACTAGCGGAAGAAAGGAAAAGCAAAAAAGATTATTGCACAGCATTGCTGAAAATAAAACTTACGACGACATTCAGTTACCAATCTCTCATTATAGTGATACCTTGATCACCACGAGGTATTGTTGTAGCTGTGGCCATGGTTGGTTGGCCAAAGTAGAAAATTTTAAATGTGTTCAATGTAGTATAACTCTCCTCTATCCTTACCAAAAACAAGTAGCCATTTGTCTCCCTCTCCTGAAATGCCTCAATCGTCTAGAATGTGACATCAAGGTTATCTTATCTGCCGATCCCACTTTGAATCCAGACAATTATGTGGTCATAGCATTCTTCGCTGAATGTAAAGAATTTGCTTTCATTAGAGGAGGACAAAAGAGTTGGACTCGGATTAGTGTAATAGATAAAGGTGTTTATTGTTCATATGAAGGTGTTTTAGATGCTATTTTTTATAAAGACCAAGCCTACATAGTTGTAAGAGAGATGGGAAAAATTGTGTCGTTGAATGCCAAAAACAGCAGCGAACGGAAGCACAAAGCAAAGGTAGAGTGTACAACTGATTATACGTATAAGAAGCACAAAGCAAAGGTAGAGTGTATAACTGATTATACGGATAAAAATTGTATGCGTGCATATCTTGTGGAATCAACCAAGGGAGATATATTGCATGTTCGAAAATTTTCAACTGAACCATATCAGATGACTACTAATAGCTTCTACTTCAAGGTTTATAAGTTGGTGTTCGACAACCAAACAGACAGATCCATTGTGAAACATGTTGAGATAAAAAACATTGGAGATGAGGCGATTTTCGTAAGTGATCATAGTTATTCGGTGTCTGTTTTGGCTTCGAGTATTTTTGGCTGTGAACCAAATTCCATATATTACATCGACAATTATTTTCGCAAAGTACCACCAGGTCCATGTCAAATGGCCCGAGTTTTCAATTTAGAGGATGGAACCACTACACAAATTTACTCTCATAAATATTCTAAGCGTGAGCGCATGGCACCTGCTGTTTGGGTTACACCATCATTTAATGGGCTGTGCTAAGTGCTCCCTAGCTTCCTCCATCTCTATTACTTTTAATTTTATTTTGAACAAACTTAACTAGATTAGAGCTTAGGCTAGTAACTCCTTCCTTCTCTATTTATATGAATATATTTTATGTCTCACTATATTATCAGAATTTTATTCTAGTGTGGAACCTACATATATGTTGATCTCCAGATCTCAAATAATTTTATGTGTTCTATACTCAGCTATTTGAGCCAAACTGTTGCATTGTAGTTACACCTTATTCTCACGTACTGCCTCAATAAATCAGTGAAGCAATTAATAACTAATTTGTCTTGAAATCTTCAATTAAAGTCCCATGGAACTTGACAGCATAGAAGATGCACAAGTCAATCTCCACAACGTCTTCAATCTCCACAATTGTTATTATTATGCTTATAAAAAAGATCGATTGTCTTTATTATTATAATTTTATAGCGTTACCCTTGCCACAGCCCGCCGTAGATGAATTTCTGTGTGGGTTGTCAATCCTCTGTTCTATTGCATTTGGTTTTTTCCTTCTTTGGGACCTTGAGCTTTCCTATTTTCATCTGAAGTTCTGATCGATGTTTCTAGTTTTCACTATCTTTGTATAAAACATTAATCTATTCTATTAGTTGGATTCAAGCCCAAGCCCAAGTAACAAAACCATTATTAATTCCGAAAAAGAAAAAGAAAAAAACAGAAATCCTTGCTGCACAAGGAACGAACTCCTATAAATGAGTCATATGACTCCCCTTCAAACCTCACTCACAGCAAAGATGGCTCCTCCAGAGCTCAAACTCCCCGCTCCACCACCCCAACCTGCACCTGCTTTCCCCCTACCCCCACCACCCCTACCCCTACCCCAAAGCGCTTACAAAGCCCCACCAACTCTAAACCCACTCCCAACCCAAAGCGCTTACTACAACCCACTCCAAAGCTACACATACTACAACCCACCACCCCTAAACATACCCCAAATCCCTTACCACAACCCACCACCCCTAAACATACCCCAAATGCTCCCTTACTACAACCCACCACCCTTAAATATACCCCAAAGAGCTTTCCATACCCCACCACCTGTAAACCTAAAGATTCGCCCACTCCTACCAGTACCAGTCCTACCCCGACCCGCACCCGCTTACCCATTTAGTCGACCCCCAATGGGCTTCACCGAAAACTCTTCAGCCACCTGCCTCGACTTCTTCTTCCACGTGGTACCAGACAGCCCGGCCCACTATATCAACGAACAGCTCCCCAAGGCCTGGGCCCACGATGCCCTAACCACCCTCAAGCTCATCTGCAACCTACGGGACGTACGTGGCACTGGCAAGTCCGACAAGGAAGGCTTCTACACTGCTGCGCTGTGGCTCCACCAGCACCACCCCAAAACCCTCGCCTGCAACCTCGCCTCCTTTGCCGAGTTGGGGTATTTCAAGGACCTCCCCGAGATTCTGTACCGGATTCTAGGAAAGAACCAAAAGACCGAGTGGTTAAGCGTGGGAAGATTGCGTAGGAGGAGCGCGATTCGCCGAGGACGGACACTGAAACTAGGACTCAAAGTAGGAATGGGCCAGAAACATGCAAGGACCGTAAACCGGAGGGAGCCGAAGGAGATTCGGATTATCAATAGGAACAAGGCAAAGCTCGGGTTGTCCTCGGGTGACCCGGATTACCAGTTCCTGCACGAGCGTGTTTCGGATATTTTCGCGGAGTGCTTCAAGTCCGATATGGAGAGCTTGTGTTCTAATGAACAGCACAAGAAGATAAGCCTGGCGGCCAAGTGCTGCCCTTCGCTCGACTCGTCATTCGATCGCGCCACTCTGCTCTGTGAAAGCAATGCCAGGAAGGTTTTCCCGCGAGAATCGTACCCCGAGTATGAGGGTGTCGAGGAGGCCCATTACGCGTACAGAGTCCGAGACCGGCTGAGGAAGGAGGTTTTGGTGCCGTTGAGGAAGGCCTTGGAGTTGCCTGAGGTTTATATGGGTGCCCAACACTGGGGTTTGATTCCGTACAACCGAGTGGCCTCTGTGGCCATGAAGCTTTACAAAGACAAGTTCTTGAAAGCCGGAAAGTCCACGATTGCTGCTGGTGCTCTGCTTCCGCATGAGATCATAGCCTCTCTGGATAACTGGGATGGTAGTGATGTGGCTGAGCTTCAGTGGAAGCGAATGGTCGATGACTTGTTGAAGGAAGGGAAGATGAACAACTGCTTGGCTGTGTGTGACGTGTCAGGAAGCATGGACGGGACCCCCATGGACGTGTGTGTGGCTTTGGGGCTGTTGGTGTCTGAACTCAGTGATGAGCCATGGAAAGGAAAGGTCATTACTTTCAGTCAGAATCCTCAGCTGCGCTTGATACAAGGCGATTCTCTTTGGTCCAAGTGCAGTTTTGTGAGGACAATGCAATGGGCCGGGGCATGAAAACAAATTTTCAAAAGGTGTTTGATTTGATTCTTAAAGTGGCGGTGAATGGGCAATTGAAGCCAGAGAATATGATAAAGAGGGTGTTTGTGTTCAGTGACATGGAGTTTGATCAAGCTTCGGTGAATAGCTGGGAGACTGATTACGAGGCAATACAGAGGAAGTTTAGGGAGATGGGGTATGAGAATGCGGTGCCACAGATTGTGTTTTGGAATCTGAGGCACTCGAGGTCTGCGCCGGTGCCTCAAACACAACCAGGGGTGGCTCTGTTGACTGGATTCTCCAAGAATTTGCTTGCTTGATGGAGTTTTGGATTGTTATGGTGGAGGAGGAGGCAAGAGTGGTGGCCGGAAATACGAGGGAGGGTTGTCGGAAAGCTGGGAGCTAGGGGGAGTGGGTAGGCCGCTTCGGCGGTGCGGGTTGCTGCAAATTAAGAGGGGTGTCCCAACTCAGATTTTAAAAGAGTTTAATGGATTTTAAAATCCATAAAATTCATCAAAATTCAAAGGAATTTGGTGAAATTCTCATGGAATTTGTTATGTGTAAAAAATGCATTCAAATCTATTAAAATCCATCCAAATCCTTCACTTAATGAAATCCATGACTTTTTGAGGACACCTGGATTTCATTGGAATCCATTAAAATCTGAATTGGGAACACCTAAATTTCATTGGAATCCATTAAAATCTAAGTTGGGGACACCTAGATTTCATTGGACTTTTAAAATCCAATGAAATCTAAGTTGGGGACACCCCCTAAGTTGGGTAAGGTGATGGGTTTTTTGTAATATTTTATTTAAAGATAAAATATGAGTAAAATATTTTTTTATTTAATAATTAATCATAATTAACGATAATTACTATGAATGACACATGTCTAATAACTAATAAGGTGTGAAAAGCAAACAAACGGTGTGATATTTAGGATTTATTTCGGGGGGTCCCCTGCGCAGTGGACTACCCCACAGTGAGATCCCCATACCATTTAATTAATCCAATATTAGGCCCTCAGCATTTATTGGACAGTGCCAACACTACCTCTCTCTATCACTGCCCGTGGGCATGGATATGAGATGACTAATCCTCAGTCACTATATTCAGCCTGGCCCTTGACTTATTGTCTTTCTATTCCAGCCTCCTCTTCTTGGAATTTGGCCTCACACGCTTTCCGATATTTAAAAAAAAGAATCGAGAGATAAGAAAGAAAAGAAGGTTAGATCTTTTTCTTGGACGCAACACCTGTTACATCTTTTTCTACCCTTTCCCTTAATTATGTTCCTTTTGTCCCCTCCAACCCACATTGTCAAGGAACCGAGTTAGAAGGGGCATTTCTTACATTAAGGTTTCTCTGAATCACTGCCTCACATATCTATTAACGTGAGACCGTGGCGTGTTGTAGTATATTTACAAATTATAATAATTTATATAGTGACTTAAAAGAGATAAGGTAATTTGATAAAATAATTATTTTTAATGAGAGATTTACTTTTATAGTTTTGGCATAAAAACTTTTACATTTTGTAGCTCTTCGGCCATTTTCAAACAAAAATATCCCTTAGGTTTTGAAAGAAAAAGACTTAAGATGAACACAATCGACCAAAAATGGCTGCAGCCAATTCATCTTGTTCATTCGAGTCTTGCGAGGCAGTCATATATTTCAATCTTGATATGTAGTAATTAACCACAAAGAGAAAAAGAAAACTAGATTTGCAACCCATCATTTTCACCTGTCAAGATCGATTCTCGAGTCTTGTGCGTCTCGAGCTACTTGCGGTTCTCACCGGTCTTGCACGACTCGTAGTTCTCGAGCGTTTTGTGTGTCTAAAGTGTCTTGTATGTCTCATTGGTGTCGCACACCTTGAGCGACTTGCGTGTCTCCAATTGTTGAACAAAATTTGTAAATAAATAATAAATATTACCCAACATAATTTCACCCAAATTCATTTATGGAAGAAGGGTTTTATTATTTTGGGTACGACCCATTGAAGATGGAGGACATCTCTTAATTACAGTCCCTTGATTCAAGGGAATACCCTTTTGATTCCAATTGCAATGAAACCAACGGATCATCTTGCAAGTGTTTGGATTTCCAATAGGTAAACGACCCATTGAAATGAAATTTATTTGTGATTGCGGTTGCACCTGTATTTTAAGTTGCCTACGTACCCATTGTAGGATCAAACCACACGTAGTTTCGAGTTTTTGGGAATTAAATGGGTGGATGACCCATTTAAATGATTTGTGTAATTTGGGTAGGGTTTAGAGCCCTTGGATTTGAT